>NC_090992.1:24086250-24391333 GCF_041146395.1 Eulemur rufifrons
GAGCTTGGTGTGTTGGAGGACTGAATGCAGTGGGGTGGGGTGTGTGTGCGCATGTGTTTATACGCACTTGAATGGATCGTGCAGAGAGAGAGGCCAGTGGGGAGAGGTAGGCCTGGGTTTGGACCCTGGGTCTGCTGCCTGTCATGTATAACCCTGGGCAAGCCACATCGCCTCCGGGAGCTTCAGTCCCCACGTATAGGGGAATGACTGACAGGAGCTCATGAGTCAACCTGAGGATCCAAGTTCAGCACAACAGCCTATGAGGACTCTCTAACCTGACCCATGTTAGCTCTTTGGCTTCCTCTCTTATTCACCTCTCCCTCTCCTCCTTAGCTTCAGCCCCCAGCCTCTCTGCTGGGCCCCCTGCACACAAGGCATATTCTACCCTGGGGCCTCTGCACTCACGGTTCCCTCTGCAATTCACCTGCAAGTCTCACTCACTGCCTCCAGGTCTTCGCTCAAACTCTGTGTTCTCAGCTAGGCCTGTCCTGACCACTGTGTTTACAATCACCGCTTCCATTCTGTTCCAAACATCTATCCCTGCTCCCTGCTTTGTTTCTCTCCATCACACTTAGCACCTCCCAACACACTCTGTATTTTTCTCATTTATGTTGTGCATTGTCTGCTCTGCTTGCGAGCGCGGGGACTCCATGAGGCCATGGATTTGCCCACTTTGTTCACTGCGGTGTCTCTAGCACTTAAAGAGAGTGCTGGCATAGAGTAGGTGCCTTTCCCAGCGCTCCTTTTCTTCAAGGTCTCGTGCGAGTTTTATCTCCTCCACAAATCCTTCCTTGACTTCCTTCCCCAGGCCTAAAAGACCTCTCCCTCCTACAATCACTTCTGATACTTTAAATCCTTACCTCTTATATAGTCCTCATTATTCAATGCTTTGTGACAACTCCTGCCCTGTCTTTTAAGCTTTTGATAATATGTCATTTAACTAAGACTTAGAACCATCTTTTCATAGAACTGTGGAGTGGGGAGGGATCTTAGCAATCCTCTCCTTCGATTTTACATAGCCAATCACCTTCTGTAAGCTCCTTGAAACACAGGTCTTATGTTAAATTTCTTTTAATTTTTCATATTACTGTAGTTTATTCAGAAAATATTCATTAAATACTACTACGTGCCACGTCATGCATTAGGTGCTGGGATATGATAGTGAACTTGACATAATTTGAACTCTTAAATTCTGATGTGTTGGTGCTTCACAACAGTGGATGATGAATAAATCTATGCTAAAGGAATGAATGAAATAAACATTCATAGCCAATTTGAAGTTGATTGTGGTAAATTGACTTAAAAATCAGGACGTTTCCTTTGTAAAATACAGGATTTCCATCTTTCTTGGAAGAGTAGTAAATACTATACCATGAAGACTGGGGATGTGTAGCGGTGTGGCGAATACTTCTGAGTACCTGAGGGAAATGGGGAGGTCCTGGCTTAAGATTCCCTAGAGGCACAGAATTCCTCTCCCTGGGGGAGACCACCGAAGTGTGGGGAAAGGCAAGGGTGGGGTGAGTGGTGATGACTATTGGCTTAGAGGCAGATCAGCTCCTGATGTCAGTCGGGTAAGAGATGCTGCACCCTGGTGTCTAAGACCAACTTGGGAAGACTCTGAGACCCACCTGAAGGTTCTGACCTCTCACTGGGGACCCCTTGTCTAGAGGACAGAGTTCTCTCACTGTCTTGCAAATGATTGCTTATAGAAAACAACTTTATTATGCTTGGCGATCACAGACACTGTCAAATTCATTTATTTCACTTCCAGTGTGCTCCCCCAGGGGGACGTTGTCCTGCCAAGTGGCTCTGCCTACCTGCCAGGCTCCAGTGGCTTCCAGTACCTGGGGGTCTGATTTCCAACGATGTTACGCTCCATCACTCAGCCTGAGAACCTCTTAATTTAGCACAAGGTGTGACTGCCAAGGGTGAAAGCTGCTGAGGGCAGAGTTGTCAGTGGTGGTCTCTGCTAGTTGCACATGTGGCCGATCTCTGGGTCTTGCTTCCTCAGAGCCTGCTGGTCACTTGGAGGGTTCTTCATCCCGATGCTGTGTCATCATCATCATCAAGCACTAGTACAGATTAAGCCCCATCAGATAGGTTTGTAATTTTCCCTTCATAGGGGCGATTTTCCGGGGAGAGAAGCCCTAATCAACAAAATTTCCTTGGTCCTGCAGCAGCCTTTATAACGCTTTTCGACAGGAAAGATGCTTCTATTCTACCAAAATCAAACTAGGAATCAAAGTTCTGGGAAGGATGCTATAGACTGGCAGGTGCAGAAATGAAATGTGAAGGAAAACGAGGGTGAAGATTTAGCAAAAGAACCTGGGCTAAAAATCAGAAGACCCAGGCTCTAGTCCAGGGATTTTGCTTTCACCTGGGGACTCCCATTGGGAGCTTCAGTAAGTCAGCCTCTTTGGGTTAAAGTCAACGCTTCTGTTAACTGGGAAAAATAGTACTTGCCCTATTCCACTTCAGAAAATTATGGCGGGAATTGAGTCAGTTAAAAGATGGCAAGCTTTGGCAGAATTAGTAGAAAGGTATAGTGTGACATGTATATAAAATATGCTAAATGTTATATTCAAGATGTTATTAATATATTGAAATGAGGTCAAGGACTTTAACACTAAGAACTCTTGGTTATAAAAGACAGAAATTCAACTCACACTGGATTAAGCAGGAAAAAAAGCTTTATTGGTGCACATATTCAAAAGTCCAAGATTGGACCTTGCTTGCTTCAGGCACAGCTGGATCCAGGACAGAAAGTACTACCAGGACCCTGTCTCTGGACTCAGCAATCAGAGTGTGGTGACTCAACAATTTCTTGTGTGGTGCCTTCATTCCTAGGCTCTGTGCACCGGTGAGGTAGCTGGAGCAGGTATAGCCTCTCGAGTTCTAGCTTGGTGGGAAAGTGTGAATGCCTCTTTCTTTCTTGCCTTGCTAGCAAATTCCCACAATTAACTTGAATTGAGCTTGATTAGTTTAACATGAGTCACATGTCTATTCTGAGCCAATCGCTGTGGCCAAGGAATGGAACTGGGTTTTGCCAGGGTGTTGGGACACATGTTTTATCCCTGGAGTAAGACATGGGGGCCCCATGTGGACTACCATGTGAAAATTAAGGGGTGTGCACTTTAGATGTCCACCAGGAAGACTAGCTGATGAGGAATATTTTAGAAGAAAAGTCTAACTCAGTCATTGCTACCAGCAAATGGTGATCTGTTTAAGTAAGATCTTATTATCTTACTGTTCCTCAGAGACGATATGCTCACATCTCACAAACAAGTGTGCATTTTACATCATATATTTCCTAAGCAAACTCACCAATCATTTTATTCTAGTGACAGGAATGATCAAGGCTGTGACAAGTATCTTCATGCTCTCTTCATCATACTAATTCAAAGTGCTCATTTGGCAATTAACCATGCAGTCATTGCAATATAGTTTGCATTTTTATTTGTATTATTATTTCAACTCTCAAAATTGCAAAAAATCTTTAATGAGTTTGTGGCTTGTCTTCTTTCCAGATAGTGATTCCCTTAAAGACAGAGACTATATTTTGTGCTCCATTGCCTAATACTGTATGCTAAAAAAGTATTGATTGGTTTTCTTTAAATTAAATATTCTAATTAAATATTCTTCCTTAGAGCTGCGAACTCTAATAAACAAAAACACTATTTAAAGTAAATGTAAATACCACTAGGACTTGAGGCAAGCAAACGCATTTTCACATTAAAAACATAACCATGGAAGCTTATTTGGTGATTGTAGCATGGGATTATAGCTATTCAAACATTCTTGATAAGATGACAAAATTATGAGCTGAGTGTTACTGATCTTTTCGGGTCCATGAAGGCAAAAGTAATCAGTCATACTACCCTTTTCTCTAAATCTAGACATGGCTTTGGAGTTTGTCTCAATATAGCACTTTAGAAGGACACTACTAATTGATTAAGGTGTTGGCCCAAGGATGAAGCTCGTCTGCTACTCTGAAGTTTTATGCCTTGGGTGGTTGCTCTCTTTGAGCAAGTTGAGAGCTCCAGGTGGTGCACAGTTAGAGTAGTCAATGAAAGCGACCTTTGCTCAGTTAGAGTAGTCAATTCAACTCAGCAACTTGGGTGACAGAGGACAGAGCCAAACTACCCTCATAGTTGATATTAAATTCTACAGCCTTTTTTAAATATTTATTTTTATTGCATATATCTAAGGTGTGCAATGTGTTTTGATATTTATATACATAGTGAAATGATTACTACAGTCACACATATTAACATATCTATCATCTTCCCTAGTTACCTTTTTTGTGGTAAGAGCACCTAAAATCTACTCTTTGAGCAAATTTTCAGTATGCAAATTATTAACTATAGTCCTCATTCTGTACGTTAGATCTCTAGACTTATCCTACCTAACTGCAAATCTAATCCTGAGTACTAAATGACAAGTCTCTAGCAGCCTTTGATGTGTAAGGGTCAGGTGAGATTCATTCATTCATGGGAGCACGTCTTAGGAAACTCACTCACTCATTGACAAATCGGAAGCAGAAAGTACTATGTGCCACATTGTTCGGGGAAAATTGTTATGAAGGGAGCCCAGAGAGCTTTAGCAGAAGAGATGCCATTTCAACGGGTCTTTGCAGAGTGTGTAACATTTTCCAGGGAAACAAGAGTGTGCGTATGTGGTGGGGCTGGGGGGGGGGGATTGTTGGGGAAGAGGTGATAATCACATTTCTTGCAATATTTATAATGTTTGCAAAGGAAAATAAATGAGTAAGGTAAGTGAAGTACAGTTTGTGATCAAGGAATAATGAATCATCCAATGTAACTATAATATAGAGTTCAAGAACAGATGTGTACCGTATTTTGAAGAGCTTTAATATCGTATTAAGTAGTTAGGACTTGTCCTATGAACAGTCACATTATTATGTATGAGAGAGGTAGATCGCTCTATGTTACAGGGCAGAGTACAGCCAGGAAGGGCTGCAAGACTAGAGGGCAGGAAGAAGCCACCACACCTGTCCACACAAGCCATGGTGAGGCCTGAACTAGGACAGTAGCCATGTGTGGAGAGGAGGGAATGGATAAAAGACAGACATTAAATTTACGAGACGCCTAAGGGACAGGGTGGGAATCAATGAAATTTTTGACATTTTTGGTTTTGATGATGCTTTTAACTGAGATAGAGGACAGTAGGAGGACTGTGTTTTCAGGAAGGAGCCAGTGTGTTTTACAGAATGTTGAGGTTAAGATTTCTCTGGGCACCCAAGTGGAGATGTTCCATTAATTGTTAGGTATGTCAATTTAACGTGCAAAAGGTGATACAATTGGCAGTGGATATTTGGGAGTCAGCATAAATGAGACAAAGCCTCATGAGAGTGAGTTACTTCTCCCGGAGTGAGAAGAGTACTGAAAACATAACTCTGGAAACACCATTTATGATCCAGGTAAAAACATAAGAACCCTCATGGAGATACAAAATGAGTGGTCACAGAGGTAGGAAGAGAAATGTAATTTTGTCCTGAGACAGAAGATTTCAAGGAAGAAGGAACTGCCATTAAGATCAAATTGGAACAGGGGCAAGTTGCTGGGGTTGTCAGATTTAGTAAGTAAAAATACAGGACATCCAGTTAATTTCATCTGAAATTCAAATAAAAGATTATACAAGTAATTTTTTTAGTATATATATCCCAGATACCGCATATAACTGGGGATATTTTATTTCATCTGTCAACACCATGAGTTAACTGAAGACTGGCCAGAAATCACTGGCTTTTCCAATTAGGAAGCCACTGATGTTCTAGGCAAGGACAGTTTCACCAAAACAGTGTGGGCAGAATCTGGAAATTGGTGAGTGGGTGAGGAAACGAAGATGGTAAGGAAGTGAAATTGGTGAGGGAGTCAGTTTGGTGGAGGATTTGGTGTCTAAGGTGAGAAATGAAAAAGTAACCTGAAAAGAAAACAAAATTAGGGAAGATGTTTTTGCTTTGTTTTAGAAAAAGAGGGGAACTTACGTATTTGTAGGCTGACAGGAAAAAAAAAAGTAGAGAGGGAGATGAATGAATGAAACAAGAAAGACAGGTAATTGCTGGAGTGAGATTCTGAGGATTAAGAGAACATTCAAGAGGCCAGCCTTGCACAGGAGATAGGACAGCTTTCCCAGGGAGCGGAGAGAGGAGGAGGAAGAATAGGTAACGGTATCAATAAATCTAGACGTGCAGGAGGGAGGCTGAAGGAGTTTGTGCATGACAACCTCTCATTTTTTGTGTGTGGGATAGAGAAGTTTGTCATTTAGTGAGAGCTGGTAGGAGATCATCTGTGAGAGCAGGATGTTGAGCCTAACGAAAATGGTTAAAGAAAATATCTTGGGTGCTGGAGAGGAGAGTCTAAAGGCATGGGTCTAATAAAGCATTATCTTTTGACTGAGGCTAAAGCATACTGGAGTGTATAGATAGGGATGTTTGGTGGGAAAAGGGTATTGCATTAGGAGGCAGGTAGGTCTGGGTATGGATCCTGGCTCTGCCCATCTGTTTTTTTTTTTTTTTTTTTACCTTTTCCTGGGTATGCTGTGTAACAAATAGCTCCAAGTCTCAGTGGCTTACAAAAACAAACATTCCTTTCTTTTTCATATTACATGGTGTTGGCCATAGGTCAGCTATAGCTCTTCCTTAGGCAGTGGTAAAATTCAGGTCCCTTTTTTACTGCAGGACCCAAGTTAATGGAGTAACAGCTTTTGTGACATAACTTCTCATGACAGAGGGCACAGGAACAAGAAACCAAGTTGAACTGTGCAATTATATTAAAAGCCTTTGCTTGTTCCACTGGCCAAAGCAAGTCAAATGGCTAAGCCCAACATCTATGGAGTAGGGATATACTACACTAAGGGGATAAGGAAGTGAATATTCATAACTAATAATGCAATCTACCACATCATCTAAAGATTTTGAAACTCCAGGCTTCAGCTTTCTGGGCTTCAGTTTTCTCATGTGCAATGTGATGATATCAGCATTTGTTTCCTAAAATTGTTGGGAGGCAGAAATAAGATTAATGTGTATATAAAACCCGCTATAGCGCATAGCATGTAATGATATTTTATGCATAGGAGATTGCCTTGCCTTGGTACTGAGAATAGCACATAGCTCCACGATCATAAAAGATTAAATTAAACTTTCTGCTTCACATTTTCCTTCGGCAAAATGACTGGATGACCTGTAGGACCCTTTCTGGCTCTAAAATCCTCTGCCTCTAAAAATCTTATACTAAAGAATCAAATAGTTCCTTACTCTGAAAGTACTCCTGGCTTAAGAGGAAACCGCGAGTTTGTCAGTGGTTTCATTTGGCTTATGTTTCCTCGGCTCAGCCAGCTACCAAGGGCAGAGAGAAGACTTGTTCAAATAAACCTAAGAAATCTACAGGAACCAAAGTGCACAGCAGATCATCTCCTCATCCATTAGCGACCCTGTTGAGCTTACAGAAAGGGTGACGCTTCACAAAGAAAGGTCGAGATATTCTCACTTCACCTGGAGGAGTTTAGCCACCTTGAATGATAAACTCTGCTGCTGAGATGTGAGATCTGACAGCGAGTGAGGAAACTGTTGAAGAGGAGGCACTGAAAATGCCTGGAGACTTCCCAGGTGTCATCTGCTGCCTTGGAAATGTGTGAACCCCTCGGAAGGGTGTCTGGCAGAGCCCCAGAAACTACCCACCAGATGTCACTGACCGATTCACAGAGCAGAAGAAGGTGGAGGCATGTCTGAACGATGTTCAAGTGACCAATTATATCAATCAGTTTTGTGATGGCTGCAAGATACAGAGACCAGACCAGAATGCCTTATACAAGACAGAGGTTTCTTTTCCCAGGTAACCATCCCTCTGCAAGCAGGCAGTCCACTGCTTCATGATAATATCAACGTCATGGCCATTTCTGTTGTGGATCAGTCTAGAAGAAGGTGTGTATGAAAAGATTTCCTAGGTAGCAGACTGAAATGCACACTTAGACCCAAAAACTTCAAAGGTGCATTCCAAATTTTACTTATAGTTTAAGGGGGGAGGGTTACCAAATGCATAATCTAAAAAGTTAGCTTTAAAACTAAAGAGAATTAATCAGTCAAATAGCTAAGTACCTACCATAGGTTCTAGTGTGGTTTGGGTTTGTAAATAACAGAACAAAATGCAAGTCTAGTACAAATTTAAAAGGAAATGGACTTAATATAGATAGGAAAGAGATTATTATATGGGGGGAAAGCTGGTAAAAAAAAATCAAGGCAACCTTTCCTCCATCTTTGTCCAAATCTCTATTATTTCTACTGAATAGTCATCACCCTCCACAATCCCTCTAGTTATTCTAATTTCCACGCCATATATTAGAAATATTAAAAATCACTTTGATTTTTAATAAACATTGATCAAATATCACTCCTATGCTTAAAATCCTCCAATACTTCAATTGCATTAAGAACAAAATCCAAATTCCTTCCTCTGGCATACTTGATACTCCTGTCCTTCCGCTTCAACCCTGTCCTGTGCCAGTGTCCTCTTATCCCCTGTGATCTAGTCACACTGGCCTTCTTTCTGCTCACACCAGGCTGGTTTCTGTCTCAGGGCCTTTGCACTTGCCATAACCTTTACCCGAGCCACCCTTCCCTCAGAGGAGAGGGATCCTTTCAGTGCAAATGTCACCTTCTCTGAGATCTTTTTCCTGATCACTCTCATCTGAAATAGCCCTCCCCAACTTCCTATTAATTTTCCATTATCCTGTTTTAAAACGATTGTTATCACCACCAGAATGTATCTGACTTTTTTGTTTGTGGTTTTATCATCTGTGGTAGACCGTAAGCTCTCTGAGGGTAGAGGTTGGCACATGTATACACTCAGTAAGTACAGATGCTCCTCTACTTACAATGGGGTTACATCCTGAAAAATCCATTGTAAATTGAAAGTATGGTAAGTTGAAAATGCATTGAATACACCTAACCTACCGAACAGCGTAGCTTAGCCTAGCCTACCTTAAACGTGCGAAGAACACTTACATTAGCCTATAGTTGGGCAAGATCATCTAACACAAAATTTATACTATAATAAAGTGTTGAATACCTCATATAATTTATTGAGTACAGTATACTGTAGAGTATCAGTTCTTTACCCTCGTGATCTCATGGCTGATTGGGAGCTGTGCTCGCTGCCCCTGCCCGGCATCACCTGAGTATATCATACTGCTTATCAATAGCCTGGGAAAAGATCAAAATTCAAGATATGGTTTCTTTTGAATATGTATTGCTTTTACACCATTGTAAATTTCCAGGGAAAACAAAAATCCTAAGTTGAACTATCATAAGTCGGGGACTGTCTGTATTTGTTAAATAAATAGTTACACAATCAAGTGTTTTAGGCTCTTCAGTCATTCAGAAAAGAGGAATATTATTATATAAGCTCATGAGTCAGGGACCTCACCATGGAGGAGAGAGGGCTGGGCTGGTATCAGAAGACAGAGAAGGAGAGGGCACGGGTGTGGCTGGGGCTGGGGAGACAGGGTCTTTGTGGTGATTCTTAACTGACTGTAAACAGTGCCCACCTCCCTGCCCCTGGGAGATCACAGACAGACTGACCTTCCTTAAGGAAATAGGACCAAGGGCATGGAAGCAAAATACCCCGATGACTTCATCAAAAGAAAATATGTGACTCTTGCATAGACCAAAATAAATTCCCCAGACTGAGGGGGAGGGGCCGAGGGACAGTTCTTGAGCTGAAGAGAAAGTCCAGGACCTTCCAAGGCATTCTGTGAAAAATGCTCTTTGGATAAAACTGCAATTTAAAAATAACTTCTGTTGGGTGTGGAGAGGAGAACAACTCAAATATTGGGGCCAGAAACCCAGAGTGAGGGCCAAATTTGGGCTAAGAAAATGCTAGATTCTTGAGATCTTTGGAAAGCAACTCCTATCCCCTGGTTTATGTACAATAAATAAAGTTTTTTTTAAAAACAAACACGAGCAAATCAACAATTTGTAATTTTTAAGGTGTCAAAGCAGTATGCCAATAAATAGATCATCTTCCAGTATGACGAAGGAAGAAAAAATATCTAAGAAAGGTCTAGGATCCAAGATTAACAAATATGACACTATTGGAGAACAAGATGGTATCTAGAGAATGGCCAAGCGAGGTGGTTCTGACCCTTGGTGCAAGGAGCATAAGGCATCAAATGCAGCAGAGATTGAGAAGTAGCACGAGGAGCAGGCTCACCTGGGGGGGAAATCCAGCTCTGCCACTCTTGCTGTGTGACCTTAGGTAATCTAATTCACTTCTCTGACCCTCAGTTTCTTCATCTTTAAAATGGGAAAATTCATACCTACCTCTCAAGGATATTGTGGAGATGAAACAAGGTACTGCAGAAAAACTATCTCACAGAGTACCTGAGTGTTAGAGAGCTCTACAAAAATCTTGGAATTCCATTTCTTTCCCATTGCTGTAGAGAGCTGGAGAAATTGGAGAGGTTCAGAATTTGACATGTTTGTGAAAGCTAAGAGTCCTCAACATATTTTCATTCACAAATATTTATTAACTTCTATTTGTAAAACATGGTGATAGAGAAGATATAAGATAAAATTCTTGCTTTCCTAGTTAAGGAGTATAATAGTTATTGATGGCCACAATAATGATGTGGAAAAAAATCAGAAAACTTAGTGGATTAAAACAATTAGCATTTATTTAGTTTACTAGTCTGCATGTTGGAAATTTAGGCGGGGCTTAGCTGGGCAGTTCTTCTGGTTTAAGCTCATATGTCTGGGAGTTGACTGACTATTGGTTGGTCTAGAGGGGTCTCAACTTGGCTCTGTTCCACATGTTTCACCTTCCAGTAGATCAGCCTGGGTCTGTTTTCACGGTGAAGGTAGAGGAACAAGAGTGAGCAAGCCCAATTGTGCTAGTGCTTTTAAAGCTTTGTCTGTGTCACATTTACCAACGTACTATTGGCTAAAGCAAGTCACATGGTCAAATGCAGAGTCAGAGTGGGAGGGGAATATAAACTGCGTGTTAAAGGATGTGGATAAGGTTAAGGGTAAAGAAATGAGGCCATTAATGCAATTAATCTACTGCAGGGGGACTGCCTTGAAGCTAGAGGACTGTCAGCCTGGATGCTGGAGGCTACCTCGGCAACACACAGAGGAGGAAGCCAACCCAGGAGAAAGCACTGCCAAGACCAGGAGGGGGTCGGGGCCTGCAGGATGCCGTTGAAGTATCTGGATCTAGCAGGAACTTAATCCAGCCCTAGCCTTGGACTTTTCTGTTATGCAAATCAGTAATATCTTTTTTGTCTTTCAGGCCAGTTTGATTTAGATTTCTATCTTTCGTAACCTAAAAATATCTAATGCATTCAGTATTAAGAAAATCTGACTCAAACAGGTAAGTAACTGCAAGTAGTTTTAAAAGCAGTTCATTTTGTAAGATCAGAAAATTCTTTTAAAAAAAGAGAACAGATTTATTCCAAGATTTAAATACATTCACATACAAAAGTGTGAGACAAATTAATATGTATGCTAGATACAAAGGATTAGAAATTGATGTATAGCACACTTGAAGGTATATTTATTTATTGTAGATTTTAAAGTTGTTTATGGGTAGTTAAAAATGAAATTTGAAGAATATTTTTAGGATCCCTGAGATGTCCTTTAGATTCCTTTGGCTCTCAGGATATGGCTGAAAAAGTATTGACAGAACAAAACAAGAAGGTATCTAGAGAATATTCTAGGCCTGTAACACTTGTCTTTTACCACCAGATCAAAACATTACACACACAGTGATCTTGGGACCCACTATTGGGACCTAATCAGTATCTTCGAATGGAGTCCATCACATTATTCTTCTCTCCTGGAAAAGGGTGGGGAGGGAGGGGCCTCAGCAGGGAGGAGAGAGGCTAAGACCTTTTCCTTCCTTCCTTCCCCATCACCAGTGTTCTAAAAATATTTGAATATTTTTGCAAAATATGGCTGGTAAGAGGTGTTCATAGAAACAGCAACAAAATCCAAAAGCTCTTTGTCGTACAAGTTTTTTTTTTTTTCCTGTAAACATAGGAAGTCATCGACAAGCCATTAATGCTGATGAACAAAGATAAGAAATTTCCTCTTTGAGCCAAATATTGTTTTGGGGGTTCGCTAAGAATAGGAGATAAATAAAGTCATGGCATTTTATGCTGTTGACTCAGACCATGAGTTTATGGAAAGCAGGAATAATGCTTGCCTCTTTGGACAGTGTCTGATTATTTGCTTATCACAGATAAGCAAGAATGGGAACTTCTTTTCTAAAACCATTTGCATGCCCATAATGATGAAAATGGGAGTAGAGGATTCTAGTCTTTTTGTGGTGACCTCTGGAAATCTCAAACTGAAAAGCTTGGAGGTCTAATCTCCAGGGACTTCTACTGTTACCACAAGATAAGATTAATTAAAGGAAGCTGGGATGTTTGGGAGGTTCTTCCTGAACTGTCGGGGCCCTCAAGACACTAGAAATGGAAGGGGTCTTAAACCTCCACTCCAACTTCCTCCTACTGTAGGATCTTTGATTTCTTCTCTGCCTGGAAGCTCCTTTCCTTGCTCATTGAGGGGACATCTACTGTAAAGGAATGTAGACCTGTCTTGCCAGAGCCTATTGTTTCCACCGTCAGAGACAGAAGTAAGGTTGATTGGATCTTGAGGCAGGCACTTGTGGGATAAATTTGGTGGTCTTCCAGGCATACAGGGAGAAGCAAGGTCTGGACAGGGTCCTGTGATCAAAGAAGATCGAGAGTTCTAGGGGATTTTGGAAGACGAGAGTGTTGGTACTATTATTTTTCAGTTTACTTGGTTTCCACATCAAAACAGAGTAAATACATAACAAAATCAAAACCAAAATTAGATGGCAAGGTAGTCCCACAACTGCAAAATATAAGCTATGAGAAGAAAACAGCAACTGCTCCTAGACTCACGTGGTTTCAGTGTCTATGCATGAAGATGGACAGAAAGCAATGGGGTATCTGGTAGATCTGAGACAGGAGAAACCCCAGTAGATAGCAGGTACTTCCTGGAGAGCACATGAACCAATCTGAGAGTGGTAGCCGAAACTAGGAGGCACTCTGCCCACGCCAGCAGTGGGGAAGTGTAAGGAAGCCAAGGAAAGGGTAGAGGGCTGGAGCAGTCTAGCCCCTGTGAACTCCCCAAACTAACCAGCTTGGAGCCCCTTCCAGGACAGGGGCCACATTGTGGGGAGAAACTGCTATGAGTAGAATAAAAATTGAACAGGATACAGACAATAGAGAGGGGCCAGGTGCAGTGGCTCACGCCTGTAATCCTAGCACTCTGGGAGGCCGAGGCGGGAGGATCGCTTGAGGTCAGGAGTTCGAGGTTGCAGTTAGCTATGATGACACCACGGTACTCTAGCCCGGGCGACAGAGCAAGACCCTGTCTCAAAAAAGCAAATAAACAAAACAACAACAAAAACAGACAATAGAGACAAAGAAAAGCAAGTGCAGTTAAAAGTTTGGGGTTGGGGAGGAGAGTGAGAAAATCTCAGAAAACAAGCCAGAAAAAGAAAGAATTGGGGGAGGGGTAAGGTGGTGATGGAGGCTGTAGATTAATATATTAAGAGACATACAAGACATGTGCCAAAGAATAAACTATAGTGTCTAGGGATGCACCCTGGCTGATGAAATGAAAGGGAAATCCAACAAAATTATTCCCACGTAAGTCAAGATTATGGTTACTTTCGGTGGGCGGCTGTGATTTGATGGGGCCCACAGTGGGCTTTGGGAGGGCTCAGAAATCCTATTTCTTGACTTGGTGGTGACTACAACAGTGTGTGTCTTATAACAATTCAATGGGCCATACGGCAGTCTTGGAAGATTTTCTATATCTGTGTTTTATTTTGCCATAAACAAGTAATACAAGCCGTGGGCGTTAAGGGGACCTCAGGTCCTAATACTAATATAGTAATACTAAAGCCAATGTAATTCTAGCTAACGTCATTGAACATGTACTATATGCAACATGCTGTGCTAAGTACTTTACCACACTAGGTAGGTGCTCTGAGTTTAGAGGCAAGTGTCTTGCTTAGTTTCCTTTACTAGCTGTGTGACTTTGGGCAAGTAACTAATGGACTTTGAGCCTCTGTATCCTGATCTGTAAAATGGGGCAACGGTGTGTCCCTTATAAGACTGTTGGGGTGAGGGTTGCATGTAAAACCTTTAGCACAGTGGCTGGTACGAAGTATGTGCTCAGTAAATGATAGCCATTGTTACATCCACGTGAGGTGCTGTTATTACTCTCGTATCATGAGTGAAAAAATTTAAGGCTCAGAGAGGTTAAGTCGCGGAATTACTCAGTGCTGAATCCAGGCTCTCAACCTTTCCCTTCTGCTTCTCCAACTCATTAACCTTCTTCTAAAGAAAAATGGTGCAATGGCAAATGACAGCCACCTGGCGTGGTTCCACGGTTCTGTTTTGAAGGCTATCTGGGGTCTTGCTCCCTCCCTTGCCCCAACACATGGTGTTGCAACTTCACTGCTAGAAAGGGAGTTGAGCAGTGCCGTCCACCACGCAGCTGCCTGGAGCGTTCTCGGAAGGGACAGCAGGATGCAGACGGTGCAGCCTCTTCAGTGGAGCCATAAACAAGTCCCCACTCTCAGAGAGGCCAGGGGCCCCGTGCGGCAGCTGGCTGGATGCGTCACACACATCGTGCTGAGAGAGAAAATAAGTAGCATTCCTCTGTGCTGAAGTTTAAGTGTAAACAAGCAGTTTCATGATAATTACCAAATATTAGAAATGTATTGTTCCTTCCCTACTCCCAAGACACTTCTGGGATCCCCAGCTGTGCGAATAACTCTAGGTGCACCACTTCCAGGGCCAGAAGTATTGTTCCAAGACAAAGGCCCTTCATCTGTGTTTGTTCTTGTTTTCCATCAACACTCGAAACCTAGTTCACCTAGGTTTTAATGGGGCTCTGTGCTTTGTTTGGAAGCAAGGAGAAGTAAAACAAAAGCCAGCATTTGGAGTTAAGAACTTAGATAAAATCTTAATTCTCTGATGCCCGTCTCTCCAAGGAGGAAGTCATATTTACTTCATGAAAGGATTGGCGTGAAGATGACCGAGGGAATACATGGAAAGAGCCTTGTGTAGAGGTTGGCACACACTAAACACCATAAATGAAGGTGCCTCCTTAACTACCACTGCCAGCACACCCTCAAAACGAGAGCCAAGACAGCAGATGCGTAGCATACATGATTCTTTCCAAGGTAGACATCATTCATTGATCCCAGTATTCTTTCCTGCTTGGATTAGTTTTCTATTGCTGCTATAAAAATTACCACAAACTTGGTGGCTTATAAGAACACAATGTTATTATCTTACAGTTCTATAGGTCTGAGATCCAATATAGATCTTACTGTGCTAAAATCAAGCAGGATTACATTTCTTTTTGGAACCTCAAGGGAAGAATCTATATTTTCTTGCTTTTTTTTTTTTTTCTTTAAGCTTCTAGAAACCTCTATCCAGTCCATGCACATAGCCCCCTACATTTCACAACTAGCAACAGGGTATCATATACTGCCCACGCTGCTGTCTCTCTCTGGCCACAGCCAGGACATGTTCTCCACTTATGAGGACTCATGGAATTAGATTGCGGCCACTGGATAATACAGGATTATCTACCCATCTCCAGATCTCTAGCCTTAATTACATTTGCAAAGTTCCTTTTGCCATGTAAGGTAACATATTCACATATTCCACAAAGATGTGGACATCTTTGGGGGCTATTAATCTGCCTCCACTTTTTTTGTTTTTGTTTTTTTTTTTAACTGAACAAATTTATAATAGATTGAAGGGGTAAAAGTTGAACTTCATTCCACGTACATATTGTACAGTGGTGGAGTCTGGGGTTTTGGTGTACCCATCACCCAAATAGTATACATCGTACCCCATAGGTAACTTTTCATCCCTCTCCTGCTCCCACACTCCCCCTTTGTGAGTTTCCAATGTCCATTATACCATTCTGTGTGCCCTTGTATAACCACAGTTTAGATCCCACTTATATGTCAGAACATGAGGCATTTATTTTTCTGTTCCTGAGTTACTTCCCTTAGGATAATGGCTTCTAGTTCCATCCAAGTTGCTGCAAAAGACATTATTTCATTCTTTCTTATCACTGAGTAGTACTCTGTGGTATATATATACACACACCACATTTTATTTACCCACTCATCAATTGATGGACACTTAGGTTGATTCTATATCTTTGCAATTGTGAATTGTGCTGTGATAAACATACAAGCGCAGGTATCTTTTTGATATAATGATTTCTTTTCCTCTGGGTAGATACCCAATAGTGGGGTTGCAGGATTGAATGGTATATCTACTTTTAATTCTGTGAGAAATCTCCATACTGATTTCCATAGAGGTTATACCGATTTATATTCCAATTAACAGTGTACAAGTGTTCCCTTTTCACTGCACCTGTGCCAACATCTATTGTTTTTTGACTTTAATAAAATGGCCATTCTAATTGGCATAAGATGATATCTCATTATAGTTTTAATGTATTAATTTCATAGTTTAATGTTGGTCTTAATTTGCATTTCCCTTATGATTAGTGATGCTGTGTATTTTTTCATATGTTTATTGGCCACATGTATATCTTCTTTTGAAAAATTGCCTGTTCATGTCATTTACTCACATTTTAATGGTGGTATTTATTTTTTCTTGCTGAGTTGTTTGAGTTCCTTATAGATTTTGGATATTAGTCCTTTGTTGGAGACATAATTTGTGAATATTTTCTCTCATTCTGTAGGTCATCTATTAAATCTTTTGATTATTTACTTTGCTATGCAGAAGCTTTTTAGTTTAATTAAGTTCCATTTTTCTATTTTTTGCTTTATTGCATTTGTTTTTTGGGGTCTTAGTCATAAATTCCTTGCCTAGGCCAATGTGCAGAAGAGTTTTTCCTAGGTTTTCTTTTAGGATTTTTATGGTTTCAGATCTTACATTTAAGACTTTAATCTATCTTGAGTCAATTTTTTATATTGTGAGAGATAGGTATCTAGTTTTATTCTTCTGTATGTGGTTATCCAATTTTCCCAGCACCATTTATTGAATAGTATGTCCTTTCCCCAGTGTCTGCTTTTGTCTGCCTTGTTAAATATCAGTTGGTTGTAGGAATGGGATGGAGCAGGATGGAGGATTATAAAGGACAAGTGATTTCTTGTTGGGGATGGATGTGGTCATAACCTTTCTTGCATTAATAGTTTCACAGGCTTATTTTTGTGTCAAAATTTAACAAATTGCACACTGCAAACATGTACAGTTCATTATATGTCAACTATTCCCTAAGCCACCAAGGAAATCACAGATATCACTGACTCTGTGTACTGCCAAGAAATTGTACAAAGACCAAACTAACACAGGTACCCAAAATCAAAGCCAAAATGTTCAACTCAACCAACAACATATATCCATCTTCAGAAAAAAATTCTCCCCTCCACGAGCAATTTCAAAAAATCAGAACAAGCAACTGCTACATCAGATGTGCAGATATCAATGGAAACATGAAAAATCAAGGAAACACGACACCACCCAAGAGCCACAATTGTCCAGCAATGGATCCCAATCAAAAAGAATTCCTCATAATGTCAGATAAAGAATTCCAAACATTGATTCTACAGAAGTTCAGTGAGAGACAAGAGAAAACTTAAAACCAATACAAAGAAATCAGAAAATAAATTCAGGATATGAATGGGAAATTTACCAAGGAGATAGGTATCTTAAACAAACAAACAAACAAACAAACAGATATTCTGGAGCTGAAAAGTTTATTGAAGGAAATATAAGACACATTTATTTGAAATCTTCAAAAACTGATTAGACCAAGCAGAAGAAAGAATCTCAGAACTTGAAGACAGGACTTTTGAAACCATCCAGACAGACAAAAATAAGAAAAAAACAATAAAAAAGAATGAGCAAAGACTTCAAGATGTCTGAGACTACATAAAGTGACTGAACATATGAATTATCAGTATTCCCAATGGAGAAGAGAGATCAAAATGTTTAGAAAACCTATTTAAGGAAATATTATAATTGATGAAAACTTCCCAGGACTACCAAGAGAGTTATACATAAAGATACAGGAAGCCTAATGATCCCAGGTAAATACATTGCAAAAAAAAATTTTGCCACAGCATATTATAATCAGAATGATTAAAGTTGAAGCAAAGGAGAGAATTTTAAAATTAGCAAAAGAAAAGCATCTACTCACCTGAAAAGGAAACCTTATCATACTAATAGCAGACTTCTCAGCAGAAACCTTACCAAAAGCCAGAAGAGAATGGTATGGCATTTTCAAAGTACTGAAAGAAAAAAACCCATCAGCCAAGAATCTTATATCCTGCCAGAATAAGCTTCATAAATGAAGGAGATATTAAATCTTCTCCAGACAAGCAAGCACTGACAGAATTTGTCACCAGTAGGCTGGCCCTACAGGAACTGCTCAAAGAAGTCTTAAACATGGAAATGAAAGATCAATATTCACTGTCATGAAAACACTCAAAAATATAAAACTCACAAGTCTTATAAAATAATCACAAAAAGGAGGAGGAGTAAGGAATTAAACAGCAGCATAACAGAATAATGCCATTTACTTGGTCATAATATCTTATACTTTTTATACATTTTTAGATTTGACTTATTATGGTTAAGATTTTTTGCTCTATGATCTTAAAGAATATTGGTTTGTAAATTTTTTATCTTGTAATATCATCATCTGTAATGGTGGACTCAGAGAATGAGCTAGTAAGCATTCTTTTCTCTTCAATTTTCTGGAAGAGTTTGTTTATTATTTCTTAAATGTTTGCCAGGATTCCCCAAGGAGGTTATCTAGGCCTGGAGTCTGGTGTTTTGTTTTGTTTTATGTGGGAAGGTCTTTGGCCACAAATTCAGGCTATTTCTCTCTGAGCGACATTTGGTAGATTGTATCTTTCAAGGAATTGGTCCATTTCATTTCTTGTCAAATTTATAGGAACTTATTATTTATTTTATAGGCATAGAGTTGTGCATAGTATTCTCTTATTATTCTTTTAATATCTGTAGTACTGTTACTTTTCTCATTACTGATATTTCATAATTTATGTCTTCTCTCTGTTTTCCAACTCAGTCCAGTTAATGGTTTATCAATTTTATTGTTCTCAAAGAACCAGCTTGTTTTTTCAATGATTTTCTCTATTATTTTTCTATTTTCTATGTCATCGTTGTGTTAATTTATTTTTATTATTTCCTTTCTTCTGCTTACTTTGACTTTAACTTATTCTTCTTTTTCTGGCTTTGTTTTCTTCCATGTGGAAGCTCAGGTCATTGATTTGAGAAGTTTATTCTTTTCCGGTATAGGCATTTTAGTGCTATAAATTTCCCTCTAAAAACTGCTTTAGCAGCATCCCATAAATTCTGATATGCCATGTTTTCATTTGCATTTGGTTCAAAATACTTTCTCAATTCTCTTTTGATTTATTCTTTAACTCAAGGATTATTAAGCAGTGTTTTATGTAGCTTTCAAATGTTTGGGGATTTTATAGATATCTTTGTATTATTGATCTCAAATTTAATTCCATTTTAGTCAGAAAACATATTGTATGACTGGAATCCCTTTAAATGTATTAAAACTTGCTTTATGTCCCAGAACATTGTCCATCTTTGTAAATGTTCCATATAGTTCTAGGCACCTTAAATACATTTTTATGTTTAATATTTACAACAATCATTCCCAGTTTAATAAAGAAGAAATAGGTGATACTGTCCTCCCCATTTTAAAGAGAAAAGACGGAGAGTCAATCAATTTAAATAACTAAAATAACCAATGCCAGACAGGTATTAAGTAGCAGAACTGGAATATGCTCCAAGGCTGACACCCAAACCAAGCTATTAACCACTCTTCTGTGATTACCACTCATTTGTCCCTCATAAGCTGAGTAGGACCACTCATTTTCAAGACGCAGAGTTCAGATGGTAATTCTTTCTCTCTAAAAGTCTGGGGATCTAGTTTCTAAATTTCTCCTTTCTATCATAAACACAATTGCATCAGTTGCTAACACAGACATAAAGATGAGTTCTGCCTGACAGAGATGTGCAAACCCCCAGAGATATGCTTATTTGGGTCAGAAACTTGCTGCTGACTGCTCAATTACTAGATCATTCTAATAACACCCAAGTAAAAATACTGACATCAAGTTCTTTTGCCTCTTTCTAGCAGGTAGCAGGGAATGACTGATTGCCTCTTAGAGCCCAAGGATGCTTAGAGAGCCTCTGGATTAGTAGTCTTTACTTGTATGTGTTGAATTTGAATAATAGCCTTCAAGTCACCCTGACTTGACATGACTTTTTCCTTCCTCCTCTCTTGAATCTAACAGTCAAGTATTAAAAGCATGATCTTATTGCTAGTAAATGTGGCTGTAGTCCTTATTCACTGGGATTGATGCCAATCTGGGAGCCTATTAGTCCCATTCAACAAAAGAGTTTTTGATCATCTGCAGCTTCAATTATCCAAGTGATCCAGCTTCTTTCTTACTCCTATTACCACAGTAATTTGACTAGCCTGTTAAAGATCCTTCTGGCTGCATCCATGACCCTGCACAATGGGTTCATTTGAATAGATGTCTTCCAGGGGCATTTTCCTCTTACATACAAAGTCAATTTATAATAACTTCTACAGTGATTTGTAGGAGCACACATTGTCCATGATTGACTACTTCCTAATGCCACTTAGACTAAAATCTGAAAGGAAGGGAGTGTGCTGCCTGAGTGAGCACTTCATTCAGAGTGCCATTTTTCCACCACTTGCAATGCTAAAGAGCCAGCAACAAAGGAAGAAAAAGAACTCCTGGGGATGTCCTTTACACCTCAATCTTGAGTTTCTCATTGAAATAGACTGGTTTCTACATGCTAATTATTATCCTGCAGATTACTAAGGAGTGAAAACTCATTGGTAAGAGTATGTAGTCTCCAGAAATTAATCTGTGGCATACAGCATCTGATTTTTTAATTTCTTCTGAGAAATGATGGAAAGCATGTAAAATAAAGTAGTTCTGTATCAATGTGAAAGCCTGAAGAAGTCACCCTTCAAGATGACATAGCAACTACTTAAGTCTCTGGTTTCTTCTAAATGGAATCTACATGATTGAAAGAAAAAATCCTCTTTCTTCAAGACCCTATAAACTTTTGACAAGCCATTAGTCAGATTTTGACATCATGACTCGTTCTTGTTTATTTTTTGAGACAGGGTCTCACTCTGTTGTCCAGGCTGGAGTGTAGTGGTATGATCATAGCTCACCACAGCCTCCAACTCCTGGGATCAAGTGATCCTCCTGCCTCAGCCTCCTGAGTAGTTGGGATTATAGGCACTAGCCATCACGCTTGGCTAATTTTTCTTATTTTTTGTAGAGACAGGGTCTTCTTATGTTTCCCAGGCTTGTCTCAGCAGGAAAACCCATTACGATGAAAGGTGTCTACATAGTAAGTAAACCTTGTCTTTCAATAGTTATATTTTTTTCTCTTCAAGAGCACATTGGCCAAGAAAAACATCATCTTGATGAAGGAGCTTCTTGCCAAACCAGCACATTTCTTCATGGTCATAGGCAGCAGCAATCTTGGCCAAAGTCAACTCTTATTTCTAGAGAATGGAAAGTAATGGATGAAAAAAGATCAGGCACGGAGTTGGGATGGGGTGTGGAGTTACCGTCTTCTTTGCCGTCACATGAGAAGGTAATTTTTGAGACAGAGCAATCACACCAGGATGAAGTACGTTCACATTCTTGCTAACTGGCTAGCAGCTGTTTCCAGATGTTCTCCCATGCTGGTTATGTCAGCTGTGCTCAATCACATGCAAAGCCTTCTTCCATGTAGCTCAGCAGATGCCATCAACACCTCTTCATTCTGGTGGGAAAGGTTCTGTGAGGGCCTTTTAACTACAGTTCTGCCATGCTGGCAGCAAAGTCAGGGCCCAGAGCTCTCTGCAAAAGGCCACCCTCTGTTCACAGATGATGCAATGGGTCAGTGTCTTTCTCACCATAGTGACAGCGGTTGGCATGGAAACAGTTGTTCTTGCTTTTACACATCACCATTGTGCATCACCCAGGCTTCCCAAATGTCAAAAATATTTGCCTGCCTAGTATCCATTTATTCTACCTCTAGGAACTGCATGAAGATTTTCTTTTGGGTGGGGAAACGACATGAATAGAAATTTTTCAAAAGAAAACAGAAGTATGGCCAAAAAACATATGAAAAAATGCTCAACATCTCTAATCATCAGGGAAATGCAAATCAAAACCACAACGAGATATCACTTATCTCCAGTGAGAATGGCCTTTATCAAAAAGTCCCAAAACAATAAATGTTGGCATGGATGTGGAGAGACAGGAACACTCATACACTGCTGGTGGGACTGCAAACTAGTGCAACCTCTGTGGAAAGCAATATGGAGATACTTTAAACAGATACAAGTAGACCTACCATTTGATCCAGCAATCCCATTATTGGGCATCTACCCAAAAGAACAAAAGACATTCAATAAAAAAGACATCTGCACTCGAATGTTTATAGCAGCACAATTCACAATTGCAAAGATGTGGAAACAACCCAAGTGCCCATCAATCCATGAGTGGATTAATAAAATGTGTTATATGTATACCATGGAGTTCTACTCAGCTATAAGAAACAATGGTGATATAGCACCTCTTGTATTTTCCTGGATAGAGCTTGAACCCATACTACTAAGTGAAGTATCCCAAGAATGGAAAAATAAGCACCACATGTACTCACCATCAAATTGGTTTCACTGATCATCGCCTAAGAGCACATTTAAGAATAACATTAATACGGTGTCGGGCAGATGTGGGGAGGGGGAGAGGATGGGTGTATACATACATAATGAGTGCAATGCTCACCGTCTAGTGGATGGACATGCTTGAAGCTCTGATTCGGGGGTGGGGGCAAGGGCAACATATGTAACCTAAACTTTTGTACCCCCATAATATGCTGAAATAAAAAATAAATAAGTAAATAAATAAAAAGGAGAAAAAAATTTTCTTTTGGGAATGATGTGACCCATTCTGCATCTCTAAGTGTCAGCTCTGGGATTCTGCTGAATCAATTCAGAAAGTGAGAAGACTTTGCCAGCTGTTGTCAAATTGAGGAAATATGCACCGGAAGATGTTGGTGGCTATCTTTGCCATAAGCACTGTGGAATATGCTAGAAAATAAAGACAGATTAGAAGAAAACAGACTTGAGGGACTGAGAGAGACACATTCATGCTGATAAAATTTGAGCCTCTGGATCAAGCCTTACCTGAACTTAACCACACCTTTAGACTTTTCAGTTCTATGAAACAATTTTTGCCCCCCTCCCTTTTTTTTTTTTTTTTGCTTAAGGAAGTTTGAGTTAGATTTCTGCCACTTGAACCCCAAAACATCTTGATGAATATACAGAAAAGTCCTAATGAAATATTCTCCCTTTACAGAGATTTTCATAGGAATTGGGCACAATTAGAGATACCTCTGAAAGTTCCAGTTTTGAACGACCTGTGTCTAGCACTGCTGGACATCAGCTCATTAGCACACGACTATTTTTCAAGAGCCTACCTGCCAAGCACTGTGCTAGGTACCATACTGGGAGGGGAGAAGTCCCTGTCCTCGTTGTGCCTACGGTCTAGCCAGGAAGATAGAACTAACATAGGCTAATACTTGAGCAGATGCTCTCACCTTCGGGGCCACAGCACATTGGTGAGTCACAATATATCATGAGGTGTGCCACAAGGAATCTATGACTCATGAAGCTAAAGTACCAATGTTTGCAGATGATTTATAAAACAAACATGAATTAGAGTGGATTCAAGGTAAGCACAATAATAATGTCATATTCATTCACTTGGTTCTCCAGAACGTTTTCCTGAGTGGGAGAGAAAGGATTGGCATAACAGCTGTCGCCCACGAACCCCTGGCTCCAGGAGTGTGTTGCTCCTAAGGATGCCACCCGCCGTGTGTGTGCAAACAGCGATACCGGTACCAGCGTGAAGCAGTGGAGGAGCGCCAGCCAGCAGGAGAACTGCCAGCGTCTGTTGTGCACTGATGAGGCACTAGGTACTGTGCTGAGTGCATTACAAGGGTTGTTTCACTTAATCTACATGAGAAACCTCTATGCAGTTGTTTTCCTGTCTTGCAGATTAAAGAACAACTAACTGCTAAATAGAGTCAGTCTGTCTCCAGCGCTTCTGGAGTTCAGAGAAGGGAGAGATCAGTGCAGGACGGAGTTGTTGGAGAACGTCCCAAGGAGGATGTGTGACTTAAGCAGGGCCATGAAGGATAAGGAGAATCAGCACGAGCAGAGGAGATGAGGAGGGCAACGCGGGCGCTGGTGTAAATGAGACAAGTGCAGTATGCTGGGGCCGATCTCGCCCTCGGGGCACCTTTCGTGTTGATACCAGGACGTTGCAGCGCAAGTGCAACTGCTAAGCACCCACCCGGCTATTCCACACATCCCTTCTCACCTCTGGGCCTTCATCCATGCTGTGGCCTTTCCCCCTCACCCGCCTTGGCTAAGCAGCTCCTGAGAGATACTCCGGACACGCTGAGGTCCTTTCTACCCTCTCTTGGGAAGAGAAGATGCTTCCTCCGGGACGAGCAAAGCAAACTCTTCCTCCCTTGGCTGCCAGGTCCCAGGACTGCCCAACCCCAGCTGCAGACTTGTCCCCATGCTACCCTCCACTGGCCCCAAATTCTAGACCAGCCCCTCCTGTGTGCTGAAACATAGCTGTCCCATGTCCCATTCTTTCAGCTTCCTTCACTCAGCCAGCCAGCTGGTCTGGTTAGCCACGCAGCTGGCATCCTGAGACAAGACACGACCTTATCACTTTCCATGTCAAAATCTTTACAGTTAAAAATAAGCATTTACTAGATGCTTAGTGTGTGCCCAGCACTGTGCACATGGTCGAACGCATTGCTTCATTGAGTCTTCACGAGGAGGCTAGAAATGGGACTAGTATCATCTACATGTTACAGAAGGAGACTGGAGCTCAGCGACATTAAGTAAACGATGTGATGTTGGGAGCAAGGGCAGCGGCACGGTGCCAGACAGACCGATGCTCGCAAGCGCCGTGCTCTCCTGTCTCGTGCATCCGCTGTTGCCTTCGGAATGAAATCCCACGGCCTTGGCCTGCCGCCATCAAGACTTGGCTTGGTTCTCTAGTCTCCACCTTCCACAGCACCTGACGACACACTCCGACCGCAGGACCAGACCAGGTCACATGCAGCCCCCACCTCCCTGCTCAGCTCGCGCTGGATGCGCTCCCAGAACTTCACCGCCCCTGGTTGATCCACCCTTTAAAATCTGCTGCTTCCACAAGCGTTTTCAATTCATTCTCTCACTTCATCGCTGCCACAATTAATTTCTGCCTCTCCCAAGTATGTCCTTCACACCACTGTCATAACGCCTCTCACCGTCTGCCTTGCTTTGCTGTCACTTGTGTGCGGTTACTTTATCACAAATTCCAACATGCAGGAACTGGGTTTTACTCTTCATGGTTTCACATGGGTGCTTGGGTCAAAGCCCTGCCATTGTGGGGAGCTTCTATTCACTTGCTACTAGAAAGCAAAAGGTCCTGCCCAGAACTTCTCTCCACCTTCCTTCATCCAAAGATGAGTCTTGTTTATTCACCTGTTTGTCAAATAGAGAGGAAGGGCTTAAGATGGAAGGGGACCGTGGATGTTTCGGGGACATGGCAGTGAAAAGGCAAACACTGTTTCCCCCCCCCCCCCCCCCCGGCAGGCTTAGTCCAGTGTTTTCTCTCTGCTCCTTCCCGGAAGTCCTATCTTGTTAAAGCCCCCTGGCAATGCCAGCTTCACACCATGGTGGAAGTTGTCTTATGAAACCCCAAGGTGCATTCTCCTCCTGAGCTAAGGATCCTTAAAGTTAAGTTTCTTTACTGATACTGCATTTTAACAGGGATTCGATTTCCCAAGATGATGATAATATGAGAGAGTTTCTGGAATCAGACAAGGGGGATTCAGGGGGAAAGGTGGGGGTCTTTCCACCCTTGGAATTGCACCATAGAGGTGGATGCCCGCCCTGCTGGTGAGAAAGTCTGGCTTTGCCTAGAGCACCCTACATCCCCTATGGTCTCAGTGTCTATGATCATTTGAACACAACAGTGAGAACAGCAAAGACACCCAGGGAACATCTTGACCAGCCTTCCCAGTTCACTAATGGAGACAATGCCACCCCGCCCCCCACCCCCGAAGAGAAGTCACTTTCCAAGCTGATGAGCACCAGCTGGCCTGAATCCGGGCCCTTGAAATGCCCCAGAGTAGGAGGACTGTCCCATGAAAAGGGAAGGAAAGCAGGTTCATCCAGGGCCTTTCCTGGAACTTGCCACTTATAATCACGTCAAGGACTTGGCTCTGGAGCCCAGGAATAGAAATGAGAGGAGGAAGGAAAGACTGGGAAGGAGAGGCTTGATGCAGGGCTGTGTGGAAGAAGGGCCTGCGGATTTATCATCCACTCAAGAGGCAGACAGCAGGCTCGGCAGGGAGCTGCAGCAGACGCCTGCTCAGAACAGAGGCCCCAGCAGGGCAGGCTCTTCCCATGGCACCGTGCGTTCTCTGCTGGGTACATTCCCGCTTAAAAACAGGGCCAAACGGGGTGGTTAGTCTAGGGCCACATGATAGGGGGAAAGGGTCTTCCTCATTTGTCTGCCACGACCCCACCTTGAACTGAGTCACGGAGATTCTAGAACCTTCTATATGCATCCCTACATCTAAGGTACAATAGTGGATGCTCAATCAGTATTTATTGCATGAATGAGTCTCCCGGGAAGGATAATATATTAACATATTATCTGCTGCTAATAGCTCTGTGCAAATTAGTTTAAAATCACGTCTTTGATACTTTGCAGCTTATTAATGTAGCTCATGCAGAAGCCCATTTAGTTTCCACAGCAATCTTCCACGTAAGGGTATATTTGTGACCTTGAATATATTGCTTAATATTTCTTTGCCTCCATTTCCCCATCTATAGAATGGAGCTCATAGTAGTTCCTGCCTCATGGAGATGTTGTTAGAGTTAAGTGGCATGATGCACGTAGAGCACTCAGGGTCCTCCCGTGGAGACTGTGACCTCTGCATTACTGGGGCCTGTCTCTGCATTCCTAGAAGGCAGGCCAAGAAATGGTGCCTTGGGATGTGGAGACAGAGCTGTGGCTCTCTTCTCAAGGTCGTTATGTGGGACCCCAGCCCGGCTGGCAGACTGTCCCTCACCAAGACAGGATGCGGGCTGGTGGCTGCTTCTGGCCTCACAAACTTAGTCCAGGATTTTGCTTTGGAAGGCATTAGAGATTCTTTTTCCTTGGCTGTTTACTTGTTCTTGGAACAAGGGGAAAGCTCTCTGGAGCCTTCAGACAGTGTTACCGTAGGACTAGAGAGAGAAGCCGGGAGGACCGCGGGAGAAGAGTGTGGGGTGGGAGTCGCAGTGGCCCCCACCTTCTTGCCCTGAGGTTTGCTCTCCACAGTTGTCTATGCTGGATCTTCGCAAGGGCCCAGGGGCCGAGTCCCTTCTCTCCACTCAGCCTAGTAAACCAGCCTTGGCTCTTCCGGCTCCATTTTTCTTCTCTGCACTAACTCTGTTGTGATGTCTTAGCAGGCCTGGCAGGGGATGGACAATGGAAACACCGGAGGCAAGGGCAAGGAGGACAGACAGGGGGCACAGAGAGAGGGGGAGGGAGAGGAAGTAAATGTAAAGGGAAAAAGGGAGTAGAAGTGGGGGGTGGGGTGTGAGAGTGAGAAGGAAGACGAGTGCCCAGACGGGGCAGCAGTGCAGAGGGACTCTGAGCCAGGGGCAGTGGATGTCGGGACTTGCAAGCAGCCAGCTGTGGGCTGAATCCAGTCAAACATGACTCTGGGGGCTCATGCAAGGTTTTAAAATTTGAAAAATTTCCCACAAAACCCAAGTTTCCAGCTTGAAAGATCTGGTCATGCTGGGTTCACATTTCTCCATGGCAACATGGAACAGAGCAGGGTGGCAGCGACCCCCTCGAGAGGAGGCACAGCCCTCTCCAGCTTGCCAGAGTCCCCACCGCTCTCTATTGCGACACGCAGCCTGCTTCCTTCACTTAAATGACCTGCCCAGTCCCTCCAGGTACCTGAGTTTGGGAGCTTTCATGTATATGTATTATTTTTAGTATCAGAGCCATCTTCTTCTTTTCTCGCCACCCCCAAATACAGACCAGAGCACAAAGGCAGTAACTGAGGAGGGATGGTTTTGAAAGGAGAAGCAGAGAAAGGTGGAAGGGAGGAGGAGAGATGAAAGGGGAGGGAAAACTTGAAAGTGGAAAGAGAAAAATCCAGGCTGAGGGAGAGGGAAGGCAGACAGGTGGGGAGAGCAGGAGGAATTAGCATTCTCTTTTCCCACCTGGCCCAAACAGCCCCCTAGATTTCCTTGAACACGGCATGTAATCTTTGTGGGTTAGTAAGTTTCCTCATTGGTGCAAGGTTACATCGACCTGTTCATCATCACATAATGAACTTTCCATTGCGGCTCCTCTGAGAGTAAATCAGATAGAGATTCTTAAATAAATTAATCAATGACAGCACATTGTTTATATTAGCTTTCCTGGATGATTGATTTAATATTTATTGAGTTTAGAATTTGTGTTACCATATGAACGATACCGTTACTGCTTTCTTCCAGCTTGTATTCATTTCACAAAACAAAGTATTTGGTCCCAAGGGTTTCTAGGTTGAAGCTTTTATAAAGGGTGGTGGAGTTGTATGGGTGGGGTAGGGAGAGAGAGAAAAGTGAGGTTTGTTGTCAATTGTGTCATTAGAACATCAGGGAATCTTCCAACACCCTTTAAACGGTTCTTGTCTTCCTGACTACCCAATGTTTGTCAATATTACAGCTGATTTTCTGTAAAAATGCCAAATGGTACACACTACTTCTGAAAGAAAGAGCTCTCCTGCTAAGGAGGTTAAAGGATTTTGTTTATTTGTTTGGCTCTATCAGGATTAGCTCTCTAATCAATTTTTCCCAACCCAGTCGAATTGGTTTAGAAACTGCACACTTCATTCAACGAGTAATTCCTGGATGCCTACGATGTTCCAGACACTCTTCCAGGCACTGGGACAAAACAGAAGCCACTTATTGCTGGCCCCCTGGCCTAGAGGGTAGAGACAGGAATTAAATAACCCCCCATGGATCCAGGGTAATTTCCCAAAAAGGTGGGAGCTGTAAAGTAATTTAAACCAAAGGAATGAACCTGCCCTGGCTCCTGGGTGATGAGAAAGAACGTGCCCTGTAAAGGGTCTGGGAAGGGTGCTCCTGGCAGAGGGATCAGCATATGCAAAGATGTGGAGGCAAGGAGGCACTTCCTCTGTGCAAGACAGCGGAGGAACAGCAACATTGTAGCTGGGAGAGATGGGCTTGCTGGAACCAGTGAGATCAGCTATGAAATATTTTAAGGGATATATAGTTTTGTTACCGTCAAGTACCGATACTCATTAGAAGCAGGCTAATAAATAACTGTACTGCAGAAACCCTTGGGGGGCCTGCTTTGACGAATAGAGAAGAACCATTTGTAATTATCATAGCAGGGTCGTCTGTGAATGAATTCTTCTAAAAATGCCCAATGTGATATTTTTTTAAAACAATTTGTCCTCTTAAGGAGTTTAAACATACTCTTGTTAATGTTAAGACTTTCTATCTGCAATCTAAGTCTTTCTTCTTTTCTTTCCCTCTTCGCCTCACAGAAGTTCTGAACTGCTCTTAGGAGCTTGGAATTCTTCATAGATTTTGAAAACGTCAACAGCAGCCAAGTTCTTGTCGGAACTATCACAAATTCTTAATTAACAACATCTGGATTTTTGAGCTATGACTAGAATAATAGCAGTTGATAATTCTTACATTAGTTATATATTACATTTGCCCATTTGTCAATTTCTGTTGCAGGTATATTATTAATCCCATGTTGCAAAAGAGGAAAATGCAGCTAAGAGAAGTCATGTAACTTGGCCAAGTTTATATGGCAAGGAAATGCAGGAGTCAAGATTAAAACCCAGGTCCTCTGGGCTATCTGCTGATCCACATGCATTAATCAGAAGCCAACTGGCATTTCTGGCCTCTGCTCTACCATTACCTAGCTGTGTGACCTTTGACCTTGGGCTAGGTGCTTAATGTCTCTAGGGCTTAGGTTCCTCCTTGGTAAAAATGCTGCCATGACACCTACTTAGTCATGGCTCCTACGGGCGGTGCAGTGGGCCGGAGGCTGCCCATAGTGTGGAAACAAGAGGCAGGAGGTAACTTCATGGAGATCACTGTCATATGGAAAGAACATACGAGTCAAATGATCCCACAAATAAATGTAAAATTCCAGCAGAAGCAGGTGTTCTGAATTGTTACACCGGTGGGCCTGGCCTAGCCTAAAATACCAGGGAGGGAAACCTGAGGAAGTGATGTTTGAACGAAGGCCTGAGTGTTGAGTGGAGTTAGCTAGGTGAGGGGGGCGGGGTGGTGGGATGGGGGATGTTCCAGGAGTGAGGACAGCCTGTGCAAAGGTCCTGTGGAGGGAGGGAAGTTGGCCCTGAAATAAGGCCCGTGTGCTTGGAGGGTATCAGGAGCCAGGAAGGGAGAGGAAGCTGGAAATTGAGACGGGCCAACCATGCAGGAGCTGGAGGCCATGCTAGGGTCCTCAGGGACCTAATATTTTCCAGATTTTATGACTTCTTTTTGTTGACTCCCATCTTTCTCAAAAACCTACTCCCTAACCCCGCTGTCCTCCTTTCTTTCAAAGGAATGGGAAGACGTGCTTAAGGGGGCACCATGCCAAGGGCGTTGACACTGCTTCTGGCCAGTTTGCGCTGCCACTAGTCAACGGCCCCCACAAACGAGGCTCTGCCCTGGTGTCGGGTCCCCTGGAAGCTGCTGCAGGCCAGAGAAACAGCACATTCCTTTCCAAGACACGAAAGCCCCTGACATTCGTTCCTTGGCAAAAGAACCAGACCTGCCAGGAAGGCCCGGTGGCCGCGGCCTCGAGTGCTGGAAAGGAAATTAGTTTCGGCAAAAACACAGAGCTGAATGTCAGACCTTTGCGCTCCCTGCCTCGGATGCTAATCTGGCTGGCAACAGTGGGCGACGGGAGACAAAAGGTTATGTAGCCACTTTGTATCTGACCCCCCCCCCCTTTATTTCTGCTGGTGTGATGAAGGATTCAGGCCGCTGAGCTCTTGCATTAATCAGATTCATTCCACTTTGTTAGGGAGGGCTGTTTTCTGGTGTCTCTGAGGAAATAAAGATGATGAATAGAGGGAAGTCTCGTACTTTATTAGCGTGGATGAGCAGATAGATCCCAGTAGTAATTAATCCCAGGATGTTTACACATTTTTTCTTCTTTGTCAACCTAGAGTCAGGGTTTGCTGTTGTTGGCATAAAGGAGGACTGGAATCTGAACAATGATGTTCTCCTCGTAGAGTTGAAAAGAGATGGCAAAATATTGATTAATCATCCCATGATGCTTAATAAATAGAGGTGTCCCAAACGTCAAGACGCCAGGACTGCAACGAAAGGCTAGGTTCAGGTATGCAAAACTCCCTTACGAAAGCTTAGAAAACCCCATAGCTTAAGCCTGAGTCCACAAAGACCCCCTTTGTTTGATATTGGAAAAGGAGGGTCACGTAGAACGTAAGGGCTTTCCAAACAATGCAAGACAGCTATGAATGCTTAAGGAAATTGGATTGTTTCGGGACCTTTGTATTAAGGGTCAGGCAGAAAATGCTTTTGTTCCAATCCAGGGATCATTCAACATCTTTCCAGAACATCCAATTTCCCTTTCTTGCCTAGAAAGGACTAGAGAATGGCTAAAGGTCAGTTGTTCCCAGATGATTTGAGTTGTGGTGGGGCTTCAGGGACACTGTTATGAGCTTTGATTCTTTTTATGCTCTAACCCCAAAACAGGAGATTTAAGTTTTGGTCCTGCTTCCATAAACCATGAACCATGTGGCCTTGAGTAAGTCACCTCCTCCTCTGAACCTCAGTTTACTCATCTTCAAAATCAAGGGACCATGAGTGGCCCTGCAGAGCTTGAAATTTCTACATTGCTGAATTTAAAAGTCTGCACGTATGTGGCCGGACGCCATGGCTCACACCTGTAATTCTAGCACTCTGGGAGGCCGAGGCGGGAGGATCGCTTGAAGTCAGATGTTCGAAACCAGCCTGAGCAAGAGTGAGACATCGTCTCTACTAAAAATGGAAAAATTAGTCAGGTGTGGTGATGCGTGCCTGTAGTGTCAGCTACTCAGGAAGCTGAGGCAGGAAGATTGCTTGAGCCCAGGAGTTTGAGGTTGCTGTGAGCTATGATGATGCCACTGCACTCTAGCCCAGGTGACCTGAGCAAGACTCTGTCTCAAAAAAAAAAAAAAAAAAAAGTCTGCACTTAGAGCGATTTTAGGTTTATTGGGCTGTGCATATAATCAAACCAGGAGAGACACCCCTCCTGCTTTTTAAATACATTTTTGGATGTGAGGGGTAGATTTGTTGTATATTTGGGGAATTTGCCTATTTCTTCTTAAAGATTTTTTTTTGAAACTTCAAAAATAAACAGCTATGAATTGTTTGCAATTTGTGTGCTGAATATATAGGTGTTTCTAGAGTTCTATAGTGCTTAAAGCAGTTTGTTCTCTGGGACATTTCATACACCTCAAAGGTTTTTTTGTTTTTGTTTTTGTATATATTCTCACTTTGTTTTCAGACACTTTGTTCCTAAAATATGGAAAGATCAGTGTAATAGATTGAGAATGTGCATTGTCAGAGTTAAGGAAAGATTCTTGTGCTTTCTGGAGCTCTGAGCTTCTCGTCTTGAATCTTCTAAGTTCCGGAAAGCTCTGTTTCTGCTAAGGCAAGAAGAAAAAAAAAGTTCTTGGAGGAGATCCAAAAGAGGGTCAGACTGTACTTCCAACGGTCTTCTGGTCAATGCTAGCTTATGTGACTTGACAGGTGTCCTGCCCATGGCACTCGGCCCATGAGAAAATGTCTGGGCCGGGTGCGGTGGCTCACACCTGTAATCCTAGCACTCTGGGAGGCTGAGGTGGGAGAATCGCTTGAGCTCAGGAGTTTGAGACCAGCAAGACCGAGACACTGTCTCTACTAAGTATAGAAAAATTAGCCAGATATGGGGCACACCTGTAGTCCCAGCTACTCGGGAGGCTGAGGCAGGAGGATCGCTTGAGCCCAAGAGTTTGAGGTTGCTGTGAGCTAGGCTGATGCCATGGCCCTCTAGCCCAGGCAACAGAGTGAGATTCTGTCTCAAAAAAAAAAAAAAAAAAAAAAAAATGTCCAAGAAACACCCGCAGGTTTTAACAAAGAAACTCCACTTCACTGGAGATGTGCCATTCTGTGTTAGACCACCAGGCCAAACTAATATCACCAAACGCTAAATAAATAAAGGGACACTTTAAACAAGGTTTGCTAAAGGATGCAAAGTAGGAAAGAACGTCATTTTGTCTCTTGGGATTCAACTGCCACTATGAACTGGAAACTAGAGTTCACCACACTAATATTCTAACCCTATTGAATGAGATCAAAATCTCTGTATCTAAATATGCTGCTGGCTGAACCCAGACAGGGCCAGTAGTTCATTTGGTTCAAATCCATGCGCTTTACTCTGCTCACAGAATTACCTAAGTGATCTGGTAGCCAGCATTTCTCACTTGAAGAGCCTTTAGAAATAGGGTGTGTATCGGATGGGGGGAGTGGGCGGGGGGGGGGGTGTTAGTTAGTAGAAATGAAATATCTCCTTCTGAAGTTGTAGTTTGGGTCCTTCACATCTTTGGTATGCGGTAAAATAAAATTTTGTGGATTCAACAGTTTTCTTTCTTTTCTTTTCTTTCTTTCTTCCTTTTTCTTTTTGTTAGCAAAGCCAACACAGCTGTGAGGACTTTCACATACAATAACTTGAGACAGTTCCTGTTTGCCCAGTTCCCAGATAAAAGAAAAACAAAACGAGTGTGGGGCGGTTTATCGTTTTTTTCTGAAACAGGATACATTTTTCCCATGTTCAGATCTGAAAATACTCAGCTGTAATTTAATCTACCTTTATTAGATTACCCAGTTATGTCCACAAAATTGTGGAATCCATCTTAAATTAGTAAGGTTAGGGAAGGAGCAGGCTGGATGTGAGAATTCCTGCTGCTCCGGCCTGACATGTCTTCCAGAGGGACAAGCGAGTCGTGGGCGAAGCACTTGGTCCACTAGGGACAGCAGCACCCCTGGAGCACCCCCAGTGGGAAGTCTACCTTCTACTTCCTCCATGATGATTTCCAAGCAACCCTCGTCCTCAAACTGTACGGCGTAGAACAGTGGACCAGGCCAGAAATGGCCAGGTTGGCAAAAGTTTTCCCTTACTGATTTAAAAATGCTTTAAGCCCTTAAAGCCCTATACAAGGCTGCCAGATAACATACTCCCAATTAAACTTCCATTTCAGGCCGGGCGCGGTGGCTCACGCCTGTAATCCTAGCACTCTGGGAGGCCGAGGCGGGTGGATCGCTCGAGGTCAGGAGTTCGAGACCAGCCTGAGCAAGAGTGAGACCCCGTCTCTACTAAAAATAGAAAGAAATTATATGGACAACTAAAATATATATATACAAAAAATTAGCCGGGCATGGTGGCGCATGCCTGTAGTCCCAGCTACTCGGGAGGCTGAGGCAGTAGGATCGCTTAAGCCCAGGAGTTTGAGGTTGCTGTGAGCTAGACTGACGCCACAGCACTCACTCTAGCCTGGGCAACAGAGTGAGACTCTGTCTCAAAAAAAAAAAAAAAATAAAAAAAATAAACTTCCATTTCAGATAAACAACGAATAAAATTTTTTACTATAAGTATGTTCCCAAATATTGCATGGGATATACTTATGCTAAAAAATTTATTCGTTGTTTATTTGAAATGAAAATTTAACTGGACACCTTATATTTATATTTGCTAAATCTGGCAACCAACTTCAAGTCACCCCAAAAGACCACGGCACCATTCCCAGTAGCAAAAATAAAATAAAATGAAATAACAACCCATGTAGCAAGTATGAATCTTAGGCCATAAATACAGGTGTGTAAGATATATCACCATCTTCATTTTTCAAAGAGCAACGTACTTTATCTCTGAGTGCCCAACCCAGCAGTAAATTTAGCCTTAGCTATTACAGGGCCCTGCACCTTCCTGGGGTCTCATCTCAATCCAGGAGCCGTGGGTAGTGTCCAGAGAGCAAGGATAGGGCTCCAAACCCCAAGATATCATGGTTACCAGTGATGTGCTCATGGCTTTGGGCTTAGAGGTCGTCGTGGGGCTCTATTTTGAGTATTTTGAATTCCCTCAAAATACTGGGCTGGAGGATTTCTTTTTCCCTAGGTAAAGCAGCCCTGCACTTAGGACCCATGTTTTATCTGATGGCCACCTCATCTTAACACTAATCTCTTTTTAAATTTTGCAAACTCTCTTCTTTTCTCTTCTGGTTAATTTCAAAGCCATTCTCTCACTTCTAGTTGACCACAAAGAAACAGTTCCTGCAATAATTTCTAGGCTGTTATGGGTTTTCGGCTTTTTTTTTGTTTTTGTTTTGAGATAGAATCTTGCTCTGTTGCCCAGGCTAGAGTACAGTGCCATCATCATAGCTCAGAGCAACCTCAAACTCCTGGGCTCAAGCGATCCTCCTGCCTCAGCCTCCCAAGTAGCTGGGACTACAGGTGCATGCCACCATGCCTGGCTAATTTTTCTATATTTAGTAGAGACAGTGTCTCACTCTTGCTCAGGCTGGTCTCTGACTCTGGAGCTCAAGGGATCCTCCCACCTTGGCCTCCCAGAGTGCTAGGATTATAGGCATGAACCACCGCAACCAGCCTCTAGGCTGTTATGAAAAACAGGAGGCATTGGTGCCTTCAGGTCATTCCTGTCCCCCTTCTGCCCCACACAAGGTAATCCATGAGGGAGGAATTCTTTCTGGGTCTCCCTATCATTCGGTAAATTTTCTCTTCCTTTCTTCCCCCACCCCATGTCCATAGGAGCAGTCTTCTTCCCCCACCCATTGATGTTGGCTTTGTCATGTGACTTGCTTTGTCCAATGGGATATTAATGGACATGACCAAACTAGGGCTTGAGATGTGCATATGTAGTTGGCTGTGCCATCATACCTCTGCCATTATCATTGCCACTGTCCAAGGAGCATGAGACCTGTCAAGCTGACCTGGACAAACTCACAACTTTGAGCCAAACCCAACCAATCCTGGCCTAGATCAGCAGAACCCCAGCCAATCCCTAGACACACGAATGAGAAATACAGATTATTGTATGCTACTGAGTCTCAAGGTGGTTTGTTATGCAAAATAACTAACATATACAGGCACAAATGAGAATTCATATTTTGGTAGATTAGTGAATTGGCTTGACATACTTAATGCTCAGCTGTGATATTAAAACATTTATGACATTTAGAAATTACAAGGCATGAGGCTGAAAGCCCATGGCTAGCATGCTCTCTCTATCCATAATATCTGATATCATTCTCTAAATTATTTATTCTTTATAATAGCTAGCATTCATTTAATGCGTTGAAGTTTACAAAGTGCCCACATGTCCATTATCCATGAGATCTGTTTTACAATTCAATGGTGAAGTGAGGCTGATAACCCAATAGTCCCATTTGATGAAGAAATTGAGTCTGAATGTGATCAAAGTTGTTCCCAAGGGAACAAGTCAGTTTTGAGTTCTAGATCAGTGTTAAGCTTCCAACCAGATCTTCTCACTTCTCCTACCATACAATGGTTGCCCCTAGAAAACCCAACACAGGGCCGAGCAATTTACAGTTCTCAGTAAACACCTGAAAAGTGCTGGAGTGACCAAACCTTTGACCAGAGTTATAAATGTAAAGCCAAAACTCCCCGGCAACATTTCAATAGAGGCTCTCTGTCCATAGTCTCTATTAATGCTTCTTAGATGCTATTTTTAATATGTTTTAGAAATTCTGGTTTAAGTAAATTAAATGTCTCTTCTGTAGGACTTTTAAGTGCATCTGAAAGGCTTGTATGACGTTCAAGGCGAGCAAAAGCGTGTACTTCATTTCTGAAACTTGTTAGACCATGGAACCCTTTTATCAGAATTCATCCTGCAAGATTAGGGTTCTGTGGAAACCACCTTGGAAACACCAGGCTATGTCACTGAACTGCTCTGGTTCTGCCCTTTGGCATCTTTCTTTTGTGTCACTCAGAGCTCTTTGTGCAGCAGGTACCCTCTGGGCACTTAGAACTTTTGTTAATGACTCATTTTTAACTCCAAGAAGCTTTTAATTTTAGGGGATGATAACTTGGTGTATTAATTAAGGTTCTTTTAGTTGCAAACACAGAAAGCAACTTTAGCTAACTTTGTTGAAGATATTAGAAAAGCTCAGAGAATCCTAAGAGTTGCCAAACAATTAGCATTTGAAACCAGGGCAGCTTAGGGGATTCCAGCCCTAGGAGTCATTGGAAATACCATTCAAATAACTCTGCTGCAGAGACATCCCTGTCTGCATCTCTGCTCTGAGTTTCAGGTTCCTGGCAGGGAGAATCTGATCGTCCCGGTTTGGGTCAGATGTTTCTACCCCAGGATTACTCAGCCACAGAAACAGGACAGAAGGTACCACTGAGGCAACCGCTGTGATCTTGGCAGCCACCCTGATCCACGTATCCCGCATCTGGCGTGCAGCAGATCACAGCTTTGGGGGAGGTTGGTTTGACGTTGGTGTGTACAGCTAAATCTACCCTTGAAAGTCCGTTACATTTTCCTCCAGGGTTGGAAGACATTGCTGTTTCTTCCTTTGATAGTCAAACAAAGAAGCTTCGAGACCATACTGTATTAAAAAACTCGAATTGCCAACACAGATTCACGCTTGGCCTGGATGAGCACTTTTGCGATTAGAGTCTCCCCTGAAACCAAGGCGCAGTTGCTCAGCAAGCGGCATGGTGGGTGGGCTCACCTTCATTTTCCCAAACCTTTCTAGCACGTTCTCTCCTCTTTTGCCAAATCCACAAATTTGCATTCATAGAGTTCAGTGCATATCTGACTCGGCTCCACCATACACAGAGATGGATTAATACAATAGCCCTAAACAAATCTAAGAAGAGGCTAATATTCTCATTGTTTATTACTAAAAAAGGGATGAGGTACTCAGAAGGGTGTCCTGAAAAAACAAGGGGAGTTTGTTGGTGGGGTGGGGGGAGTATTTTTTGTGCGTTGATTCAAAGGCAATCTAAACCTCTACTTTTGTAAACAAGTCAAAACTGAGATTTTCTTCTGCCTTCTGAAATTTCAAATTCAGAAGCAAATTAGGTATTAAAAAAATGAGCCCCCCCAGGGTACCACCACCTGCTACTACGCCATACCTTGGGGCTTTATTTGAATACATTTTCTTTTATTGCTTTGTTCTCTTTCCTTGCTGTAATTTACAAAGCAGTGTGGGAAAATGGTTAATACAGAATAAAAGTTAAAATTAAAACCACTTTTTCCACTATAGTGCTGTCTCCTTCCCACCCCCTCATCCCTGGGGGCCTGCTCAATTGCATTTAGTAGCACAAAGGCTACCGAGTTTTAGAATTACATTCATAATCTACCTAAAATGGATTGATTTTCTAGCTCCAGGACAAGATAAATGATTAGGTGACTATGGTTGATAATATGAAGAGAACTGATAAATAATGAAACAACTTCATTTTAGGGTGCCTGTAGAATTCTGGAAATCTGTGGCATTTATTAAGCTATTCAGGTTAGCTCAAATAACTGTTTATTTTATTTTATTTTTCTTTGGAGACAGAGTCTCGCTCTGTTGCCCAGGCTAGAGTACAGTGGCATCATCATAGATCACTGCAACCTCAAACTCCTGGGCTCAAGAAATCCTCCTGCCTCAGCCTCCCAAATAGCTGAGATTATGCTGAAATGCTGCAATGCCCAGCTAATTTTTAGTCTTGCTCAGGCTGGTCTCGAAGTCCTGAGCTCAGGCAATCCTCCTGCCTCGGCCTCCCAGAGTGCTAGGATTACAGGCATGAGCCACCACACCTGGCTTCAAATAACTTTATGTTTGGAGATGACACTGGTTTGAGTCCAAATAGTCTCCAAGGAGAACTACTACTGTTGACAGGTTGTGCCATCAGGCTTGTTAGATTGGCAAGAATAGCTTCTCCTGTTTCTCTCTGCCCACCTGAGGGATTCAAGCTTTCCACCTTGTCAGAAAGATCCCACCACCCAAACCAGGCTTTTACCATCACCCTAGTCTTTGTTGAACATTTGCAATGCACCAGGTACAGTGTTGGCCACTTTTACATCTACTATTTGGTTTAACCCACACAACAGCTTTTTACAGATAAAACATGTTAAAATCCCATTTTATATATGAGAATATTGAGAGACTCAAGATGATGAAGAACGTTTCCTTTGTCAGATGGTTCTACTCCCAATCATCATCATCATCATCATCCTCCTCCAGTGGATGGAAAAGAAGGGTCACTCAGACTATGGAATAAGTGTGGAAGACTGAACCAGTACCTGTGAGATAAATGGGTTAAGTACAATATAGCAGCATGTCCAAGGCATGATGCTCTGTGTCTTCAGGTACCATGTTTAATTTAATCATCACATTGATGCTATGAAGTGGGTTGTGAGATGGGTCTGTACTAGAGATGGGGAAACGGAGGTCTCAGGGAAGTTAAGCAATTGCTGGTAACTGAGCGCTGGGCTTCCGCCTCCTGCAGCATAGCTTATGTAATGAAGCAGATATCAGTGACGAAGGACATTGAGATAAGTGAGAACAGCTTCACATGGCAAGTAATAACAAAGACGACTCCAAGTGGGATGAAAGGTCTTCTACTTAAGCCAGCATACCCAGCTGTAACACAACACCCAAGTGTTTGGGAACGTGACTAGGAAGTTATCTCTGAGTCATGACTCTGTAGAAAGTCCAGGACAGGAGGCTGAGTGGTTGCCGTCAGTCAGGAGGTTTTCTGAGACGAATGAGATGCACCCCTTCTCTGCCTTCCACGCACCAGGTGCACTTGACCAGGGCCTCTCTAGTGCCAAACATGCCTCACTGTTTTCATGGGGAAGTCAGGAATCCAAAGAGCGTTTGAGGATGAATATGTCACAATTACATCTGACCTTTTTCTCCTTCGCTACCTTCCAGCAAACCGAGGGAGTCTATTTTTAAGTCAAACTGTGCATTGGGTATCTCTCTGAAACACAAACTGTGTTGCATTTGTAAAGGAAGCAAAGCCCTTTCAATAAAGGAATGAGCTTTAATGGATCAATTAGCAGATTGGCAGAGATTGAGATAAGGGACAGTGGGATTTGGATAACGATGTCTCTCCAAGGTGCTGGAGAATAGATAAATTATTGTATATCCACACATGAAATCATATGCAGGAGTCAAAATGAATGAACTATGCAGTAACACGCAACAACATAGATGAATCGAAGAAACACAGTTTTGAGCAAAAAAAGAAAACTATAGAAGGCTACAGATAACATTTTTTAAACGAACACAATCAAAACTACGCTACACATTTTTTAGATAAATATACATGCATGATAAAATATTTTTTAAAGCAAAGAACATTTAAAGAAAAAAATTCAGCATAATAGTTGCCTGGGCAAAGGAGGAGAAGGTTCAAGAGCCTGACTAAAGTTTGGTCAAGCAAAGAGTCTTTGTCAATACTATAGTGGAAGGACTATAAACCGCTTCAAGGAGAAGGTAGATGAGAGTCTGGCCTTGAATTACAAATAGGATTTAAAGAACAACGAAATTAATCTGAGAGACGAGTGATTTCTGGGGAGATTAAAGTCCCCCCACCACATAGTCTGGTGACAAGGCAGTACTTAAAGCTTTCATAGGGCAAAGGTGCAATCTTTTCCAAAATGAGGAGAGAAACTAAGCCTTGCTTCTGCCTGTGAAGCTGTGGGTCTTTGTGAAGTGTTGGCTAGAGACACAAAAGCGTGGGCAATGGAGAGGCTGCCCTGGAAGATAATATTAACACACTAGACCTTGGCCCAGGTGCAGGTACCAGGACAAGTTCTAAACTTCTAGAATTTGACCAGGACAAAGCTCCTCATTGATAATATAAAGCATAACCACAAGGCTAGTTCTTTGGGAATATTGTGGTGTTAATGAGTGGCCAGCTATTGTTTTTGCTGCTTAATGATACCATAACTGGCTCCATGAACAAATTTCAAGTGACCTATATATATATATATTTTTTTTTTAATCCTCTCCCTTAACTAATTCTTTGGCCTTTTAAGTTGTTTCCCAGAAATGGTGGATTTTCTGCAAGGCAAAGGAGTTGAGATTATGAAGGCCCCTGGGCAGGCAGACTTCCTGGCTACTCACCACCCCCCCCCCAACCTGCCCCAATCACACAGCCCCCTTGTAAGTTACACCACCACTTGCCCCAAGGCATGGGGCCCCCTCCTTTGAAAGTCCCTTAGTACCAAAAGCTCAGCACTTGTCCACGAGGCTGAATCAGAAGAATGAGGACAAGTGGTTTGGGAGGAAGGAAAGAGAAATTTTATTACTTTGCCAGAAAAGGACGGGGATGGAGACTCCTGTCTGAAATGCCATTGTCCTCATAATAAGCACAAATACAGAGCTTTTAAAGGATGGCTTCTCAGCTTCTGGCAATTAGTGTTCAACTACAGTTGATTCTGATAGTCCCATCTCCTTTGAAGAAAATCTCGTGACCCACCCAGGACCTCCGGTTACCAGGTCTGGGCTGGGCCATCTCCTGTTGCAGAAATAAAAGGCCTCCTCCCTGCTCCTCGTAACCACTGGCCTGAGGCAGGCATGCAGGCTTCAGTTCTCAAAAAGAGTGGGGGAAGTGTCAAAGAGACAGAAAATATTTTTGCTGTTCCCCCCTCCATTCCCTGTTACAGGACGGGGTCAGTCTTGTGGGACTGGGTCCTTAACCTGTGGGATCTGGTGCTATCTCCACGTAGATAGTATCAGAATTGAATTAAACTATAGAACAGCTAGTTGGTGTCTACTGGAGAATCTGGTATTAGCAGCGTTCTGGTGGGTAACTATAAGAGAGAGAAAAAAGATGGTTTATTTTTCCCTTTGGAGTGCTCAATAAATTTTTTAAAAATTAACAGATCAAGGAATTTGTAGATGAATTTGAGTCCTTCTTGTCTGGTCCTGCTTCAGTTATAATTTATTGTTGTTTCTTCCTGCTCTGGGGCTTGCCCCTTCCCAGTCACGACACTCCAGCATTCAGAATCAAGACATCATTCATTTCTTTTCCCTGATCTCTACTAATTCCGGAGTTGAACATATTTTAATCAGGGGCTGGATCAGCTCCTTGCAGAGAGGAATTTCTATCATCCTCTCTCAAATGTACATCCAAGGGCAGAGTTCACAAGAAGACCCAGGCAAAAAATGCTCCTCTGGCTTGCTCTCAGGTCAAGAAACTCATTCTGGGAAGATTCCCATGTAAGTAAGAAATCTGACGCTACTCGTCAAAAAATGCCATTCAGATCTAGCGCTGCTTTAGCGTGAGGCCTGCTGAAATGGTGATTATGTTGGCTGTCTGAGCACTCATTTTTGCCATTTTATAATGGAAGCCTAAGAAAAATAGCTCAGGAAAGCAAAGGAGGAAAAAGCAAGAAATAGTCTTTGTAGACAGGGTAAATGGAGCTCAGCTATTTTGAGGGTGTCTAACAATTGCTGCCGGGGTGCAGCTTTGGATGAGTGTGCTCCAGTACTGCCCTGAAAGAAGGACGCAAGAGACTCAGGCCAAGTTGCTGATCCATTTTCCAATGGTAAAATGCTCTGCTAAGTGGACAGTAAACAGATGCCTTCTCAGGATGGCCAGCAACGGTGGAAAAAGTCACAAAACGGTGGCATTTTGTTTTTACCTGATAAACCACAACCATGATGTGTGCTTGGCACCCACAGACAAATCCTTCTTCATTCTCACTCCAGCCCCATGTTAACAGAACTCTGCCCTGATTGCACCAGGTAGTAAGAATTTGCTTCTGTCCAGCTGCAATTCTTTTGCTTGGCCAGCGTGTTGCAGAATTTGGGTAAGATTCTTGTGGTGATCTCTGGAGCCAAAGTTAGTTGGCTCAAAATTGGTGCATCTCAGGCAGTTCTGTTCATTTCATACATCCCAGGTAGGAAAGAAGGAGAGAGACTCTGTTCAGCTGAGAATGGAATCCCACCTCCTAGAGGAGAGGGAAGAGTAAAAGAAAAAGACAAGTGGCCCAAGGCCACAGCTGGGCTAGGAAAGAGAATCAGCAGAGGGTCATGGTTTTGGTGAACAAAACTGTGTTCAAATCCTGTTTTTGCTACTTAATTGCCTGCGTGATTTGCAAGAAGTTGCTTAACCCCTCTAAGCCTCCCTTTCCCCTTCTATAAAATGGGATCCTAATACCCAGCCTGTATTTTGTTGTGAGAAAAGTACAGTGCATAGCACACAGTGATCCCTCAGTAAATGGCTATGTTATTGTTATCATCATTCCTTCCTCTAGATGGGGTCTACCTGTTTTTTCTAAGAATGTGTGTCATCTGCACATCACAGACACCAGTATGTTTGAGGAGTCAGAAAGACCACCACCTGTACCACACCTCTCCCAGACAAGCCTGGCGAATGGGGCCTGGAATTCCAATTGTGGGAGTTAATCCAACAGGCAGTGAGCCTCCTCCTCTCTTAGCATTTGATGTGAATGTGTTATCTATGAGTATGTAGTAACATCCTAGGGCTAGGAATCTTAAACCAGTGCATTATCCAATCATGTTTTTTTCTCCCATCCTCTTTCTTTTATGCGGGGAGGAGTGCTTTTCTGGTCACTGTTAGGTGATACGAAGCACCCTGGTCACTGTAATTCCTAAAGTGCAATCTCACTTGATCCTAAGATGGCCAAAAGGTCAAGCTCCCACCCTCACTCATAACTGTCGTCCACTGCTCTCTCCACTAGGGAAGAGGACCAGCGTCTGTCTTGCCCCACCCTCCCTTCCTGCCCACCTGTTCCTTCTCATTCATGGCCCTGTGTCTGGTTCAAATGGACTCCTGGCTCTGGAATATTCTGGGGACTCAAGCAAATTCCAGCACTGCAACCTCTTCTTAGCTCACCATGGGCTTTAACCAGACCAGCTCATCTCTCATCCTTCAGATTTCAGCCTCTGTGTGCCACTGCCAAGCCCCCAGCTCCCCTGGCCAGCTCCTGTCACCAGCTTAGAGGGAAGAGGGGTGGTCAGGGGATGAGACTAACAGCACAGTTCTCTCCAGAGAAATCTTCTGTGCACAGCCTCTCTCCCACCTTTTTGTACCCTCACTATGGGCAAATGGCTCTCAAAGGAAATTTCTGCATTACGGTCCACCACAACTCACTTTAGCATTTGATGTGTGTTATGCCTTGGCTTAACACCTTGTCACATAAACCTGTTCCCAAGGGCACCATGATAAACATGGTACATCTTCTTGGAGCATGAATTTTGGTCACCAATTTGTGGTGAGAAGGGCAGGTGTTGGAGGGAGTATTTGCAGGGCAGGGGTTTGAATACATTAACTGGTAAGAAATTCAAATAAAAAATAAAACAGATTACACTATAGAGTAGAAAGCAAATTGAATACACATTAAAGTAAAACATGAGACTTCAGAGGAGCACCTTATTTAGGGCAGCTTTTTGGAGCAACGGCTCCAGCCCGCCCTTCCTCCCCTTGCATCCTTACCAGGCATAAATGTTCACACTTCCCTCCTGTTAGGAGAGTGCTTAGGGGTGGGTTGGAGGAGGCATTTTTTGAAGTTTTGCATAAAGACAACGTCAGCTATTTACGAATTGGAATGGAAATAGTAGTAAGTCACTCAGAAGCCCATCGACCTATTGACATTCATTATCACATTTCTTGCAGACTTAAATTACCAGGATGAGGAGGCAGAACAATAGTGTGGCTGCTTTGTGTTTTCTGGCAGAATACAGGGAGTAGGGATACAGTAGGAAGAATTTGTTGGAACTGTGCTGTCCATGATGGTGGCCTTGAGCCATGGGTAGATACTGAGCCTTTAGAATGTGACATGTCCAACTGAGATGTGCTGGTGTGTAAAATACAGCCTGGATTTCAAAGTCCTAGTATAAAAAAAAAAAAGAGGGGAAAATATCTAATGGGTAAGTTTTCATATTGATTATATATTGAAAATGATAAATACTTTGGATATATTGAGTTAAATAAAATATGTTATTAAAATTAATTTTACCTTTTTAAAAAAACTTTTTAGAAATGTGACTAGTAGAAAATTTAAAATTACACAGACAGCTTGCATTTGTGGCTTGCATTCTATTTTTATTGTACAACTCTGTCTTTAGATAATCTAATCTAGTGGTCAGCAAACTGCACACCCAGCTCACTGTCTGTTTTTGTAAATAAAGTTATATTGGAACACAGGTACACCCATTCCTTTGCATATTGTGTATGGGTGTTTTCATGCTTTAATGGCAGAATTGAGTTATTACAAAAGAAACAGTCTGGGCTGCAAAGCCTGACATATTTACTATTTTCTATAAACTAGAAAAAGTTTGCAGACCCCTGATAATTCAACTCTTTCTATATTTTATGGATGAGAAAGCAAAGCCCAGAGAGAGAAATGATTTACCCAGGGCACGTGAACACTCCAGGACAGGGACAGGATGTCACCTCATCCCTGCTCCCTGCACTACACTGTGCCTCGGTTTACCTGCTAGGGCTGGTGGGAGGAAAGCCTTCCACCTGTGAGGATGAGCTCAGCTTCCACTTCACAGTGAGACACTCACTCACCTCCATCCCAGGGGACAAGAAGGCCTTGAGAAAGGGCAAGACACAAGGAGCAGACTCACAGAGAGGGCTGGAGCCCACCTTGGCAGGGGCATGGGATGGGAGTCCCCATGGTAACTTGCCTATCGTGCTATTTTGTTACACATTATTTCAGAAATATCTGCACTGGATCACAATTCCATGCCATCTCCGCCGTTATCTTAGAGGCTTGATACAAGAACTCCATTTAAAGAATATTGCTGAGCTTTTACAAACTCCTTTTGAAAACTGTTGGCCATTCTATTACTCCATGGTCTTTAAAAAGGATAAGCCACATGATACATTTCTCTTTGGATTTAGCGCCAGGAAAGATGTTGTCCTTCCAGATGGACTTGCAGAGTGGTTTTTAATTATATAATGAGAACTCTATAACCCGACATGTTGCTCATTTTGTGTTGGCTGCCAGGATGGATGGAGATCGGTGCTTAATTGCAGTTACCAGCTCATCAGAGGGGTCTGCTGTATTTGTGCCCTTGGGTCTCACTTGGCTCCGAACCTTTATAGGAACTGTTCAGGTCCAATGATACATTTCCTTCCACACCGTGCTATCTCCTTTGTGCTTTTTTCACAAATATTTATTTAGGAACAATTAAGAGGCACATGCTTGAGATACAGAAAGAAATAATCTCTATTCTCAAGCGATTTACAGTACCTGTGCCGAAGTAAAGAAAACCCCTTACCCACTGGATATATGATCAGCAGCGACAGTCATCGGCCCTTTGAGTGGAATAGGGGATATCTGTATGGTGTGATTTCATGAACTTCCTAATGCTCCCGCTAGTATGCCAAATATCACGTGCCTACAAACTACAATCAGGATGGTGGATACATAATTTGCATATGGCCACTCCTAATTTCTGTGTCCCTGGCAGACATCACTAATGAACCACAGCATTATTTTTTACTGACCTCTTTTATTCAGGTTGTGACATGAAGCACATAGCCACCACCAATCAGTCAGAAAGGGATCTTGAATATATGCCATCTCCTAAAAAGCCACAAATAGAGGGTCATTCACTGGAGTAGAATTGTAGCTTCCTATTAAACGTAAATAATTGTGGGAGGAGCAAAACCAAATATAAAGTGATATTAGTCATTACACTTCAGTATAAATTAAATTACCTCTTTTTTTTTTTTTTTTGCTGGTAGTAGGCTCACATATGTAGTTTGATCTTAAAATACTGGCCATCAGGAGCAGGAAGCAAAAAGTGGAAGATTTGAGGAGGGTTTGGAGCAAACTTTTGGCTACTCTACCATTTTGCATATCAGTGATATTCCACCTGGGTAATAAAGAATCCCTAAACCCTCTCTTGGCCTTCAAGGACAGGATTTTTGCTTCAAACTGCCATCTCATTCCATTTCTCTTTGCATACTATCTTCTTTCTCATTATACATTCTTCCAAACTGTAATACTCCTAAACACATGTGTATTCAAAGGAGATTAATCATTCAAATACCATAATTAGTTCAAGAATTGTGTCTTTTCGAGATGGAAGGAGCTAATTAATTTTTTTTTTTCTCCCAGGGAACCTGCTCTCAGATGTGAGCTAATTAGTGAGCTGCACATCAAAAGAAGTGAAGTGTATCTTGTAAATAGGATTTCATTTAAAACAGATCAGAGGAAGATTTACCAAATCACTCCCTCATCCTCTGATTCCTTTAAGCATCAGGCAGACGGTGAGGAGAATAACAAGTCACCAGCATGATAAACGTAGCTCCAAAAGCACAACTGTGATGCCCAAGTCAAATATTAATGAGGAGAGAGAACCCAATATATTCAGGGTGGAGTTTTACTTCTTGGGAGTTTTATGGTTGGGTTTCTGACGTAGACCAGGAGGGCAGTGATCTGTGTTGGTGATCCAGTCTACATCTGAAGCTACAGGGTCCGAAAATAAGATCTCTAGACTTGGTTCTTTCTGTCTGGCTGTGTGACCTTGAGCAAGTTGCTTAACCTCTCTGAGCTCACTTCTCTTATCTGTAATGTATGAATCCCAGTCTCTTCTCTACCCACCTCCCAAGAGACTTGTGAAGATCAAGTGAGATGATTCATGTGACAAGGGTTTGGAAAAAATTTAAAATGACTATACAAATGTGAAGCATTTTTGGCATTACTAACAAGATCTCCATAGGCAGAATAAATTAGAAGAAGAGGAAAATTTCCCAGATGATTTTGGCCAAAATTCCAGCTCCTGAGGAAAACAGCATCCCAGTGGGCTGCCTCTGCAGATCAGATTTGTAGCTTAATTGCTCAAACCTCCCTTCTCCTGTGATTACAATTAGAAATTAGCTTCCAAAGAAGAAACAACTCAAACTAAGAGGACGAAAAGGTCTTTTTGTTTTCCTTTGAAGTTCCAGATGTCTGAACATGGTAGATTTGGAAAGAATGATCCGTCTAACGTTTAGTCACGTGTCCATGGGCTTGGAAGGACAAACGGGGCCTCTCGGCTGGTGACTGACAGTGAGAAGGGCCCTCTGCCTGGAATTTAAAAGAATGCAAACTGAATGTAAAGGAAACCAATAAACACATTTCTGCTATAAAAATAGCTTCATGTCATTCTTTTGGTGGTGATTGTTGAATAGTAAGAATTTCAAAGTGGTCGAGGAAGTGGGTAGGCTGTTCCTTAAAGAAAAGCCCTATGCAGAGAAACAAGGCCAGCTTACCCGGGCAAAGCAGAGCATGAACACAGACATCGAGGTACACCTGGATCTGGTCATCGGGGAGTCAGGGAGCAGCTGGTGAGGAAGGAGAGGGCTCTGGGCGGTGCCGGGAAGGCCTTAGTCCTTTTGCATATATATCATAGCTGGTAATAACGTCAACCCAGAGCTGCTGACTAGGTCCACGGACACCCTTAAGCCAAAGACACAAAAGGATCCTCTTTGTTTTCCCAGCCTCACCAACCTGGGAAGAGCAAATAAGAGGGGGAAAAAGGCCTGGAAGTGGCAGAAGGTCCAGGTAGCAACAGGGGCTGGAGGGAGGTGGGATGAGAGGATAGTTAGTTCTCCTCTGAACAGTGGCCCCGAAAGTACTATGACACTTGGCAGAGGCAATAATTTTTTATAACTTCTCTTTTCTTTTTTAAATCAAGATGAAATTCACATAATATAAAATTAACCATCTTAAAGTGTTCGTTTCAGGGGCATTTAGTACATTGGCAAGGTTGTACATCAGCTCTATCTAGTTCCCAAACATTTCCATCACCCCCAAAGGAGACTCTGAACCCATTAAGCAGTCTCTCCCCATTCCATCCTCCCCAGGGCAACATTTTCATTGGGGGGCTTTCTGCCTCCCAAATTGCTCCCACTCAGGGCTCACTAAACGCCTTCTTTAAGGTGGGATGCAAACCCTCTGTCCATGTATCTGTATAGACACAGCGTTTGCATCTCTGGGCACAAGGGTGAAGTTGGCTTAGGCAATAGGAGACTCCCAAAGCTCTGTGCCAAATGTTGTCACAGGTGTCTTTGCCTAAAGGACCGCATCACTAATAGAGGCATGCCAGGCCTTTGGGGAGGAGTCTGGAGTGTTTGGTGAGAAGCTTTGGCAGCACATTTAAGGCCGGCTCTGGATCTAACTCAAGAGTGGGAGCATTTCTTTTGACCACAAATAAATTTTCAGCTGTACACAAGCCCCTCGCTCCAAATCAGTGCTTCAAGTGATGCCTGGAAGCTTCTTGAGGGACTTGATGGTGTTGTAGCTCTCATTACATCCCCACAAGGCCAGCACCATGTAGCTCAGTCAACACCTGTATAATTACTCCCTGCGGGGGAGAGTGTAGAAGGTGCGTGTGTCAGGCTGCACGGGCAGGAGTCTGGGTGGGGAGTCCGTGAGAGCTGGGTTGGATCCTCACCTCTGCCCCTGCATCTCTCGGTTTTTCTGCGTCTTATGTCCCCATTTGCAAAAAAAGTTATAATGATCTTGCTCTTTTGGGGCTAAGGTGAGCATTACATGAGTTAATAATAGATGTAAATAAAGTGCCTACCGTGGCTTCTCCAATGCCAGAGGCCCCTGCACACCACAGGAAAGACACTGTCTCAGTTGTAGAATCGAGAGAAGCCTAGAAGGAGCATGATGCCGGAAAAGTGCAGAGGGGTCTCAGCTGGAGAAACAAGGCTACAGAGTTAGCTAGAAGATATGGGATGGTTTCAGGCCCACTAACAGGAAGTGAGACTCCACTTGTGCTTCTCACTTCCAGGGCCCCAGCAGTGATACTCTCAAAGGCCTCTGCAAGCCGCCGGGGGCCAAAGAACAAGACTGACGATGTCTGTCCAAATAACCAGCCTAGGCTTTGGTCCCATGTGCTCTTGTAAAACTAAAAAAATGACCTTTCTCGGCTAACCTCCTACAACAGGAATCAAATGTCCCAAGGAGGCCCTGTCCCTTGGCAGCTGAGATGAAGCTCCCAGCCTAGGGTGTGAGAACAGAGTCTGTGTTAAGCAGCAAGAGGCAGATTCCCAAATACCAGGAGGAGCTTGTGTTAAGATGTGGAGCTACATTCCCTGCTCTGCATATCTGCATTCCCGTGGGAGGCAGGACACATTTCTCCCACTGCATCTATGCCCCCAGATTCTTCCTCCAGCAAGCCAAACAAACTGCTGACACGAACCAAACTGTTTCTGCTTCACCCGAGTGCTTCTGCTTCCGGGGCCGTGGTGCTCCCTGAAACTTGCCATGTTGGGCAAAGAAAAATACATTCTATTTTGGAGCTATGATGGATTTAGTTATGATAGGTCAGAGTTCTTTCTCATCTTTATAAGAGAATTGCCTTTTGTCCTGACTGGACCCTGTTAAATTTAGGTAGGACCCGTTTTACCAAGTATATCAAAAATAGAAAAAAAAAATGGAGATGTAATAGCACGTGAATGCATCTCTGTGTGCGTGTGTTATTTATATTTCATTTGAACATTTTCTTATTCTAGGATTGCAACTAATTTTGCTGTTCATAATCAAACTAAAATCAGCTGGAGAGTGATGTTTTGAGATGCACCAAGGACTCAGTTCTGGGCCCCTTTGCCCAGCATTGATCAAACAGTGTCTGATCACACACATCACAGATGACTGCATTTGTCAACAGTGTGAAACTTGGATTATAACTGAAACTTGGATGACACAGTCAAGACTGAGGAAGATCTCAGCAGACCAAGATAACAGGCCAAATGAGACCAGGTAAAACGTAATAGGTAAAAATATCGCGTGCTAAACTTAGGTTCAAAAAATAAACTAGAAATCATGGGGAGGGAATAACATGTTCGAATAGTTGACCTTAAAATGACCACGAGAGATAAGACAGCTTCATTTCTCAGGGCAATTTCTATCCATTTATACCAGCTGCCAAGAGCACTGGGTTCAGTAGGATTCTGAAGTATTTTCTGAACCCAATGAACAAGAGGTCTATGACTGATTACCAGCATTAGCTATGGGCAAGGGATGGGAGGGTGTCCGTAGGATACTGCCTTTTTGCTGTGGGTCAGTGGTGGTACCTTTCTGTTTTCTAGCATATGGGTATCCATAAATGTGTAATACTCACCTGCTTTTACTTGCCTAGTATTCAACCATTCACTCTTCTGGTAGGTGAAACCTAGTTTCTTTGGACATGTTAATATATGCCCACACCACTCTCAATGCAAATGATTTCAATGCTGCTGACTCTACTGCTAGTCTGGTGTGGAGGAGAGAGCCAGGCTTCCCTGGTCAGTGTACCACACCCTGTGGCCGCCATGATTGTTTCCAGGATCATCAGGTGGTCCCAGCAGAACCAATGATGTGCAATTCTGGGATCTTTGTCAGAAATGTTTGGAAAAAGGAAAGCTCTCGCTTTGGCACAGTTATTGAAAGAATAAGGTATAACTCTGGAGCTGCTTGGCAGTCTTCTTACCACTATGAGAGGAAAGGGAGCCTGATAATAAAACGAAATAGAAGAAAAAAAGACAACACATAGTGAACTCTGTTGACATTATTTCAGCAACTAGATCCAACTGTTCCTAAAGCCTATCTTTGATCTTTCATTTATAGGAGATGGATAATTTTTTTTCTTTTTGATTAAGACATTTTGAGTTTGGTTTTCTGATGTTTTTAACCAAACAATCTATAACTAATGCTCGTAACTTAACAAAAGAAAAGAGACCACATTCAAGGAGGTGATGGTCTCACTGTCTGGTCTCTGTGATGATCACAGGTTAAGAAAACGATTCCTAGTGGGAGGAGGGAAAGAGTATTATAACAGGAGCCATCATTTATTGAATGCTCCCCGTGTACCAGGCACTGTGCTCATTAGAGCCTCATGACAACTCTATGCAGAGATAGGAATTAATATTATTCCTCATATACAGACTAGGAAACTGCAGCTAAGAGAGGTTACATTTTTTTCTTAAGGTTATACAATTGATAAGTGAAGAAACCAATTTTGAATCCAAGACTGTCTGGATGTCATGTTCTTGACTTCAAAGCTGAACTCCTTGCTCTTCTTAAGACTTTTTCAATGTAAAATTCAGACAATACCTACTTTGTCAATAAATATCTAGATATCTGGAAAAAAAAAACCTTTTCCTTTTATTGCTTCTAACACACAGACATGTCACACTCCCTTCTGAGGAAGGTGGGATCTGATAGCAGAAGGTCCCTACATTAGCTGAGGCCAGTGGTGGATCTGATATGGAAATTTGGAAGCAACAACACTGTGTGCCATATTTTTTAATCTTTATGATAAAAAAAAAAAGGGAAATTTGGAGGACAAGTGTTTGCAGTACCCAGCCTTCTTGGCTTCTATGTTTTTCTAGAAAATGACCTAGAAGGACATAGAAGCCAGGGAGGCTGAGTACTGCAAATAAGGAATGGAGAGAAAAAGGATGCCCTCCACCTTTTCTCTTACTTCTCTTTGCTCTCCAATCTTGGGAAGAACAGAGCTAAAAGGATCTAAGAGATAATAAATAAATATCTCAGGACTACACAGCAGCTATTATTGCTGTCCACCAAACATTTCTGGTTCTCCTTTGAGACACCTGCAGAATTACATTTCCCCACCTCCTTTGAAGTTAGGTATGACCATGTGATTGGCTTTGGTCAATTATGTGAGCAGAAGTGATGAGAAGATATATTTGCTGCTTCTGGACCTTGTTTTCTTCTTCTTGCCAAGGTGACCATGGAGACACATATCAAGATAAAGTCCTGATCAGCCTTTCTCCCTGAGTAAGCACATTGAGCATGATCTCCCTATCCACTCATTTTAAACATTTACAGTGAGTGAGAAACATTCGTTGTGTTAAGGCTCTGAGATTTGGGAGATGTTTGTTACAGCAACATAACTTAACCTCTACTGACTAATATAGAATATTTTAAGTTGTTTGCTGTGTTAAACTCTCTGTCATCTCCCCCATGAGATCCTCAGTTAATTCAACATTGCTCATTAGTCCTTTGATGCCAGGGGATTCATCTGGGAAAGCTTCAGGAAGATAAATTGACTATTAATATCTGGGTTTCATACACATCCATGTAGGTATCTACTTTTGCCTATGATTCCACTTTGATATTTTTTCTTTACTACCAATGTAATTTATAAATGATTTTGTTTAATATGTTCTTTAAATATTTGAGGATCCTGGAAGATACTGTATTACTTACAAAGGTAGAGAACAATGGCCTTTGAATCTTAAAATGTTTTGCAGAAAAGAGAACAAAACACAAAACCAAACAAGAAAATCCAATGAATTACCATAATCACCAAAGAGAATTACTTGAGTGGAGTGGAATTTACTGTCATTTTTGAAGTGCTTCAAACTAATTCTACAATTTAAAGCATTATTTCTTCCTTTTCTTTGAATTTTGCATTTCAACTCTCTTTTCCCTGCCATTTAATAACACCCTTTATGTAAGTTCCTTCACGTTTACCATTTCACTTACTCTTGTGGATAATTCTCCTTTGAGGTGACTACAACAGCCTTTTTATTTTGCTTCACATTTTCATGTCCATTTTCTCAGCTGCTCCATCCAACAAATCTTGTTAGACGGAGGTGCTGAGCCCAGAGAAAAACCAAGTAACTTGCATGTGGCAACAGTGTGGTATAGAGAGGTCTGGAAACTAAATTTCTCTTGGCTCAGAGAATTAACAGGAAAAAGCAGGAAGATCAAAATTATTATATTAAAAAAACTTTCTAGTCTTGGGAAAAGACTGGGCAGAGATATGAAAAATGAAACGAGTTGTGTAAGAGGGCTGTGATTATGGAAAGTGCTTCCTGTTTAAAACATTTTCTTTAATGTTTTTAAAATAGTGGCTTAAATATAATAAAAATTGGAAAAAGGAAATAGAAAACTTGTTGGGGTTGAGTGGAAAGTAGTCTTGACTTATATATTCCTAATAGAGATAGGACCAATTTCAGTTCAAATATTTCTCGAATTCAAGTTTCAGCCCCTCGTTAAGGTTATATTTGTTAATCTGTCAATTTTGAAAAAAAATCAATAACTAATCTGTATCAATCATCTACTGTGTCCTGGGCACTGAGATAGGTGCTTTACGTGGGTTATTTTCTTGTTTCCTTCACAGCAATCTGATGATTTAGGTACGGTTATTAGTTCTACTTCACAGATGAGGCTCAGAGAGGTAAAGTACCTTGCTCACAGCTACCTGGCTAGGGAACTATAAAAACCAGGACTGGGCCTCAGCCAGCTTGACATCAATGGTCATGATCATAATTACTGAGCTGCATTGTCTCCAAGTTGTTCTATTCATCATTGTTAGGTAAGTCTGAAGACATAAAGCTTACAGTATTTCCTTGGAATATGAATTTGTCCCTTCTTCCTTGCACCTACGTCTATTGCCCTCTTCTCACATCTGTTTAATTCTTTTCGTGCTCAAAATGAAAAGTAGGTGTCATCTGTAATGCCACCTCCTATCCATTCGCAGTGTCTGTCTGGAGTGCGATATTGACACGGATTCTAAGGCTACAAGAGAAATTGCCATGACTGATTTGCAACGTCTGCCGTAGCGCAGGACGGAGAAGTGGTGGTCAGCTGCAAGCAATTTGCCTGCCAGGATTTGAAGATAGGCAAAAGGAAGCACATGGATTGCAGGCATAGGAACCCTACTTTTTAAGGTCCACAAGCTATGCAAGGGGAAAGGAAGGGATTTTGACTCCAAACCACTTAAAATGACTAGAGAGAAACCACGAGTCCCAGGTAAGTGACAGAGCCCTGGACCATAACAGAACTCCCATTGCTCCCACAAGATCTTCCTCTCTTTCTTGGTCAGCTTCCCTTATTTACTGAGCAAATATTGAGAGTCTACCATGTGCCAAACATGACTCTAAGTAATGAGGAAAGAGCAGAGAACAACATGGACGAAACCTCTGCTCCCATGGAGCTTATATTCTAGTGGGGAGAGGAGCAAGAAACTAGTAAAGCAGCAAACAATCTAATATATTATTTCAGTGTTAAGTGCTGTGAAAAAGTAAGGCGAAAAGCGGATCCAGTGTAATGAGGCTGGGTGGCAGGGGATGGTGAGCCCGACCTGGCCGTCTTGCTGCTAAATCTGCAATGACATTGACCTGTTCACAACTTCAGGCTCCTCTGTGGCCAGTTGTATAAACATCTGCAGCTTGGTATAGGTGATGCTTTGGTTCCCAAATCCTCTCACTTCTGCTTCGTGGTCCCTAAATTGCTTGCTAGAGCCATACTCCTTCGTGTCTCCTGTCCTTGCCTGTGCTGTTGTCCCCACCTGGACTATGTCTCCCACCTCTCTGTCTCATGAACAAGACCCATCATTCTTCAATATCCAACCCACCCAAGCAGCATTAAGTATCCCTTCCTAAGCTTGCCATGACCTTCTGGACATTGCATTTTGCATGTTCCAGTGACAACTGCTAAAACCACCAGCCTTCCAATGCCAAGGCCTCATCTGGTCATTTCAAGCTTGACCTACCCCAGAAATTAGTGTTGAGGGGGGCATGTGTTAGTTTCCTCTGTAGCCCCAGGGCTCAATTAAAGCTTGGTACCTGGTAGGGATGCAACAGCTACAATATGGAAGAGAGGATGGCTATGTTGATGGGTCTGTGGATCTGACACGTGCTTTCTGTTTGACCTTCCACAGGTTGCTTTAGCTCTCTTAGCTGCAGTTTCTCACCAGTAAGGTAGAGATAAAAACACCCAGATCAAAGGATGGTTATGAGGATTAAATAAGATGATTCATGTAAAACAATTTGTAAAATGCCCAACACGAATTTAGCCCTCAATAAATGATACTGATTCATAGTAAGTCTCAAACTGAATAATCGATATTTATAATAGTAGTAGAATAGCCGATAGTTAAAATATGGATGAATGGAAGGATGGGTGGATGCTTTTGCGTTTGTGATTGTATCTGGCTTGGAATGACTGCCCTGTTCTGAACTCCTCTGGCTTCGTGTTCTCCTTAACCATGGACTACCTAGCACCCCTTCTGTCTTTAACTTTTGCTGTAGGTACCCTGGCTGGGGCTTAAAAGCCTGTCATTTTCATTCATCACTGCCCATGGCTTTGGGTGACATCCAGAGATTTATCAAGTATGGGACTGACATCTGCATAATATACAGTTGTACTGCTTTTACTACTTCCAGCATCTTCCCTTTTCCTCATCTACCCATCAATAATTAGTCTTTTATGTGGCATTTAATGCTTCATAAATGTTATGAGCCTTTATACAGCTATAAATGAGAGGGATACAGTGAAATGAGTTTATTTGGTATTTTAAGTCTAATTTCTCAATGTTATCCTTGTGTTTCCCCCTGGTGGCTTGAATATTTAGGCCCAGCACCCAGGGCTTTGCCAAGCAAATTGTTAATGATGTGTGGAACGAAAAAGGCAGGAACAAGAGGTTTCTTACTGTGCTAACTGGTAGCTCTGCATGCCTTAGAATAAGTCACACCTGGAGCTGCCAGGCCATCCTGGCTTTGTGCTTACTGATCTGTGACAAGGGCTTGGGTCTTTTCCCTGAGCAATGTCTTCTTCCCAACCTGCTGGCTGCAGAGTCCAGATGACTTCTGTTCATGTGCAGAGGGACAAGGAACAGCAAGTTGGCCTCTGCCTCTGACATCTATGAAGTAGTCACATTTCTGCCTAAGTGGCCAAGTTGTGGCAGAAGCTGATGTGTGCTGTAGAGTCACAGTCACTAGGGCTCTAAACACCATGTCAAAGGCCAAGGAACACAGGCAGAAGCCAAGCCTATTCCTATAGCCTTTGGAGTCCTTCCTGGTTCCAGAGCAGAAGGTCACATCAGGAAAGAGGTCAAGCCCTAGGAAGCACATAGAAGTTGGATGCAAAGAAACACACACACATACACACATACATATGCACATATGAGCATATGCATGAGCACACACATGTGTATGGACATAAATTATACTGCCATTAAAATTATGGTTTCAAAAATATTTAATATAAGGGAATGACATAGTAAAGTGTTAAGTGGAAAAGGAAAGATAAGAAACATATATATATATATAACCTTATATGTGTATATATGTAAATGAGTCAAAAAAGACTAGAAGAAAACATAAAAAGTATTATGTTGGCTGACTCACATGCAAATTTAATTTTCTTTATGGTATCTTTTTTGTGTTTTTCAAATTTCCACAGTACTTTAACATTATTCTGTAAATTATTATTGTTTATGGCAAGGCAGTCAGACAAGGGATCATCAGAATGAGAGATGGTGGGAGGCAGAGTATTTTAGGCAAGTTGCAAGGAATAGGAACCCAACTCATACTGGCTAAATAACCAACAAAATGTATTGGGCCACTTCACTGGGAATCCAGGAGTCCTAGGTTCAGTCATGGTTGGATCCAAGGGCTCCAGCAATGTCCTGGGGCCCTGGGTCTCCCTCCTCCTCCTTCTCATCCTCCTCCTCCTCCTCGTCTTGCTCCTCCTACTGCTAGAGGCAGGAGAGGAAAACAGTTGAGAACTCAGGCTCGGGAGCCAGGCTTCCTGGGTTCAAATTGTGCCTCCCCTACTTAATAGCTTTTTAAACCTTGGGTTACTCAACCCCTCAGTGTCTCAGTTTCCTCATCTGTGAAATGGAGATAGTAATAGCAATTATAGTTATAACCATGATAACAATAATCCTAATTATAAGCTTTATAAAGATTAAATGAGTTAATACATGTAAAATACTTAGAGTAGTTCTTAGCTATATGGTTACACTCAATAAATGTCTTCTGTCATCACCACCACCATCACCATCATCATCACTTGCCTTCTTTGACTTCATTTTGCAGATAAGCTTTCACCAAGTGGCAAAATGGCTACCAGCAGCCACACATCTAAAACCTCCATGCCTAGCAACCTCAAAGGGAAGAGAATTTCCCTTTGTGTTCAAATATCAATCCTGGGATGCTCTAATTTAATTGGCCTGGCTTGATTCTGTGCCCAAACTTGAACCAGTCCCTGTGGCCTGGTACACAGATTGGCCGGTCCAGGTCACAGGTCTTTTCTGTGTTGGGGCTGGGACACCATGACTGACAGCCCTCCCAGGGCCTCAGAGGACAGAAGAAAGTGTCCCCAAGAGGAAAAAAAAGACTGGAAATAGGAGATCAAGAAATTATTGCCACCAAAGAGGATCTTTCTCAAATTGAGTCTTCTAAACCTCTTGCTGTCAGAGAAACCAGTGATCAAGTCTTTATGACATGGCTTTGACTTGGATTCCACAGGACCATAACTTGTAGAAGAGAAGCAGACTGTATCCCGGGATGAATCGTGGAATGCAGGCTGGGGCAGAATGAGCAAGTATGTGTAATACTGTTCAATCCACCCTGTGCCCATTAGGCAGATGGGCACTTGGCACCTAGATGCCTGGAAAAGATACAGGTGCTTGTTTATCAGAAATAAGCTGTTACAATCTGAACAAAGCCACTGGTGATAAAAGAATGAACCAGAAATTGTCAACTGTTTTAAGAACTGCCCATTTTGTTCCTAGTTCAAGAGAGGGAAAGATTTGGCACACAAGGTGTGCTGAATTATTCCTGCCAGCCCTGGATGAATATGAATGTCTGGTGTCTTGTGTGGAGCTGTTTAGGCTTTGAAACTAATGTAGTGTATCCATCTATGGCTTGGATAATCATACAATATCCTTTGGAATGAGAAGAACCTCATTCTAATCTTAGGTATATCACCAGCTGGTGAACCTGGCCCTTCACTTATCCCACATGCAGGGTGGCAAGGTGGACAGAGTGCAAGGAGCTGGAACCAGAGTGAGGTCTGGAGCACCAGCTGTGCCCCTCACTACCATTTGGGATCCAAGGAAATGCATTTCATACTCAAAATTACTGAATTTACATGAGGATTAGTAAACATCAGGTAAAGAAATGCCCATACCACCTCTGTCCCATCAGTGTGTACTCCTTTAGTTGTAAGAAATCTGTAATTTCATTATCTATGTTGTCATCAAAAAGTATTTTTTGTTGTCTTCAGGTTTTGAGTTGTTTATTTATTCATTCAGTACGTGCTGATCACTTACCATGTGCCGGGCACTCTGGTAGAAAACAGCTATAGCCGTAAACAAGACCCAGCTCCTGCTCTCCCAGAGTGCACAGGCTGGCAGGGAGACCAACTGAGCAGGCAGTTGTAGGGAGGGACTGGCCGTATGCAGACCCGGTGTGGCCCCGGGCCATCCTGCTGGCGATGGTCTGACTCTTATTCTTCTTGCTGCTGTTCAACATTCATTTGGGGAGACACTGCATTCTGGGTAGAGTAGGGGTGAAAAAGGAGCATAAGACAGGACAGGAAAGGCACAACCAGTTGTGTGGTTTGAAGAATTTCTTTGAGCTGGAATCAGGGCAAGCCTGGAGTAAGGGGAGCCCAGTCGGGGGCTCTGCTGCCATCCAGATTAGAGATTTCAGTATCCCAAACCAAAGGAAAAGGACAAATATGAGAAGATAAAGGGACTTAGAGGTGGAGAGAATGGTGAGAGGAAATACGATGGTGCCCATTTTTTCCTCTTTGGTCAAGCGTTTGAATGGGCATCATTCAATGAGATGGAAATACAAGAGGAAGAAAAGACTGGGAACAGTGGGGCAAGGAGGAGAGATGAAGCCACCAAGGAAGGCCACTCATCATCACGTGGTACCTCGTGGCCTTTTCCCAGCAGACTCTGGTGGCAATACTACTCAGAGAAAGTTAAACGAACCCTGGTAATTTCTTACTTGTTGACATGAAAGATTGAAGACAACTGTTTTGTATGCAAAACATGCACATTCTGGCTTTAAGATCACCAAGCATTTCTTCAGGTGCATTTGCAAGCTGGTGAGTCAGTCAGTAGCAAAGGCCCCTGGGCCTCCGAATGCATTTGCAACATTTCCCAAACCAGGCGAGAATCCGCACGATGTTTTAGTGAAGCAACATGATTAGCTCAAACAACCAATTTGTCATGGAGTAATCTGTGTAAATTACCACAGTGAGAATATTTGCTATCATCTTCTTGGTTTAGTAGAAAGCATTTTCTTCTATTATTTAATCCCTTGGGCCTCAGGGAATTGTTTTATAATGATCTAATGCAGCAGAAGCTGGGTTTATTTACAGGACTTATTAGAAATGATACCCCTTTGCTCTCTCTTTGGCTTGGAGGCTAAAATAACCCGTGAAAAAAAGTAAATCTGGAGATTATTAAGAAGATTGGAGAGCATGGGAGTCAACATACAGCATTAAAATCACTTATATTCCAAAGGCCTTTTAAGGTTCATATGTTAATTTTAAATATGGACATTTTTAAAAGGCAGAAAAATATATTTTAAATTAGTATGTTCTAACTCTTATGGGTGTTGGAACCCTTTGAGAATCTTATAAAAATTATGGGACCCGCCTGCAGAATTCACATGCAAGTGCATGCGTGTTGCATACGATGCAGCCAGGGTTCATGGAGTGCCTAATGTCTATCTGTGGACTCCAGGTCAAGGACACCTACCGCTGTGCTTTGAATATTTGTTCCCTCTAAAACTGGTGTTGAGACTTAATCCCCAATGTGGGAGTATTGGGAGGTGGGGAATTTAAGAGGTGATTGGGTCACAAGGGCTCTGCCTTCATGGATGGATTAATTCATTCATAGATTAATGGATTAATGTGTCATCATGGGAGTGTGACTGGTGGCTTTATAAGAAGACGAAGAGAGAGCTGAGCAAGCGTGTTAGCATACTCAGCCCCCTCACTACATGATGTCCTGCACTACCTAAGGACTCTACAGAGAGTCCCTGCCAGCAAGAAGTTCCTCACCAGATATGGCCCCTCGACCTTGGGCTTCTCGGCTGCCATAATTGTAAAAAGTAAATTTCTTTTCTTTATAAATTGACCAGTTTCAGATATTCTGTTATAAGCAACAGAAAATAGACTAAGACACCTGCTGAGAATTTTCATGGCCTCTCAGTCCCCATTGTTCTCTATTTTAATTTTGGGGACTGAAGAAATGACCAACATGGCTCTATTTATTGTACATAATACACACTTCTTGTTTGCCCAAAGATTAGGATGAAGTAGACTAAATTATCAGAACACAACTGAGAACCCAGGAGGCAAGATGGGACTGTTGGCAGGCCACGCACTAAAGCAGATGCATTTTATTCAAAGAGAGTCACTCTGGTGCCCTCTAGGAACTCATTAACTCTTGTTTTTCACAAAATTCTAATAAGCTCAGCTATCTGCTTTCCTAGCCGCCAACAAATCAGAAGATGGAAGATGATCTGCTGCAGACTGGCACCTGATCACCTCAAGAACTCACCTTGTTGAGAGCTTGATGGCAAAGAAAAAGAAAAAAAAACTTTTAATATTTACTGAGGACCTACTCTAAGTGTGACACTGAGCGAGGCACTATGCATAGAATGGTGAACAATTTCCCAGTTTGATTTAGGAAGCGAGGATTGGTGAGAAAGAAACAAATAATTACAACACAGCATGGTAAATGTTCCAGTAAAGATATGTGCAAATTGTGATGCTGAGAACAAAGAAGGAAATATCAGGCTCTGGCTTTGAAGCTGAGGAAAATTTTAGAGTGGAGGGAACATCTGAGTTGGATGTTAAAGGATGAGTAAGAGTTCACCAGGCAGTTCTCAGAAGGAGTGACTTTCAGGCCAAGACATGGAGGTGTGTATGGACAGGTGTGTATGAGCAGGTATGGCTAGGCAGGTGTCAAAGGTCATAGGTGGCTGGACAGGTGTGGGAGGGCAGGTGTGAAGGAATAGGTGTGTTTAGGCAGGTGTGGGTGGGTCCCGAGTGAATCAGTCTCAGGAATGGAGGGAGCCTTGCTGACAAAGGAGATCAGTGTTATAGGTGACACAGATGACGGTGATTGGATGCTATGCCGAGATGTTTGGACTTTTCCCAATAGGCCATAGAGATTTTTCTCACAGAGTGGGAGCCTGAAGGAATCAGACTTGGGTAATGAAAGTTAACTTCAGCAGCAATTGGAGGATGGACTAGAGCTGATATTGCCTAGACTGGCAAGGAAAGCAGTTAGGAAACTATGACAATGGCCTGAGTGAAGGATCATGAGGCCCTGAACTGAGGCAGTGTTGGTGAAGACAAACAGAGAAGAGTGTTTGTGTGCATATGTGCAAGAGAGAGAGAGGGAAAGAGAAAGAGAGACACTGTGTGTATGTGTGAGGATCATATATATGTGCGCCGGTTGAAAGATTTTTAGGAACTAAGATCTTCAGGCTTTGGAGAGGGTCGAGAAAGAGGAAGGGAGAAGGAAAGAGGCATGTGATAAGTCAATAATTCTGTTGCATGCATAAGCAAAAAATTTATATCCTACCTAGACCTCACAAATTCAGAGAACGCTGTCAGTTTTAGAAGATATGATTATTTGAGTAGGGCAGATCTCAAGTTTGCCTTTGAAATATCCAGGAAAACTGTTACTAAATGCCAAACCACGGCCATCAGAATCTCCTGGGTCTTCATTAAAAACAGAGATTCCCAGGAACTTACCTCAGACCTACTATATCTCTCTGGGTGGGGGTCCAGGGATTCCATAGTTTTATCCAGCTGGTCAGATGGCTCTGCTGGGCAGCTATGATTGGAAACCACCACTTTAAACAACTCAACTACCAGTCAACTTGAAAAAGAGTGTATCAATGTTCATAAGAGCAAACCATTCATGCATCATGGAAGCAATGCATAGGCTACTTATATTTTCATTATATAAAGAGATTCAAGGCCCTCCCTTCGATCCCACTTTTGGGGGTCATCTCAGTATAACTGCATACGCTTAAGAAAAATTCATTGCATTTCCTTAAGCATATTCCTTAAGTGAGTCTCTTTAGTATTTTACTCTCAGCCTAATGCTTTGATGAATAGCCATGAGTAGTGACAGGCCAAACGGAGGCTAAGCAGCCTGCGGAAATTCATCAGCCATGGGTCCTATTTCGTTTTCTCTGTACCTCCCACCCCAGGTGAGCTCATCCAGCCCTGCTGCTTAAATACCATCTATATGCTGATGACTCACAAATTTTTATCTTTAGCCTGGGCCTCTCATCTGCACTTCAGGGTCATATATCCAACTATCTCCCTGTCACCTCTACTTGAAGTCTCACATGAATCTCAATTTTAAGGAGGACAAAAAGTACTGAGCTTCTACCCAAACTTCTCTTCCTCCCAGTCCCAACCTCAGCAAATGTTTCTACCTTTTCCCCAGTTGCTCAGGCCAAAAATCTGGGAAGGATCATTCTTGACCCCTTCTCTTCCTAATCAGTCCCTTCAACATTTGGTCTGTTTCTAAACAGATTTTACCTACCAAAGCACCCCAAATCTGCCCATGAGTCTCCACCTCTACAGAGATGAACTTGATACAGGCCGCCACTATCTGAATGCGTTATTTCTCCTCCAAGCCACCTTCACCACAGTGGCCAGAGTGCTCTTAAAACCTACATCATATCATGCTCCTGCGTAAAATCCTCCAGTGGCTTTCCCACTGCACTCGGAATCATGTTCACATCCCTTCCCGGGGGCTGAATTATAAGGTTCTGGGTGAAGCGGCCCACCCTCCTCTCCTAACTCACCCAGGCCCTGTGTCTTTCCATCACTCACCTCCAATGAGACAGACCTTCCTCCAGGTCCTTGAACACACCCCATCTGTCCCCATTGTAAGACTATCACTCCAGTTCCCCCAGCCCTTCCCAGGTATGGAACTCCTCACCCAGCTAAATTCTCCTCCTGGTCTGAGCTAAACCTCATCTTCTCCAAAAGGTCTGCCTTGACCGTCCAAGCCAGGAGTTGGCACACTTTTTCTATAAGGAGCCAGATAATAAACAATTTTAGGCTGTGCGGTCTCTGTCACAACTACTCAACTTCAACTCTGCCATTGTAGCCAAAGCAGCCACAGAGAATATGTAAATGAATAGGCATGGCTGTGTGCCAATAAAACTTTATTTACAAAAATAGGCCATGAGCCTGATTTGACCCTCAGCTGTCATTTGCTGTGCCCTGATCTAAGCCAGAGTGTGATTTCTCTGTAATTGCCTCCCAGAGCTTCTCCTAAGTCATAAACACGTGTCCACTCCCTGTCTCTTGCACTCGGCTGTCATCTTCATGAAAGCAGGAGGGCACTGGGACTCTTACGTATTTGCCAAAATATATAGAGCCTGGTGCGGTGCTTGCCGCACAGTGAGGCCTCAGTAAACATTTGTTGGAGAAAGGAGGAAGGAGAAGGAAGGAAGGAAGGAAGGAAGGAGGGAGAGAGGGAAAGAAGGAAGGGAGGATTTTTTTCTTCACCCCCAGGCACTTTTAGTCAAATAGCAGCAGCTACGACTGGCTCATACTGTTTAATCCTTTCTCTCCCTCGGGAGAGCTCTGGGGTGAATCACTTACCGTCCCCGCGATATACCGGGTGTTACGCTGGGGAAACAGGCCTCTCTGAGCGTCCAGTCCTTCCTGTAGAGGGCTCTGGCCAGATCTCTGTTCCCGGAGACCTTCCTTCTGATTTTTTTGGCTGGGAGGCCAGGGGAAGGTTCAAGTTTTGTGAAGTGGAGTTGCGAGGCACCTCTCCTCCGGCGGGGAGCCCTGCCCTCTCCTTCCCCACTCATCGTGTTCATCTTTCTTCACTATTTCTCCACTTTGGCAAAGGAAAAGCGAGTAACCGGGTACCCCGAAAGTTTGGCCCCACCTTCCTTTGAAAGCGACGCCTCCCCACGGATGCGAGCCCCCCTTCACCTCTGCCCCCCACCTCCCCGCCCTCCTGCAGGCTGACTGCGACACCCACGCCAGGGAGGCAGCTGAGAGCCGGGCAGTCATTAAAGATCATCAACTAAAGAGCTCTTCACCGGGCAGGATTATGTTTAACAGACAGCAAGACTGTTCCTGCCGGCTCCCGTGAAGTTTCATCAAAACTGTGCCTAATTAAAATCTTCAATTTAATTATGCTCCTCTGCATTACAAATTTTGATCAAATTGGTTTAATTTGGTACAAGGAGAGATGTTTGTTTCTCACGAGAAGTGAACCCACCCTGAGGCTAGGCTCTGTGTCCCGAAGCCTCTCTGGGGACCCTCTGGTACAATCCCGATTGCCCCCCACCTCCTGCAACCCGGGGTTCGGTGAATCACCCGCGGCTTAGGAAACTGGCAGCGGTTGCTCTGCCCACATCTGCAGGCGCTGCCCTGAAGCCGCACTGAAGCTGACAGCTGTCTTCCCCCGCACACCTCCCCCCTCCCAGCCTCCCGTTCCTCCTCTGCTTTTGAAACGCCCCCATGTCGGGGAGAAATCGCACCCAATCTGTCAGTGAAATCTGTTGTGGGACTGAAGTTCAGGCCATCTGTTTGCGCTCGGGAGAGAAATCGCGGCCTGGTAGCGGCCCTGCGGAGAACTTTGCGAAGTCCTTGGTTCACAGGGCCGCAAAGCAAAGGGCTCCCTGACCACCCAGCCCAAGGCATCCTCCTGGCCTTCCACCCACAGTCAACAGGCATTGCCGATCCCTGGCTTCCCCTCACTACTTTGCCCCTTCCTGGGTCCTTCACCCCATCCTATAGGGCCCCAAGCCCTGCTGCCACCCAGACAACCCTTCCACCTTATACCAGACCTTTCCTGAGGGCCTCACCCTCATCAGAATCTGTCTGCCGTCCCACTCCCGCCTGGGCTTCCCAGCTTATCCTATGGTGGGGTTCCTGCTCCTTGCTGAACAGCTCACTTCTCAAGCTGAAGTGTGAGCACCTTTCCATGCGAGTGTGCCCAGAATAATTTATCCGATGTGAAGCCTCAGGCTAAATGCCACCTGTCTTGCTGCAGAGTCAGTTTGACTCAAAGGTAATTTAAAATCTTATTTGTATATTGTGAGTAGAATGGAAAATTCACATGATGTTTTAAAACAGAGCAGGAGACTTCAAAGGTAAGTGACTTGGGGGCTGTACCTCCAGACCCCTTGGGTCTCAATCAATTTTCTCCACCTTGGGCAAAGAAGTCTAAGCAGCCCTGGTGATGTGTTGCGGACTCTGGTGAAATGTTTGCCCCTTTCCCGGGACTTCTGATGCCAGAAGACTTTTATTTAAGGTGGGGCCATTCCTCTCGGAAAGAACCCTAAATCTTCTTCCTCATGTCCTCTCTCTTCCCAAATTGCCAACCGCTTGACTGGACATTTTCACTTGCTTGCCCTGCTGTGGATGGCCTTGAAATTAACTTGTCGGCAACCCCAAGCCTAGCATTTCCCACCAGCACCCTCAGACCTGCTCTCCCTGGTCATTTTCAGCTTATCTTAATGATGCTCTGATTCCTCCAGGCACTGGGTTTGGAAACACGGGAGACATCCTCACATCAACCATAAGTAAATAAATAAATAATTGATTTTAATGTTGTTATTTCAAGCGATCCCATAACAAGTTGTTATGCAATAATATACTTGTTCTTTAATTGGTAAATTGACTAGATTTTAGTATTTTTTTAATTAAATCTGCTTTTGTATATTGATTCTGTTTGAGCATGTCCTCCGTAATGGCTGAAGGCTAGATGTTTTATCCCAACTTAGCAGTCCTGTATTCCCCAAGCAAGGCCATTGCCAAGTCCTTCCAGTCCATAACATGGGCTCAGCAAATGTTAGCTATTAATTGGATTAACGGTAAATAGAAGTATGTCATGACATGGTGAACGGCATGGGATATAATTCACTGCCATGTGAGTGAGAATAGAAGGTTGCAGGTGGTCAGGAGGGAGAGGTCCCCCCACTGTGGCGAGACGCACTGTCCAGGGAGATTTAGAGAGGTGCCCAGGAGACTTTGAGGTTTGCTTGTGAAACAGACAAACCAGCTTTCCCAGAGTGTGTGGTTTGCGCTTCTTTGGCCAGATGACACTGACTTGAGAGAAAAATCCAATGGAAGCAGGAGAGACAGGAGCTAGGGTGATGGCTGGTGTGGCACAAAGCCAGAAGAGCCTGAAATAAATAGTAGGAAAGGCATCTCGGAGCAGGCACTTGAGGATTTATGCAGTAAATTCATTATAGTGACATCACAATGGCTACAACATTTATTGTGGGCATCGTCTGTGCTGAGCAGCATGCTGGGTGCTGCACATGTATTACCTGTTTAATCTTTGCAACAGTCTTCGAAAACGACCTTTTATTATTCCAATTTTTACAGGTGGGGAACTGAGATTCAAAAAGTTAAAGTAATTTGAACAAAGTTGCTTAACTAGTAAATGGTGAAGTTAGGGTCTGACTCCAAAGTCTGATTGTTTGATCATGACATTCTTTCTTCCTGTTACTTAAAAACTTGCTTTATTATTTAAGTTTTTTTTCTTTTTTTCTCTAAGAGTGTTCCAGCCCCACACTCAGTGAACTCTTTAAAGGTAGAGGCAGGATGTCAGGGTTCTTTGAATTCTCCTAGGTGCCTCACCTAATGCTTTCTGTGTAATAAACACTTAATAAATCTTCTTGATTTATTGATAGAAATATTTTTAATAGATCGATGTTGAGAAAATCAGGCATTTGCAGCAGGCAGGGAAGAACTTTCTGGAAAGGACCACGCAATGCCTATCTGGTGGAGCCAATGAACTGTCAACAGGCTGTGTGCCACAATCTCTTCTCACCCACACCTCTGCACTGGTTCTGTTTTCTGGAACCCTCTTTCCTTGCCTTCCCCTTCTCCTGGTTCATTGCCTGTGTCCTGTAGGCCTTGGCACAGATGCCTTCTTCTCCAGGAAGCCTTTCCTGATTGCTTCCAAATTTGGGTTGGAGGTTCTCACAGGATCTTATACTTCTCCCACCACAGCACTTATCCTGCTGGATTGCAATTGCCTGTTGATTCTTCCACCTTCGCTAAGCAGGTCACAGGCTCATCAAGAACTAGGTTGCCCTCAGCAACATATATACGTGGTGTACATTAAATAATTTTGAATATATGTTGCAGTGAGAGCCCTCCAACACAACCCCAAATCAATGTCAGTATTCCCAAAATCTTCAAGGAGCAATGAAGGGACCATGAACACAGATTCCCCTACCTCTTAGTTTTGCCTAGACCAGGATTGGCATTATCTCAGGATAGAGTAAGGGGAACGAATGATGGAGAGACCTTGAAAGAGCTGAATGAAGCTAATGACCTTATCTCACAGTAAGCCTCAGTTACTGGGGATTTGTGACCTTGGGCAAGTTCTATATCTTCTTAAACTTTGGGTGAGGAAGTGGTGAACCGCTCTACCTCTCTCATGAGATTGTTGTAAAGATTTATTGAGATGTAAAACAGTGCTTGGTACCTAGTCTATGCCCAGTAAGTGTCAGATTCAGTTATTATTTTATTAGCATCATCTAGTGTTGATGTGTGAGATTTTCCATTTCTACTTATATGGAATAACTCTGACAGAGCATGTTAGTGTCATTGGTATATTATTATGAAATAATATGTACAAATAATATTGCAAGCAATATATTCAATTAATTAAATGTACCAAGATGCCCAGAACTTGGAAGCAAAGTCAGACTCTGGAACTGGCAAGTGCCAGCCTCATCTAAATGGCCACAAGTGTGGAATGGAGCATCCAGGCTTCGACAGAACCAGACGACCCATCAGAAGCCTCAGATCCCTGGCTCAGCAACATTTCTCACTCGTCAGCCTCTTTCCAATTCAGTCCATGTGGCCAAACATTAAAACAAGTTATAAAGAACCATAAAATTTAGATACCAATGAAATGTTTTCAAGTTTTCCTCAGCCATTACAGCTTTTGATGACGGGAGTGTGCTAAGTTTCCCTCTAATTTCTTAAGCCATGAGCAGCAATATGAACAACAAACAATGCAGACTGTACATTCAAAAACAAAGTTTGGTATTGTGATCAAATAGATTAACAACAAAGCAAATCTGACATCTTTCATAATAAATCTTATTATTGTGCTGCACAGTAATTAGACAACATGAGAAGTTTACATAATGGCTGCAATTATTTATTCATTTACTTTCATATTATTGAGCCACACTCTTATGAATTTTCTCTTTTTATTTTATTAGTTGTTTTGCATTTATCAAAAGCCTCCGTGTCAGCTGTTGTCTCCAGTGCTATTTAAGATTTAAATGGGATTCTCAGTGCACAAAGGCATAATTAGACACTAGCATACTCCCACCTGTGAGAAGATAGAGATCTGGGATTGGAGTCTGGGTTCCCACATCTAGTGATGCTCCTGTTCCTACCTTTAGCTCCTGTGGCCACCAGTTTCCCAGTTGGTGACGTCAAAGATCTCTCCTGCACTTCTCATTCTCTCCTGAGCTAAGCGGTTCTGGATAAGAAGATCCATGTAGTCCCTTTTCCATGGAAGGATCATTGACCTCACTTGGTGTCGTTGGCTACTGTAACAAGTAGCTCCCAAATTGTGTAAAGACTCAAACATAACAGAATTGTATTTTTGCCCACCTATAAACCCAAGGCAGGTGTTCCTGGCTGGCATGCGATTCTTTTCGGTCCAGTGATTTGATAACTCAGGGCCCCTTCTTATGGCTCCACTGTTCCATTCATTGGAATTGTTCATTGTTTCATTGTTTACCCTCAGCTGACAAAGGGGAGAGCATGGATGAGATCTCCCTGCTTTTTAAGAACCTTGGCCTGCAAATTGAACCCATCACTGTCATTAGAACTCAGCCACATAGTCACACACCAAACTTCAAGGGAGGCTCAGAAATGTGGCCAAGCTGTGTGCTCAGGCAGAAGAAGTAATGGGTTTTGGCATAGAACTCATAATCCCTGCCCTATGGAAACCAGGGAGCTGGCATACCAGATGTAGAACAGAGATGGGGCAGGGAGGAATGAGATGAGATATCAGGGAAAACCAAACAGAACAAAAAGCTATAAAGTTCATTATTGGGACAGTTGGGAAAATATGAATATGGTCTGCAAAACAGTATTACGCTAATCCTGAATTTCCCAAGTGTGATGATTTTGTTGTGGTGATGGAAAAGAATGACCTTATGCTTAGATGACACCTGCAGAAACGTTCTGTGTTGAAGTGCCATGATGGCTTCAGCTTTCTCCCAAATGCTCCAGCTGCACACATACAGTGCACGGAGGAGAGAGAGAGGGAGAGAGATACTGTGCTAAAATATTATTAAGACTCTGTGAATCCCAGTGAAGGATATCCCAGGAGCAAAGGCCCCTAAGTGTGACATAGCAAAGTGTGTGCTGAAACTAGGAGGCAGGCCTGGGCTGCGGGAGCAGAATGCGCCCAGTAACGAGAGCAGAGATGAGCCGAGAGACTGGTGATAGGCTTGCAGAGCACGAGGCTTGACTTCATCCTGCAGGCTAATGGGAGCCACTGCAGCGCAGGGCAGGGAAAAGGTCTGGTGGATGTTTTAGGTAGAAGGTGCCCAGGGTAGATTTGAGGGGAAACAATCTGGATGAAAGGTAAGTGTATTAGTCTGTTTAATGTTGCTTATGACAGAATTCCTGAAACTGGGCAATTTACAAAGAAAATAAATTTATTTCCCAAAGTTCTCTTCAGAGAATTCTGAAGAAGAAATATCTGCAGGGAACGTGGCAAGTTAAGTTTGGGACAGGTTGAGTTTGGGGTGCCAGCTGGAGTTGTCTAGCAGGGGGTTAGATAAATAAGTCTGAAACTTAGGAGACAGGCTGGACTTAAAATAAATAGACTTGTGAGCACTCAACATTTAGATTCAGATTTGAGGTGAAGTCAATGCTTAAAGTAAACTGTCATTCAAGGAGAGTTCACAGAAGGCAGAGTCCACTTCAGACCCAGGGAAGCAAATGTCAGAGAGAGGTGAAGATAACCAGGAGGTTAGGGGGTAATGAGAAGCCAAGGGTTTTGACTTCTTTAGATTCCACGTATAAGTGAAATCATGTGGTATTTGTCTCTCTGTGCCTGGCTTATTTCGCTTAGCATAATGTCCTCTCGTTCCATCCATGTTGTTGCAAAATGACAGAATTTTCTGCTTTTTAAAGGCTGATTAGTCTTTAGCCTTCCATTGTGTAGATATACCACATCTTTTAAATCCATTCATCCATTGATAGGCACTTCAGTTGTTTCCATATCTTGGCTACTATGAATAACGTTGCAATGAACATGGGAGTGCAGACCTCTCTTTGACATACTGATTTCATTTCCATTGAATATATACCCAGAAGTAGAATTGCTGGATCATAATGATAGTTCTATTTTTAGTGTTTTGTGGAACCTCCATATTGCTTTCCAAAATGACTGTATTAATGTACAATACTACTGATGTGTATGAGGGTTCCCATTACTCCACATCCTTCAAAACACTTGTTATTTTTCATCTTTTTTATAATGGCCAATCTAACAGGTGTAAGATGATATCTCATTGGTATTAAGCAAATTTTTTATATATCTGCTTGGGCATTTGTATGTCTTCTTTCAAGAAATGCTTATTCAAGCCCTTTGCTCATTTTATGACAAGGTTATTTGTTTTCTTGTTATTGAGTAGTTTGAGTTCCTTGCATATTTTGGAGATTAACCCTTTATCTTCTGTATAGAATGGTGGTTACCGGTGGCTGAATTGGGGTTGGTGGCGTGTGGATGAGGAAAGGGGAGATGTTCATCAAAAGGTGCAAAGTTTCAGTTAGACAAGAGGAATAGATTCTGGTGATCTATTATATAGCATGGTAACTAAATAATAAATGTATTGTATATTTCAAAATAGCTAAAAGAATGAATTTTAAATATTCTCACCACAAAGAAACTATAAGTATATGTGATAATGGATATATTGATTAGCCTAATTTGATCATTCCACAATGGGTGCATATATCAAAATATCACATTGTACCCCAGAAATATATACAATTATTTTCAATTAAAAATAAAATAAAACTTTAAAATTTTTCAACATATTTTTTAAAAATTAGAATGTTGAAAAAGAAAAGAAGCCAAGGGGGAAGCAAGATTAAGGAATTGTCAAATGCTCACAGGGTCACCTGAAGATAAGAACTGCAGAAAGCCCTTGGACTGTAGTGTCAGTTAATCACTGAGGACCTAGATGACAATAGTTCTAATTGAGCAATGGGGCTACAGCCAGAAATCAGCAACATGAGCTTGTGGGAAAAGGAGATAGTGGGTTATGAGTCACTCTTGTGGGGTGTTCAGATGACAGAAGTGAGAGAGAGATTCGATGGCAGCCATGAGGATTTGGTGTTGACTGGAAGTACTTCACCCCATTACTTATCCACTACCCTTGTCTTGAGGGTATTTTATGTACCAGTCACTAAATAGATACATAAGAAATTAAGGCAGTGTCCTACCCTCAAGAAGCATGTGCTCTGAAGTGATTCTCAAACTCTATTCCATGGAATCCTGGGTTCCAGGGACACCATTGGCAGGGGTGAGGAGGGGACCAACAGGAGGCTGAGTCCTTGGGCTCTGTAACTCCAACTCCTCCCCATATCACCTCTGCATTTCTCTTTTTCATGGGCTTCCTCATTTAAAATATTCTTCACAAAAACGCATTCTGTTGCTAAGGAAAGAAGTTTGTAAAACAGTGTTCTACAGGATGCAGCATTCTAGACCAGGGGTTGGCAAACTTCTTGTCTGTAAAGAGCCAGATAGTAACTATTTTTGACTTTGCAGGCCATATGGTCTCTGTTGCAACTGCTCTGTCTTTGTAAGGTGAAAATCGCTGTCGAGAATATTAATGGGTGTGGCTCTGTTCCAATAAAACTTTATTTACAAAAACAAGAGGTGGATTACAGCTTGTGGACACCTAGTCTAGATGTTGATGAGGTGCAGCAGGACTTTTTTCAGCCCGTTATTCCTGAAAGCATTTCTGTAAGACACAGTATGTCATAAAAGAGGAACTGTGCTCTGGCTCGTCTCAGCGTTGCTTAGTCCCAGTATTCTCTCACTTTTAGCTGCCTGATTTTCATGCCTCCCCAACTGGAAGGCTGGTCAATCCCACCCACTTTGGAATCTGCTGAAATTAGTCTTTTCCTCAATCTACTTCCATATTTATCTTTGTAACCTACTGTCCCTTTTACTTTTCCTCTTAATTAAAAAAAAAAAAAAAAAAAGTTTTTTTATTTTTTTAAAATCATTCCTCAAACCAAACAAAACAAAAAAAAATCTTTAAAAACACTGGCTGAAGACACACTCTTCTCATCAAAACACAATATTCATGGAATGAGTTTTCATTTTAATGGTACTTTGGGGGAACATTGGCCTTGAGAATTCTGATGTTATGAGCCCAGTGTCACACCAGAAATCAAGACACAGAAAAACAGATCTCAATGTGCCAGGGCCGTGCCCAGGAGGGAGGCTGCCAGCCCCCTGGAAAACGAGTGGGAGGCCTTAGGAAATCTATGGCGACTATCTCAGATCAGACCCGAGCCGGACGCTCTGGAGCTGGGTTATAACATGATGAAAGCCCAGGGGAAGACAGATTCCATATGCAGAAAAGAAACACCCTGTTGCCTTGCTGTGGGGAGTAGAGGAAGTTAGAAGACAGACAGAGGAGAGGATGAAGGCATCCAGGGATCAGCCATTTGGGATCAGGCTGTTGGGCATGGAGACCTGCCACCCTGGCTTGTGACAGGTACACGGGCTCGGGGCAGGGGTCCTTGTCCCACAGTGTCTTCCTCATTGACCTGGTACAGATGACTGATACTACTCTATTGGAATTACTCTAGGAATGCCTTGGCAAAACGATAAAATGCTTAAGTGTTTTTTCAAGCTACCGGCAATAATTTTTTTAAAAAAAGAAAAAATGCAAAAAAAAAAAAAAAAATCTGCTTAAAAACAAAAGCTGCCTTGAGAGTGCCAGAATCTGCACCTGACACCTTCCAGTGAACTCGATTTGGAGAAAAGGAGCTTGAGCCCTGGCAGGAAGGGAATGAGTTTTGAGACAGGGAGGTGAGCAGAGGGCAGAGGCTTCAGGAGTGAGTAGTTGGACCAGCCAGAAGGGAAGTAGAAAGAGCAAATGGGATAGAGGAGAGGGCAGGGGAAGGAGAGCATCAGGCACTAAAGCACCTTTTTCAGGGGCCAGAGAACTAGGAAAGGGGCCTTCAAGGTCACGTTCAACTCTGAGGCCTCAGCCTCTGTTACTACCACGCCCAGTGACAACTCCTCTTCTAATCTGTTAAGAATGATCTCTGACAGGATTACAATGGCAGATTCCCACCCACACCTGCAAGATTCTCATTCAGGAAGGAGCCCCAGTGTTTTCCTGTTTCCCCCATACAGCTGGTGTTTCTGAAAACCACTGTTTTCCCAGCCATGATGACTGTGCTCGGGAAACCAGCCTTTGCGATACAGCAGAATTCATCGCTTCATTGAATGGAGGTGTTTGGGTCTGGGATTCAGAGTGTGAGTGCGCCATCAGAAGACTGAAGGGGAAAGTACCACCTCTTCATGAAAATATTGTGACTTCTAACATGTAATGTCTTATAAAGTTATTTCTCATCTGATCCTCATAACCCAATGAGGTAAGCAAGGCATGAATTACAGTCCTCATTCTGCAGACGAGGCACTGAGCCTCCCAGCGACATTTGCCCAAGGTCATGGGGCTCATAAATGACCTTTCTTTCCATCCCCTGCTTCTCACCCCGTTCACCAGAACCCTCATGATCAGGAGATAGAGGCCACAGAGTTAGCAATGAGCTGACTTTGGGTTTAATTTGCCCTGTGACCTTTATGCTTATTTATTCCACATTTCAATGCAGCAGTAGCAGGTTAGAAACACCAAGGTTCTTGTTCAAAATATGGATTCCCTGGCTCCAGCCTAAATGTGCTAAATCAGAACCTCTGAGGGTGGGTCCTGGGAAACTGCAGTTTTACAAAAGCTTCCCCGGTGATTCTGATGTTCAGAGGTTTGGGAATCAAGGTAATGAACTAAGCAGGGCAAACACAGGGACTGCCTAGTTCAAAGTCAACTCTCAACTATTCCTGGACTTGTTACCCAGGGAATGGATTATTCAGTGTTTACATTCTTCCCTCATTCCTGCCCCTATCCTGAATTCTACATTTTCCCATTTTTGGGGTTCATTAGCAACATCTTTTAAGGGAAGAAAGAGACACAATTTAAGTTAGTTTATCAATCCGGGAGTGCCTCTGATGGTTTCTATAAAAGAAGATTGAAATTCTCCCTCCACCCCAAATCATGGGCAGTCTGTCAGAAATCTTAGAGGGTCAGCGTATGATTTTGAAACCTGATTTATAAAAAAAAAAAAAATCCTGACTCTCACACACTGCAGTAGATGCTTCAAACACACACCTGGCGTGATTGCTCATTCTGCGAGTGTTCTGCAAGGAAAAGATCAACCAGCTCTCAAAATAGAATGTAGAGATACAAAGGAATCAGCAATAGCCTCACGTATTTGTACACAATGCAATGTAGCTTCTGGTATTTTTATTACCAATCACAAGAGGCTTGTCACCGTCAGCCATCTGTTTGAGTCACTGCCCGGCTGCAGTGGCCATGGCTTTAGAGAAGGCACACTGAAATCAAAGCTCCAGCTCCTGGAAGAGTCACAGAGCAGGGAGCCAGCTGTGACCTACCAATGACATCCTGCAGTATCCTGAAGGACCCAGTCATAGTCTACGTCAAGAGAACTTGCCTACACACTTGGAGCCTTAAAGGGAACAGTGACTGTGACACCAGGTGGAAGCTATTATATTTGTTCTTGTGGAGATGTTCAATATTTCAAAGTGGTCTCTGCAGTCCCATTAAAATCACAGATTTTTCTTTCCCCCTGCTGCTTTCCACATTCTGATACAGACTTCTGGGTGGGAGGGCAAGAAAGAAAGATAATGTGAGTGAACTAGCATGGGCTTTTTCTCCAGAGAGTCAAAGAAATCCTGACTCTGATTTTTGGCCTTACATCCAAGGAGTCATCTTATTTTTTTTTTCCCTATTCTTTTTTTTTTTTTTTTTTAAATCAATGTACAAAATCCTTTCATGCAGATAGAAAATTTTCAGAATCTGAGATTATTGTTTGACTACCAAGTTAATAAGATGCTTTAAACTCTTTATTCCACATCTAAGCCTGACACCAGAGCTTTAGGAGGCAGAACGTCTTTCTGCTGTCAGAGGCTTGCCGGAACACACTGCATCAATGAAGATCTATAGACGAAAATCAAGGCAGTAAGAAAACAGGATTTTTTTTTTTTTTTTGAAAGAAACTCTAATTCAACCAGCATCAAGGAGAAAGGTGTTTGAAATAGGGGGTCACCAAAGAAAATGGAGTAGGGAAAAAAATATTTTGAGATCTGGAAACAATAATGAGTAGGCCCAGAAAGAAAAGAACAAAAGGTAGGAAGTAGGATTCTAAAAGGTAAAGAGAAAAGAACAAATGGCCTGTGTTGACCAGAGTATAGTCGAGCTCTTGCAAATCCACAGTCTGCCATGGAGAAGAACAGTGATGATCTCAGAGGGTGTTAATCCTTCGTGTAAATGTTACTTGGCATTCGTACTGGGTAAATCAAGGACAAAATAGGTGGGGGAATGTAATAGCTATTTCTCTAGAAAACTCTCCCAGATTTGTGGGAGAAGGTCAAGGAACAAGCAGAGGGTAGTTCCACTTTGAGGAAATGGCCAGCCCTGTGTTAGAAAATACACCATGGACAGAATCTGTTCTCAAGGCAAACCTGGAGCAAGGCACAGAACTCAAGCTTGAAGGTGGCTGGGCTCAGACCAGCAACTGTAGCTGCTGTCCCCTGCTCTTCTCCAGGCCACCAGAGCTGGAGGCAGCCAGGGATGCATCACATTTGTGTGGCCGCTTCCCTGAAACATTGTACAGCCAGATTTCTATTTGCTTTCCTTTGCGGGGGGCGGGGGGGGGGGGGAAGCTAAAAAATCCTCCAAAAGCTATTCCAAGCCAACAGCCAGATTTAATCTTTTTTTTATTATTATTATTTCTTTGTGATAATGACCATGAAGCAAAAGAGTAAAAGTGAAAAACATCAATTGTGCAATTTTAACTGTTTTCAGAGGAAGATAAAATAAATGTCAGGTCCAATAAGGTCATGTGCCCTTTCAGCAAATAATTGTCTCCACGAGCCTCTTTTGATGTATTGAAACTGAAGTAGATAGTAATGCCTTTCCTTCGCAAGGGAGAACTCATGCCTCTGCAATGTTATATAGTTTAGAGTCTAAAACAAGCCCCCCAGGCATTAGTTACCCTTTCTGGATAATCATCTAAAAATAGGGATGGCCTTTCCGGCTACCCTTTGTAGAGCACTGAACATGGGATGATAGGATGCCTTCTAGGTCCACTTCATAGACTCTTTGACACTATTTCTTTTCTCCTCCAAATTTTCATGTTTTGCGAGAAGGAAGAACCTTGTACTAAAGTTAGGAAAATCGGATTATGTTTCCCAACTTGTGTCTTGATTAAGGCTCTTTGGTTCTGAGTAAACAGAAACTCAGACTCACTTGGATAAAACAGAGGAAGTTTATTACAGGAGTACAGAAAGGGAACCCCAGGCAAGAACATGTGAGAGGCAGACATGTGAGCTCAGTGGAACCAGCAAGTGGAAAGCCATTGAGAACCAATGAGAACCAGTGTTATTGTCTGCAGCCTGCCGCATGCAATAGGTTCATCCCCTTGGACCAGAGTTTTCACTCGCCGTGCCAAGGGTGGCTGTTCTATAGCCCTCAAGTGCAAGTAATCACCAGAGACTAACTAGTGCCCCTTAGTATCAATTCTAAATTCCCTGTAGGGAGAATATGATGGACTGAGGTGAGGATCAATGCCCATCTCTGTCCCAATGACTACAACAAAGAAATAGAATCTTGTACAAACCTGGCTGCCAGGACCTATCGGTGTAAAATGCTCTAGTACTCAAGAATGGGGAGCTATGGGGCAGGTAGACACCCCAAAATGCACCTACGGCAACCTATCACCAACTTTTTTTCTTTAACAGGCAATGTTGAGATTTGCTGTGCCCAATAAGTTTAAGAAGTCCAGATCTCTAGTCAAGAAGTTGACAATTGAAAAGAGCGACCAACACAGACAAGATAATACACAGTTAGGACTGGTAAGTGCTATGATTGAAATAACCATAGAGAAGTGTCTCTCAACCTTGGAGCTCTCAACATTTAAATATAATTTTTTGTTATGGGCCTGGGGTGGGGTAAAGTCATTTTCCTATGTGTTGTAGGATGTTCAGAGAATCCTTGGCTTCTACCCATTAAATGCCAATAGCACACTGTCCCTCATGCAAGTTATGACAACCAACATGTCCCCATACCTTGCCAAATATCCCCTTGGGAGAAGGCAAAATTGCCCCCAATGGGAAACACTGCACGGAGCAATATGAAATCATAAAAGGTGACACCAAAATCAGACGCAGAGATCCAGAAAAGCTACTTAGAGATGTGCTGGAATGGAATGTTGAAGTTTCGAGAGGCAAGTATGGATTAGCTACAAGAGGAAGGGCTGCTGGGTTGGGCAATGGCCAAGGGAACCCATGTTTTCTGAATCATAGTTCAATGCTTTGTTCACTGCACCAGTGTTTTCAGAAGTGTGTTACTCAGGAACATTAGTCCTTCAAAGTCCTACTAGATGGTCAGTGAAAAGAACTCTGTGGTCAATGATTTAGACCCTTCTCTTGGAGATTCTAATACATTTTATTTTAGATAATATATTATAGTACAGTAAAGGCTGTGAGAAGACCTGGGACTAGGCAATCTTTTTAACTTTGTAGCACACTTTAATAAAGATTATATGCTTTGGAAAGAGATGCCCTTGATCTGAATCCTGATTCTACCACTTGCCAGCTGTCTGTCATTGAAAAGGTTATTTAACCTGTAAAAAGCTTGGGTTGGTTATCTGTTTAAACAAGATGATCATACCAGGACCTGTGTCATCAGGTTGCCGAGATGTTTAAATGAGATAATACATTTAAGGCACCTAGCATAGTTCTTGTGTGAGGTACTCAACAAGTACTGTGTTTTAAACACAGTATCTCCTCAAAAGACTTTGACCACAGAATGAAGCTTTCATTCTCAGAAATACAGTTTAGCAAGCTCCATGGAGCACTCTGAGCCACTCCCCTCCCAGAGTCTAACTTTACTTATCTGCAGCACACAGAACCTGCCTGACTCCCTGGGAGGTTGTGAGGATGAGATAGGATAGAATATGAATGGAAAACAGCTCCAGGAAAAGAATATTAAGTGGCAGATGCTGTGGGGAGCTCACCCAACAGCCATTCTAGGCTTCCTCCCTGCTAACAGAGTCCTGATTTTATTCAAGGAAGTACTTTTTTCTGCCTCAAGAACTAGATCATGGTTGTTTTAAGCCAACCTTAGCACTCTTACACTTTTGCTAATTATCCTTTTCTCAGCTTCATTTGTATCTAGGAGTGGCTACAAGACCCAGTTCAGTGCATTAGTATACAGTGTATTCTTGGACAACATGGGTTTGAACTGTGTTTGTCCACTTATACGTGGATTTTTCTCCTGCCTCTGTCACCCCTGAGTCAGTAAGACCAACCCCTCCTCTTCTTCCTCCTCAGCCTACTCTACGTAAAGATGACAAGGATGAAGACCTTTATGATGATCCACTTCCACTTCATGAATAGCAAATATATTTTCTCTTCCTTATGATTTTAATGACATTTGCTTTTCTCTAGCTTACTTTATTGTAAGAATACCGTATATAGTACATATAACACATACAATATGTGTCAGTTGGCTGTTTATGTTATTGGTAAGGCTGCCAGGCAACAGTAGGCTATTAGTGGTTAAGTTTTGGGGGAGTCAAAGTTAGACATGCATTTTTGACTACACAGGGGTCGGCGTCTCTAACCTCCACGTTGTTAAAGGGCTTACTGTCTATGCAACAGTCTGCTGGGGGACTTCCGGGAAATAATCTGTTTTTTATAAGAGGTACAAGTGAATAAGAGAGTTTTCTGGTGCTACTCTTTCTTCTTTCTCCCTACTTTGAACACAGTGTGGTGTCTAGAGATGCAGCTTCCATTTTATGATCGTAGGCAGACACAATACCAACAGTTAAGGATGAGGAAATAAGTAGAAAGATACTAAATCTTTAGTGGCATTGTTGAGCTAATGAACTAGCTCAGAAACTGCCTTCTTGCTAGACAAGGTAATAAATGACTTTACTGTCTCAGCTACTGTTCATCTGGGTGTCTATTACTTATTGACAAAAGCATCCTAACTGATACAATACCGATGTGAGAGCTAATTATTATAACTTTTCTCTAGGAATTTCTTTGAAGCCAGAGTTGTGAGGGTCTGAAAAACATGGGTGGGCAATTGTGAATTTTTGATAGCGTGCTTAAGAAATCCTAGGAATACCTAACATGTATGGATATGAAGAAAGAAATACTGTATCTTCCAAGAAAGTCTGAACAACAAAAAACATTTATTTTTCTCCATACTTTTTCTCCATTTTTTCTATGTTCTTTTTCTATGATTTTCTGAGGCCAAGGGCAATTGTATAAGATGATATGTACATTCTAATTGCTATTTTCTCTGCATTTCTCAGGAAAATTTTTATTTCTACCAGCTCTTCTCCATGCAACTAACTTCTCAAGCTGCATGTACACTGACATGAGGGGCACACATGCAGGGGAGGCCCAGTTCCCAGAAGGTGCGTTTGTGAATTAGAGATGGAAGCAGAACTGCATTGAGAATGGAAATTCTCCTTGCTTTGACTGTAAAATTTCATATGTTTTCATATGGATTTCATATGTTGCCAGATTCAGTTTGCTAATATTTTGTTGAGAATTTCATGCCCATAAATAAGAGATATTCATCTCTTGTTTTCTTCTCTTGTGATGTCTTTGTATGGTTTTGGAATTAGGGTAATAATGGCCTTGGGAAGTGTTTCTTTCTCTTCTATTTTTGGAACAGTTTATGAAGAGTTGGCATTGATTCTTTTTTAAATGTTTGGTACAATTCAGTGGTGAAACCATCTGGGCCTGGGCTTATCTTTGTGGGTAGTTTTTTAAAAAAAATTATTAATTCAATCTCTTTACCTACTATAGGTCTATTCAGATTGTCTAATTCTTTTTGAGTCAGCTTCAGTCATTTAAGTATTTCTAGAAATTTGTCCATTTCATCTAAGTTATCTAATTTATTAGCATGTAATTGTTCATTATATACTTTTATAATCCTTTTTATTTCTTTAAGGTCAGTAATGATGTTGCCTCTTTCATTTCTGATCCTAGTAATCTAACTCTTCTCTCTTTTTTTCTTGGTTAACCTAACTAAAGGCTTGCCAACTTTGTTGATGCTTTTAAAGAACTAGGTTGGTTTCGTTGCTTTTTCTGTATTGCTTTTCTATGCCCCATTTCATTAATTTCCACTCTAACTTTTAATATTTTCTTCCTTCTGCTTCCTGTAGCTTTAGTTTACTCTTCTTTTTTCTTAAAAAAGTGTCTTAAGCAATGTCTTAAGGTGGAAGGACAAGTTATTGATTTGAGATTTTTCTTCTGTCTTAACATAGGCATTTACAACTATAAATTTCCATCTGAGCACTGCTTTAACATCCCATAAGTTTTAGTATGTTGTATCTTAATTCTCATTCATCTCAAGGTATTTTCTGATTTTTCTTTTGATTTCTTCTTTGCACCACTGGTTATTTAGGAGTATATTGTTTAATTTCCACTGTTGGTTTCCCAATATTTTTCTGTTATTAATTTCTAATACAGCATGTGACCTATATACTTGAGAAGAATGTATATTCTGTTGTTGGGTGTTTTATAGATGTCTACTAAATCTAGTTTCTTAATGGTGTTATTAGGAAGCTTTTATTTCATTGTTGATCTTTTCTGCCTAATTGTTCTGCCTATTATTAAAAATAGGGTATTAAAATTTCTAACTATTATTGTCGAATTGTCTATATCTCCCTTTGTTTTTGTGAATGTTTGCTTCATGTATTTGGTGCTGTATTATTAGGTACATATATGTGCCTGAGGGATTGACCCTTTTATCATTATAAAAATGTTTCTCTTTATCTCCAGTAACATTTCCCGTTTTAAAGTCTATTTTGTCTGATATTGATATAGCCACTCTAGCTTTCTTGTGGTTGCTGTTTGCATTGCATATTTTTCCCATTTTTTTCTTTCAGTCTATTTGTGTGTTTTAATCTACAGTGTGTTGTAAGAACCGGTTTCCCTCAGCCCCAGGAACAGATAGGCAGAGTCACCAAGGCTGCAACAGACAAAGGAGTTTATTTTCTAGCCCGGGCTAGGGTCCAAGGCTCAGAGCACCAGCGCAGTGGTCTCTCCACGAGCCCGGACCCCGCCCTCGGGTGGAAACTAAGCTTTTATACTTATCAATAGGTTACATGTATCCGGCACACCCCTCCACCCCGCTTTTAGTTCATTTGCTCTTTCAAAAGTGGCTGATAGTATTGGCTCCTGATTGGCTGGTTTCCAAGCTGGGGCTCTGGCTCCTGATTGGCTGGTTTCCAAGCCAGGGCTTTTAGTTGTTACTAGCAGCATTCCGGGGACGGGGAGGGCCTGCGTTGGGGAAACAGAAACTTAGGCCTTTCCTAGGAGGTCCAGTCTGTCATGGAGTTACTCCTGTTTTCCTTCCTGCTCTACAGTGTCTCCTGTAGATAGTACATAGTTGGATCTTGTTTTTTATTCAGCCTTACAATCTCCGCCTTTTGGTTGGATTGTTTAATACATTACATTTGATATTAACTATTGATATAATTGGATTTATTTCTGGCATTTTACTTTTTGTTTTCTAAGTGTCTCATCTCTTTTTTGTTCCTCTATTTGTCTTCCACTGCTTTCTTTTGCATTAAATGAATATATTTTAATGAAGCACTTAAGTTTCTTTAATGATTTTTTTCATTTTTTTTAGTTTGTGTTTTAGTGGATGCCTCAGTTAAGATGTACTATAAACATCTTAACTTATGGAAATAAGCTTCAGATTTATACCACCTTAATTCTAGTGAAAAATAGAAATATTTTTATGCATGTATAGCTCAATTGCTTTTCCCTCACTTTTTGTGATATTATTTTTATATATATTGCATTTTAATGTTACAAACCCGATAATGCATTGTTATAATTATTACTTTACCATCTGCAGTCATTCCCTTTGCTCAATACAGCTCTGCTACCACTCATCTCCTTTGTCTGGTTATTGGCAAATATATTACAAATATATTATATTTCTAGAAGACTGATTTAAGAGGATCCTTTGCCACTCAGCTTTTAATTCAATTTTTCTCTCCACAGCCACCAATTCAGCTTTTAATGCATGAAACTTCTAGGGAGGTTGCAGATAGGGGAATATTTAGGCTCAGAAACCAATATGGCATTTTGACATGCTGGGCTGACTGAGGAAGACTCATGGTCTTTCTGACTCCCAATACATACACCACTGGCTCTCCAAAAAAAAAAAAAAAATTAAAGTTTCTTTATCTACCTAAGATCCAGACCCACCAAGGAGAACAATTGTTCTTTCCTTCCTCTCCCTGTAAGACCAGGAATATGACCAACCTGAACAGATTCTTTAAGAAGATAATGTCCTCTGTCTCAGACTCATTCAAATTCTAAAGAGAACTATTTTTCAGTTAACCTTTATTCCCCATCCATTCATCCTCCCTAGTAATCCTTTATTGCCCCTCAACAGAATTCCTTTTCTGCACCACCCCCCCCATAACCCATTTTACCAGAAAGGCATATAAGGTTCTAAACCATGCTGGGGAATTGAGTGTTCAATCTGAACGTTCCCGTGTGTACACATTAAAATAAATTTTGTATGTATTTTATCCAATTAAAAAAATATTACATTTCTTTATAGACCCAATAATACTTTATATACATATTATTTATACATTGTTTTTTGAATCAGTTGAGAAGAAAGGAGAAAATATGCATTTATACTGTCTCTTATAATTACATAATTACCTTTATCAGTGCTCGTGTGTGTGTGTGTGTGTGTGTGTGTGTTTGAATTATCATCTGAGGTCACTTGCTTTCAGCCTGAAGAAATTCCTTTAGTATTTTGTATAAGATAGGTCTGCTAGCAACAAATTTCTCTCTGTATTTGTTTATCTAAGAGTATGTTTCTTTTGCCTTCATTTTGGAAAGATGGCTTTGCTTAACATAGGATCCTTGGCTGAGTTTTCTTTTGGAGCACTTTGTGTTATTTCATTGACATCTGGCCTCCATGCCTTCTGCTAAGCAAATCACTGTTAATCTTACTGTGATTTTCTTGTAAAGAAGGAGTTGCTTTTCTCTTGCTACTTTCAAGATTATTTCCTTGTCTTTGGCTTTCAGCATTTTTACTATGATTTATCTGTTTTGGGATCTCTTTGTTTTTATCTTGGAGTTTGTTAAGCTTCCTGGATATGTAGTTTAGTGTTTTTCAATAAATTGGGAAAGTTTTTAGCCATTATTTCTTCAAATAATTTTTCTGCTTCTTTTTCTTCTAATCTCTCATTAAATGTGTGTTACTGTACTTAATAGTGTCCCACATTTCTCTGAAGCTCTGTTCATTTTTCTTTATTCTTTTTTCTCTATCCTTTGGAATGTATTATCTCTATTAATCTATCTTTGAATTTGCTAATTCTTTCTTCAGCCATTTCAAGTCTACCAGTGAATGCAAAGTACTTGAGTCAGGAAAGAGCCCAAGCATGCTCAACAGAAACAAGGCCAGTGTGGCTGGAGAAATAAAGGGGAGCGTGGAACAAGAAGAGGCTGGGAAAGGTAGTGACTTGGAGGCTTTGGCATGAGTTTTATTCTAAGTACAGTGGGAAAACATTGGAAGGTTTTAGGCAGCAAAGTGGGGACAGTGACATGAGCGATACTACGGGAAGCAGGCGTCAGATGTTTAAATTCAAAATTTCTAACACTGACCTCTACTCTCAGCCAAGATTCCACATAAATTTTTATAGGTTCTTGACCCTGCTTTCTAAACATCCTTCTCCCTAATGTAAGTTGCTCTAACTATTTCTCAAGTCCGCTATCAGAGCCAGACGTACATTTGACTTCTTCCTGTTGAATCTCCCACCTTAACTCCCCCATAGGCTCCTCTCTACTCCCAGGAAAAGAATGGCAGGTACACCTCCAGTTTTGTAAAGGAGGCTTCTTGAATTTGTTCTGTGCAATCTGATTCCCTTTGTGCACCTGTAGCTATTCCTGTCTACGGAGTAGCTCCAAAATCTATGATTACAGAATGCCTTCTTGGCCCCCTTCGAATGAAGAGATGCTTTATCTCAGTTTCCCAATGATCACGGGAGGCTACAGTTCCCTAACACTCTGGGTGAGTTTATCTGACTGTGCCAAGCCCCCAAGTCAAGTAGTAAATTCTGTGAAAACAAACACTTCAGTGTTCCCGGTGGAGCACTGGGTTTGAACAACACTGCGTTCCTCCTGCAAGAAATCACATCTGCTTTATAGCTTCAGATTTTCCTTTATATGGTTTTCTTAAAGAAAGGCATGCCCTGAGCCAGCATGTTCTCCCTACTTGATCCCAGGGTAATGGTTCCCAGTACCAGAGGCTGTAGAGCCACGGTTGAGAGTGTAGACTTGAATTCTTGTGCCCAAGTCCTGGCTCAGCCACTTCACAGTGAGTCTTTGGACAAGATGATTTCTCAAAGATTCTCATGCTCCATCTGAGAAATAGGGATGAATTAGAACCGGCCTCATAGGGTAATTGTGAGCATTAGATGATACGATGCCCAGGCATATAGTAAGCACTCAATAAATGTTGGTATCATCCTCACATGTGAAAAAGTGACTAGACCGGTTTATTGACATAAGAAGATACAGGGTCAGGAGGAGAGAAAGAGAAAGTGTAAATCACCACACTTCACCCCAGTGTGCTGTCTGTCGTGGCTCTGTCTGGGAACTAGGACACAGAGTTTGAGAGCAGATGCCAAGGCTAATGAGAAATGAAGATTAGGGAGGCTTCTGGAAGCTTTGAAATGCAGTCTCATCTCAAGCTCCAGGCAGACTCCAAGGCTGGGAAGTGCAGCTCATACACTCTGTCTAGAAACCAGCAGCCTGACTGTCCTCACCACCCAGAGGGATGGGCTGCACGGGTGGGTTAGCGTCCAGACATGTGCTTATTGCACTCTCCAAAGAGTATCTTTGGCTGTCAAAATTAGCAATGAAATTTCAAAGTCATAATGAAGAAACAGCACAGGGAGGCAGAAAAAGCAGTGGATTCATGATCAGGGGGCTGGAGCCCTAGGCCTGCCTCAGGCACTAGCTGGCTGGAAGATTCTTGAAAACTCACTTTCCCCTGCCTGGTTAGTTTTCCCATCCAGATAATGGGAAGGTGGGATGGATGATCTTGAAGGACACCTCTTCAGTTCCAATATTCTATGACGGTCGAATTTTCTCAAATTCTCTAGAAGAGGGAGAGGAGGAGAGGACTGGGCCATTTGAAACAGGAAATGACTAGCGAAAAGCTTTGCAGGATCTTGAAATTAGCTCCTCACCACTCTGTCCACCCTACACACAAGCTGACTGAAATCCTAACACAAACTACAATGACTACAGTGAAAAAGACAACCAATGCCAAGTGTGGGGAATGGTATGGAAAGACTGGCACTCTCGTGCACTGCTGGGGGGAGTGTAACTAGCACAATCAGTTTGGGAAACTGTCAATGTTTGCTAAAGCTGACCCATATGCATATTCTATGACCCAGTAATTCCACTCCTAAGATTGTCCCCAACAGAAACGCCCATCTAGGTGCACCAAAGACATGTACAGGAGTGTTCATAGCAGCATATATGCAGTAGCCAAAAATAAAAAAAAGCCCAAATGCTGCTTAGAATAGAATGAATACATAAATCCTAGTATACTCATATGATGAAACACCTTACAGCCGTAGAATGAAATGAACTACAGTTGCACATAAAACCATGTATGAATCTCACAAACATGTTGAGCAAAAGAAGTCAGACGTGAGAGAGTATATTTTGATTGACTCTATTTATATATAAGGTTTTAATACAATAAAAGCTGATCTGTTGGAAGTCAGGAGAGTGGTTACCCTTTAGGGACGCCCAGTGATTAGGAGGGAGCTTGTGCAGACTTCTGCAGCGCAGCTAGTGCTCTGCTGTTGTGGGTGCTGCGTACACAGGTGAATTTACTTGATGAATATTAATTGAGCTGGATAATTTTGATTTGCATATATGTTATACTTCAATAAATTTGCCAAAAAAAAGCTCAACTATGCAAATCACGTTTGAACTTATTTCCCCTCTGGGGAAAGAAAAGAGCTATATTCTTTTGGTACATACATATCTCCACCCTCAACTTTGGAGTGGAAAAAGAAATGTCACTTTTGGTTTTCTAAACTGAACTTGTATTCTGGGTCTCTCTTTTCACCCTGTCCCCCCATACACGTCCCATTCTGCTAGCAGTAGAAGCAATATCAGTCCCACCTCGTCTTTCCTTGCCAGTCTCCCTGGATGGTGTGTGAGCATCAGCGCTCCTATACAGGCCAGAGTGGGGCTGAGGAGGGCTGATGCCAGTGCTGTGGCCCGGCACCCAGGTGACACCCCCAGAGAGGGCCCTGTTCTCACCCACCTCTGATTACTTACCCACACAGGTCACTTTCCTCCCACCATAAGGCCTCTTCTACTTCACTCTAGACTCAAAACCAAGACCTGACTTGTGCATTCTTCCAAGCCGTAACAGCTAGCACCTGGCTGTCCAGGTGTATGTGTGTGGGCAGTGGGGGCAGGTAGTGGTTACAGAAAATACCAGAGGGAAACCACAGGCCCGTATTTCAAAGTCACAATCTCCTCACCTTTTCATCTGATAAACATGGTGCTTATTTTGATAGCCTAGTAATCTATTTCATGAGTGGATTTCCTAAAGGAGTAGGAACAAAAGGCTATCCAGGATGGGATGGTAGGAGAGAGCAAGGAAAAAGTCAGTGTATCATTTCCTAAGGCTGACCTGACAAATAACCATAAAGGGGGCACCTTAAAACAGATTTTATTCTCTCATATTTCTAGAGGCTACAAGTCTGAAGTCAAGGTGTTGGCAAGGTTGGTTCCTTCTAGAGGGCTTGAGGGAGACTGATCCACGCCTCTCTCCTAGCTTTTGGTGGTTGCTGGCAATCCTTGGCATTCCTTGGCTTGTAGAAGTATCACTCTAACTTCTGCATTTATCATTACATTGCGTTCTTCCCTCTTATTATAAAGACACAAGTCATTGAATTAGGGCCCACCGGAATTCAGTATGACCTCATCTTGACTTAATCACGTCTATGATTAGCTTGCTAGGATTGCCATAACAAAATACCACAAACTGGGTGACTTAAACAACAAAAATTTATTGTCTTATAGTTACGGAGATTAGAAGCCCAAAATCAAGCTCTCTACAGGGTTGGTTCCTTCCAAGGACTGTGTGTGTTATCTGTCTCTGTGTTCCAATTTCCCCTTTTTAAAAGGACACCAGTCATATTGGATTAGGACTTCCCCTAATGACCTCATCTTAATTTAATTAGCTCTGTAAAAACCTTACCTTAAAATACAGTCACATTCTGAGGTATTAGATTTTAAGGCTCCATATTTTTTTGTGGGGGACACCATAGGTCACGATTCAACCTTTAATAATCTGCAAAGACCCTATTTCCATATAAGGTCATATCCACAGGTACTGGGAGTTAGAACTTCAACATATCTTTATAAGAGACACAATTCAACCTATAGTAGTCAGCTCCCCTGAATCCTTGAGAACTTCCAGAGTACTGACTTCGTCTCCCTGTACGTCAGGACGTGATTCTAGGAAACCTTGATGGAGTATGCCCTGAGCCTCCCCAGCATCCTATATGTACCTCTAACATAGTACCTACTACATCATGTTGAAACCTGTGTGACATCTGTTTATGTGTCTGTCACCAATGCTCCTGCCCCCATCCCTACACACACAAACACACTGTCCAGGACTGCAAGCTCCCCCAGAATAGAGACTACATCTTATCATTCATTTTTGCATACCCAGCTCAAGGTTTGGCACAATATAGGTGCTCAATGAGTGTAGAACTGAATTTTTGACCTATCACTTACAAAAATTGTCTTGTTTCATACTTTGCCATCAGTCATGAGCAAATAAGCAAGTCAAACATGCTCTTGGATAATTATGGAAATTATACAATCACAGGCTGTCAGAATTGGGGGATACCCTAGAGATTTTCTAATCTAGGAATGGTAAATGGCCAATATGCATCTCCCCACTCCCACTCTGCACCTGTGACAGACATCACTAATCTATCATGGCATTCTTTCCCACTAAGCTTGGATACAGCTTCAGAATTGTTTTTAATATATAACTCCAGAAGATAAAACCAATTTGCTTTTTCTTGGGAATTTAACTCCATTCCTTCCAACAGATGAGAAAATTGATTCCTCATAAGGAAACATGTCTAAGACGATGCATGACAGTGGTGGAGAATTAGAAGCCCTATCTCCTAATTCCTAGGGCCATGTTCATTCTTCCCACTCCTTCCCCTAGGGTTTTCCAAAATGTTCCAGTGAAACTTGCATCATTGATATAGTATTGCATTAAATAACATTGAATCACACATGAGAAAGATCATTCCTTTTTCAAACTTTCCAATAACATCAAAGAAAAAGTCTCAGTTTGATGCTATTAAATCTTTAACACTCTAATTCTTATTTTTTAAAGAGTCTCCAGTAGGCAATAGTATCTAGTTAGAATTTAATATCCCCACATTATTTTCACTTATGCTTATGATTACCATCCAATTATGACAAACTTTCCACATGCGGTAGTGATAAAACCTTCCTTTTAAAATAAATGTCAGTATAAAGATAAAATATCAGCTGCATATGGTATAGGTAGCACCCAGATGTGGCAAAATAAAAGAGCTGGGGAAATATTTTGTAACACCACACACACATCCCTGTGCAGGGCTTCTTGATGCTCTTCTCTCCAACACAAATAATGCTTTTTTTCCATTCTCTACTAGAAAATGATATTTCCTTTTGCTTCACCTCCTGCCTCTTACGTTTTCCCCTGCTCCCAAATCAGCCTCTCCCTGGGCTCTCCTCCTGCCAGCTCCCTTGCCTCCCCAGCTGCTAGGCTCTGTCATTTTCAGCACAGCTCCCTCCATCTGCCAAAACCCAGTCCGAGTCTGCCTCTGCAAACCATATGGCCTGGCAGACAAGGCAGGCTCGGTGTTGATTCAAGAGCTGATAGCAAACCCAGCTTAACCCCTGTCCTCTCTTCCAAGCAGGAGAGGAGGCAAAATTTGCCATCCTGTCTCTTCTATCCTCAGTGGGAAGAAGGTGCAGGCCTCAGCCAGCTGCGTGGTGCCCGGCCCCTCCTGTCCTGGATCCCTGGCGCTCCTCGTGGGATGGACTTCGAGCAGACAAATCTTCCTTGGGTCAGGAGGGAATGGGCCAGCCAGCCTCCCCTGTGGTGCAGGGAAGTGAAGGCCCACAAAGGCTGGCCACAGGAAGAACGAGGGCCTCAGGGCAGGGCAGGCAGGCTGAGGGTTCTGCACCCACAGTTCCTGTCTTGGAAAGCCAGGCGGCTGCTCCTGGAGGTCAGCATCCCCATGTGTCCTCTCCAAAGTGAGGTCAAGCCAGAGGAGCCCATTGGAGAAAAGGAAAAGAAGAGAGCAAAGAAACAAGAGTGAATGGAAAAAGGAGGAGAGTAAGGGAAAAGAGGAATGTGGAGAGACCCCTCCAAGACTAGTTGCAGAGTTTTCTGAGATCAGGTAAAAGGCATCAGAACAGGTCATTGTAAACCGTAAGTGAATATGACTCACCCTATGCAAAGGCTTTGTGACAATCGGAAGAAGCGCTGGCTGAGCCCCACTGTGTGCTGGCTGGCTGGCCTTTAGCAAATGTCAAGTGCTTTCTACATGTTGGGTGCCAAAGCTGCAGCAGTGCAGAGACAGACAAGTCCTTGCCCTCATGGGGCTGACATTCCAATGGCTTAATAAAGTCTTAACAAGCACATGGGCACTGGAATCAGACTGCCCGTGTTTGAAGCCTGCTGTCCTGCATCTTAGTTCTGAGACCTTAAGTAGCCACTTAAGGCCAGTAAGTATTCTCATCTGTAAAATGGGAATGATAAAAGCCCCTCCTGAAGAGTCTTGGTAAGGATTCAAAGAGAAAATGAATATATGACATAGTGGGTATGTGGTCATATGTCATTGTGATTTTAATTTGCATTTCCCTAACGACTAATGATGTTAAGCATCCTTTTATGTGCTTATTTTCCATTTCAATATCTTTTTTGGCAATGGATCCATTCAAATCTTTTCCCATTTTTAGTGAATTGTTTGCCATATTACTAAGCTATAAAAGGTCATTATATAATTTAGATGCCAGTCCTTTATCAGATACATAATTTGCAAATATTTTCCCCCAAACTGTAGCTTTGTCTTTTTGTTTTCTTAATAGTATCTTTGAAAAGCAAAAATTCTTAGTTTTTATGAAATCTAATTTATTAATGTTTTCTTTTACAGATTGTGCTTTTGATAGCATATCTAAGAAATCTTTGCCTAAGTTTTAGGGTTTTATTTCTTACATTGAAGCCTGTGATCCATTTTAAATTAATTTTCTATGCATGGTAGGAGATTAGGGTCAAAATTCTTTTTTTTTTTTTTTGCATATTGGTGACAAAATTATTTGATTTCCTTTTTACAAATGAAAAAATGAGGCCCAAGGAAGTCAAGTAAGGATCCCAAAATGATTGAGTGACACTTGAGCCAAGATCTCCTGTTTGTACCCCATAATATCCTGAAATTTAAAAAAATAAAAAAATAAATAAAATGCCGTTTGCATGTTGCCTCCAATGCCTGGGTTTTTCTTTAAGGTAGAGATAAGACCCAGGTCTGGAGGCAGACAAACCTCATTTCAAGTCCTGGCTCCTTAATTTACCAGGTCAAGTTACTTGGACATTCCAAGCCTCCATTTTTTTTCATTTATAAAGTGGAGCTAATAAGAACACCTTCTCATGGGGCTGTTGTGAAGACTATTTGAACAATGCAGAGAAAGTGCTTAGCCTTGGCCTGGCATTTAGCACGTGCTTTGTACAGGTCAGAGTGGTAGAATGGCTTTTCTCCTCTCCTCAGCCCTTGCCTTGGCTGGAGCCCATACTCAGCCTCTTCTGGGTCTTGGCACACTCTAAACTGACACGGCAGAAGATCTGGGGTAGACTGAAAAAAGGGGCAGATGCTTTCTACCATAATAATCCTCTGGGGTTGTACTATGCCAGTTGCTTTATCTCAGCCCTAGAACAGTAGATTTGTGTAATTGACATTTCACTCTGAAGCTGTTTTAGCAATTCGTCCCATCCCTGTCCTGCAAGCTAGAGGTACAGGCAGACTAGAAATGAGAAGCCTGGAAGGCCCGCTCTAAGTTGGCACCAGTCTTCCCAGCCCCTGGTATTCATGGCCTGTGTAATCCCTTCCCTCTGAATGTGGGCGAGATCTGGGACCTGCTTCAAACCCATGGGATATGGCAATATGCCTCCAATATGAGTCACTTCTGTGATTACATTGCATAAGATTGTAACACCTGTCTTATGAAAAAGACTCTTGCAGGCTTTGATGAAGCATGTGGCCCTATTTGGGAGAAGCACATGGCAATGAGGTGCGAGCAGCCTCTGGCCCACAGACAGCGAGAAACTGAGGGCGGCTTCCGCCTGTCGGCCAGCAAGAGGCTGAGTCCCTCGGTCCAACAGGCTACAAGGAATTGAATTCTGCCAACAGCCACGTGAGCCCAATCCTTCCCCGGTGGAGCCTTGAGATGAGATCGCAGTCCTGGCCGACACCATGACGAAAGCCCTGGGAAAGACCTTAGAACCAGAGGCGCCCAGCTAGGCCACACCTCGACTCCTGGTCCGCAGACATTGTGAGATAATGAACGTGTGCTTTTCTAAGTCACCCAGTTTGTGGGAATTTGCCATGCAGCAATGGAGAACTGACGCAGAGGCCAAGGTGAAGCTCAGCAGAGTGCAAACTCTGGGGATGTGGGGGGGGAGGGTCGCCCTTCATGCCATCTCGGGAGTCTCCCTCTATCCTTTCAACATGCTCAGCGACCCACGTGGAAACTCCAGCAGGCCCATGACTCTCGGGCAACAGAAAGCCCTACCACACCTGAAATCACAAATACAGTCTCATTTTGGTTGTTATGCTGCTTAGTCCCTTGTAATAATCAGAAGTGGACTGTAACGAGACTTGGAGAGTCCCTTTCTCCTTTCTTTCAGATAGGGCCAGCCACAGGCCAGCCTTCCACCTCCTGGGCAGGGTCTGCAGTCACTTTTTCGTTTCTTGCTCTCCCCTCCTTCCTCGGCTTGCTAGCAGTGGCTCTGGCCTGTCCAATGTTGGCGTACGAGAAAGGACGGGATGGGTGAGCGGAAAGAACAGGGAAAGCCCTTACCTGTCTGGCACTGCTGTGAGATGATCTGGGCGCTGGGCCTGGCAGGGGTTCAAGCTGGTGCTTCCTTCTCTGAGCTCTCTGGGGTGACTTCAGTGGCTGTCCTGCTGCATGCTCCGGTCTGCTATTCCCATGACACAGGCAAAAGTCCCCCTTCCTGTGGCTGTTCCCCACTTCTCTCCTCAGCCTCTGTTTGTTTTCCGAAGGGCCACATCATACAGGCCTTCCCTGTGTGGCTGACCGGCCTTCTGGCAAAAGCCCTCTGGGGCAGGATTCCTTGTAAGACCACCCCATGCTGACGTTCCTACTACGCATTCCGCAGCTGGCGCCAAGCGTTCACGCACCTGTCACCCACCAACAGAGGGGAGAAAGTTCCTCCCCAACATGGCAGCAACTCCATCTCCTCCGCCTCCCATCCACAGTGGAAATCCTTCAGATTTGGACGGAGTGTACCAACCTTTAGTCTACCATGGCCACCTCCATCCCTCAGGGACACACATCAGCATGCCACGTGGTCTTCTGATAAAGCTCTTTACACTCCAAGTAACGGGAAGATCACCCCCAATTCTACCCTTGGAAGATCGGACTCACTGAATAGCAGCATATTAATCCAAATACAGCGTGTCATAAATTCTTTTTCAAAATCGATTCTTCACCATTCATGTTCTGAAATAGGTTTTTTCCTTTAATTGTATTTCATTTTGGAATTTCACATCCATTGTGTTGTGGTGCTCCCATTGAAGGGATGTCAGTTTAACATCCTGTTGTGTGATAATACTGGCCTCGTGGTCTCCCCAACAACCACCCCCCTTTCCTCTCTGGCTAACTGGAGTGACCAAACCGAAGCTAATTTGGCTGGTCAGCAAATCTCAGATTCTTTTTAGTATGTGCTGGCAGCCTCTGGTGGTTGGAGGCAGGAGAGGTGATATATCCCTATTCTGTAACCTTGCTCCAAGGTGGTGTCTTAAAATGAAAGCAAGCCTCAGGACGAATTCCACTGGCCATGCAGATATTTTTTAGCAAGCGGGTGAACAACCACTTATGTCTTGAGAAGGATTCCTCCTCCCTCTTGACTTCATGGTCCCTGACAAGCCCCTTGCAGAAGCAGATCCCTGAGAAATAGAATCCCTTCAAGTGTGATCAGTGGCCTCATCACTGGGCCACCTAGTGGGATAGACACTCCAGGAAGTGGGAGGACGCAGGGCCAATGCGCTCCAGAACTTGCACCTCTGGTATTGGTGACCCAACACGCTCGTGTCTTATTCATGCGTAAGAGGTGGCCCCTCCTACCCCACTCCTAACTGATCTTAAGCACAATGAATTTCACCAATAAAAAATTATGCCTAACATTCCATATGCTAATTAACTAACCCAAAAGTATTGATTCAGACAAGGACTCTTCATATACTAATTAGCCACTCATTCCTAGAGTGCTGATTAGTGTTAACTCGCACACATACACATCATACCACTTAGACTGAAGTATTTTAAAGTAAATTACCATGCATACAATATAGCACTCACAGAACCCTGATTAGTTTTGTGTTTTGGGTTGTGAAGTCCACAGCCCTGAGAGATGAATCATGACTGCTTTTGCTAATTCAATCATGACAAACTTAGTGCCTTTTTGCCAGATACTGACTTTCCAGCCTTTCCTTGTGGTTGTACATGGCTGTATGATGGGGCACCAGACTATGAAAAGGAAAGAGAAGGATGCTGAGAAATACTTTCCTCCCTGATAAAAAGGGGACACAGATGAGACAATTTCTAGACACCTCGGCTGCCTTTGTTCCCTGTGTTTGTATGTGATCAGGAGAAAATGTGACGGCTTCCCGCTGAGGCAGCCACCTTGCATTCCTGAGGTCTCCAGGATGAGGATGGAAAACTAAAATGCTGAGGATGGAAGAATGGAATGGTCTGAGTTCTGATGATCTTGTTAAATTACTATTTTATAGCCAGGCATGGTGATGCACGCCTATAGTCCCAGCTATTCGGGAGGCTGAGGCAGGAGGATCACTTGAGCCCGGGAGTTTGAGGTTGCAGTGAGCTATAAGTTAGGAAATGCAAGTTCTTCCTCCTCTCTCAATACTTTGAAATTTCCCATCACTCATTGCCATTGCTGCTACTTCTGAACCATTGACCAGTGATAGAAGTGAGGGACTGTGTAACTTTGGAGGGTGAGTCTGAGATGCTCTCATTTGTTAATATATTATGCTGTGGCAACTGAGAAGAAGGTGGCATTTGGAACCAGCTGGGCTCAAGCTCCCTGGTCCCCAACATCTCTTTTATAGAATTTCTTATTCTCTCCTTCTTCATCCAGCCCTAAAATTTAGGTTGCCCGGAGTCCCTTCCCTGCCCGCCCCCCCCCCCCGCCCCCCGCCCTTATTGTCTTCCAAAATCCTGTCAATGGAAGAATTTTGGAAGTTACAGCAACCAAGACACCTGAGCATTTGGGGAGGACAGGCATATAAGAATAGGCTAAGGTGTGACTTTGTGAGACTCGTATGCAAGTCTGTCATTTTGGAGTATTCTGGTCAGTTCTAGCCTCAGTTTCTTCAACTGCAAAATAAAAAGAGTAGCATTTTCCCTAGAGATCTCATGGGCTTTAAATAAGAATTAAATGAAGTAATTTAAATGAGAGATGGTTTAGGGCAGTGCTTAAGAGCATGTACCCTGGAGCTAGACTGCCCGGGATAAGAACACGATTCTGCCACTTGTCCATTGAGTGGCTTTGAGCAAGCTACTTAACCTCTCAGTGCCTTAGCTTCCTCATCTGTAAAATGAGGATAACATGATACCTATTTCAACAGGCTTTTTCTTAGGCTTTAATGAGTTAATACGTGTAAAACACTTACAATAGCAACCAACATAATAAGTACTGTGCAAGTACTACTACCAACTCCTTCACCATCATCATCATCATCACAGCTAAAAGGACTCTGAAAAATGGAAGTGTACTATATGGAAGTATAGAGATAACATTGATCACCCCAAGTTTGGAATAGAGGAATATCAGTGAAACCAACAGGATTTATGATTTTAGGGGAAAAAAGAGAAAGAAAGAAGAAATAAGAAAATAAAAGAAACGGAAGGGAAGGGGATGAGAGAGAGTCAGAGAGAAGTAGGGAAGGGGGAAGGGAGGGGAGGAGAGAGAAAATATATGGCCAGTGAAACTGCACAGAGAGGAAATAGGGCTAAGTGACAAGAACAGAAATAAACTGCTCATTTTCTTTTCAGCAAGCATCACTATAAGTTTAGAGGGAGCATCATTCAAAATGTACCATTTCCCGCAGAGTATAATGTGGCTTACCCACAATTTCATCTGTTGTACGCAGCTGCATTAGAAGCATAGAAGCCAGCCCTTCACCTTAGGGCCCTGCCTTGTGGTGTCATTATTTCCATGACAAACAAAATCTTTCCCCAGAAATGGAACAGAGAAAGTAACTGCAATATCCGTAAAGTAGTGGGAAATTCAGGGTAACTAAGCATTCCACATTTGTGAGATTGTCCTAGTTTGTTATTCCCACCCTAGTGGTGCCTAAAAGTCCTGCTTTTTTTGAACAGAGAACCAGAACTGAGCATCACAGTGTGTAGCTTACATGTGGGGTCCAGATGCCTCATTTCCTGGTTCCTGGTACACAACTAAACCAGGAACAAGTAAATTCACTCCCAAGCGTTCAGCATCCCTCCTCCCCAAGAAAGACCTATCTCTCATCCCTTATTCATGTTCGCTGGCTGGGGCCTTGAACCCAAGACTTCCATGTCACCTCCAGCTCTACTGGCTTTCTCCACCCCAGTGTAAATGCCCAGTAAACATTTTTGCATTTAAAAAAATAAAGTGATGTATGGAGAGGACCAGGCAGAATTCTTAGGGACATACTACTTCCCGGCACTTAATAAGTATTAATGACTCTTATTTCCATTGTATAAATTTGGTCTTCATATCACCTCTATTTCAACATTTCAAGGAGGCAGGGAATAGCAGTCTTGAAGGTTTCTTGAGTTAGTTGCCTTTGGGCACTAACTCAAGTGCAAGCATTATAACTTGATGAATCATGAATCATGTTATTTTTAAATCAAATGGGTTGCCAAAGGAATCAACTCATCAGAATCAGACTCAAACATTCTGATTATAGAATACAGAGGTCCATATGAGATGGTCACTCTTTAGCAACAAAAATATCAGATAAATTAAGACAAAAAAAAATTTTAGTTTTCTTTAAAGCCATTGAAGACTGTGGATACAAAAAAAAAAAAATCTAAGTAAAATGGAATGCAGAGAGGGAGAAGAGCCTTCTTGGGTGAGCAGACAAGAGATCATCTCAATCCCTAGGGGAGTTGCTGAGTCGCTGCGGGGAGAGAACTGCTGCAGGCAGGGGGCCTTTCTGCAAACAAGGGGATATCAGCCAAGCTCTTAAAGGTTGTGCCTGGGCTGGCATGGTGGATTCGAATCTGGAGGAGCCCCAGACTCAGAGTTAGCCTTCCCCATCCACCAGTTCAGCCCCATAGGAATTTTATTCAAAAAAGTAGAATAATCAGAAAACCTGGAATAAGGTCTAGAAAGCAGAGAGAGAACTCATAGTATTGTGGTGGTTAGATCCCAAAATCCTGCTAGAAGGAGGGGCCTGATCTCCCCCAAGACATTTGATCCAGGGATGATCTGAAACTAACTCGACTGGTAACCCAGTCCCGATTCTGCTCAACTGCTAATTAGACTGATGAGCTCAGCCCTTAACAATTGCTGCTTGTCAGACAAAAGGTGACCCCTTCCTGGAGGAAATTATAACCTTCTTTAGTCTCTACTGGTCTTTTAGATACTGTGTCTGAAATACAATAAAAGATTATGGCATGCAAAGAAAGAAGAAAATGTGACACATAGTCAAGAGAAATAAAAATATGTTGATAGATGCAGACCCACAGAGACACATATGTTGAATTTTTCAGGAAAAAAGAGATATATTTATAATTTTTATAAATACGTTAAAAAATTGAGAGGACAGGAGGGACATGATGGGGCTAGAGATAGAGAATTTTGGCAAAAAATGAAAACTATGCAAAAGAACCAAATACCAAGTCTATAACTAAAATATATTATATCTTTTAAAAAAGGAGAAATTATTATATGAGCTTAATCTCAGACTGGACAGAGTAGAACAAAGGATTAGTGAACTGGAAGTGAATCAAGAGAAATTATTCAAACTGAAGCATAAAGATAAGAATGAATTTTTTTTAAAAGGCAGAATATCAAATACTTGTGGAACAATACAAATTCAACTAACATAAATGTAATTGGAGCCTCAGAAATAGAGGAGAGAGAGAACAGAGAAGAAACATATTTGAAGAAATGATGGCTCCAAATTTTCCAAAATAGATGAAATACTTCAACCCATACATTCTAAAAGCACTGCAAATACCAAGCAGAATAAATACAAAGAAAAACCACATCCAGGCACATTGTATTCAAACTACTAAAAATACAGGATAAATAGAAAATTTTAAAGGCAGCCAGAGGAAAAAAAATCATGTTCATAAGAACAACAGTAAGAATTATTAATATAACTGACTTCTTTTCATTGCAAATGAAGGAACAACATTTTCCCTGTGCTAGAAAAAAAAAATATTAACCTAAAATACTCAATTCAGTGAGAATATCCTTCACAAATAAAGGTAAAATTAAAATATTTTCAGAAAATCAAAAACTGAGAGAATTTATGATTAGAGACCTGCACTACAAAAATATGTACTGAAAAATATTCTTCAGGCTGAAGGGGAAATGATCCAAATATAAGTCTATATCTGCAGGTAGAAATGAAAAGCACTTGAAAGGATAACTATATGCATAAATATAAAAGAAGATTTAAATTTTTTTCTAAGACTATTGGCTATTTAAAGCATGTATAACAATACAGTCTCAGGTTTATAATATATTAGAAAGAAAGTATGTGACAAATAGCACCAAAGGTGGGAGGGGTAAATGGAACTATAGTGTTGTAAGGTTCTAACATTGTTCATGGTTTAGGATGATGATAATTGAAGGTGACTGTGATGAATTAAATGATGAATATTCTAATCTCTATATGGCTAACTAGTAAAAATAATACAAAGAAGTATAGGCAAATGTCATCAGACCACAGAGCGTGTGTCCCAAACTAAGTGTCCCAGTTTGGATTTAGAGTTAGAAAAAGTAACAATTGCCTTTGAAGAGTAATAGACGCTAATGCTGCCCTCTGAAGATGTCTGGTATATGTTTAAGCATTTATGTTGTCTTTACCTGGCTCAGTTTTTGCTTTCATTCTTTCTCCCCTTGCTCTTTCTTTCCCTTCCTCTGCTCTTCCTCCTCCTCCTCCTCCTTCTTCTTTTTTTCCACTTTACTCTCCACCACTTCCTTTCACAAAAAGTATGCTTGCTAGGCATATTTTTAATTTATTTTTATTCATTGAATAATGGTATATATTGCCTATTCTTTTTTTCTCAGAGAGGCAAGATGTCTAAAAAATAAAGTGGATTTGACTATGTGACCCATTCTGAATTCTTCATGTGAGTCATATTGCTCTTTGCTCTAGGATTACGCATTAAACTAATAGCTTCTTTTCGGCATGAACTCAAGAGTGTGTATATATATTTTGAATAGGGGCAAGTTTCAAGCTTGGTATTACAGAAATTAAATTTGTAAATCCCCCTAGCTTCACCTCCGTGTCCAGTGCTTTTTGAAATATCTGGAAGAAAGTAAAAGGACTAGGAAGCAGAATGCCTGAAAGTGGTGAAAATGTATTTCTCCTGGGAAGAAATTTGAGACTGATTTCAAATGGCTGACTCATATAATTTGGAAGTTATAATTGCTTGTTAATTTCAAATCAGAGTCACCTGAACATGTGCCCATGCATGCACACACACACACACACACACACTCTGCAGGATCTTTCAAGGTACACAGCCAAATATGTCTTATGACAAATTCTTTCTCGTAAATCAGAACCATTATTAACTAATATCAGCTTGCAGTTTCCAAAGAGAATTAACTTTCCTTGGCAACCACATTTTCCATAAACCCAAGGCTGTCTACACTGGTATTCTCTGCAATCAGGAAATGAGTGGATTTGAGAATGAGGTGACCTGTCATTTGGGCAACACATAAGCTGTTGGAATGTTCTTATCTTCCTGGCAAATTTGCTGGAGGTACATTTCACCACAGCCTCTCCATAGCACAGTCGCTGTCACTCCAGCGTGGTATGTGTGCAAGAATCCAAGTGCACTGCACGTTTCCCTGGAAATTTGCCTACAGTTCATTACCAAGGAGGCCATCTATTATTTTATCTCAACCAAATTAAGGTCCAGGAAGTGTTCATTTTATGGTAAGTCCAAATTTTCTGTGCCTTTGATCCTTATTCCTCTTAGAGAACCAAAGTGGAAAAAGCTTAGCTGTTCATAAACATAGCATATAAATTAATCATGATTTGGGTCCCGAGTTTTTATTTTTTTCCAGTAGTAAAGGTCAAAGCAAATGCCATGACACAGCCTGTCTTTCTGTAATGAACAGCTGTTCTCCTAAGAAAAGTTTCACTAACGAAATCAATCCTGCAATAATTTCTATAATTTACTGGCTGCTTATTATCTGTTAGGCACTATGCTAAGCCCTCACACAATTATTTCATTTACTCTTCACAACTCTTAGGAGATAAGCACTATTATTATCTTCATTTTACAAACAAAGACATTGAAGATGAGCACTTAAGTCATTTTTACACTATTCTTGGTAGGGCCTGGATTCAAAGTCTAATTCAAAGAATTCTAATTCATAGTGATTTTTCTTAATCATTATCCTTGACTACTGTGCCATTTAAAACAAACAGACAAAATTATTGCAATGGAGAAAAAGAGTTTAACAGTTAGAGAAAAGTTTTATCACTTTTGCTGCCCATTGTTAGCACAAAATGAAAATAAATTGTAGCACAGTTCTCAACTACAAACAGGCAAGAAAACTCACACTAGGAGACCAACCACTCTGACAGGTAGCTGTGTGCTTCTCTGTGTTGGAAGACCAACTTTTCTTATTCAAGGGGTAACGATTATACTGTGGTTGTATCAGAACTCCAAGGTTTTGCAGTTAAAATTGTGTGCCCTAATTGGTCAATGCCACTACATCTAGCTTGCATTATGAAAACACAGGCTACTGGAGAAATACCCATCAATCTAAGGTAGCTTCTCAAGCTATGAATTGGCCAGTTTCTTTTAAGGAGTCCCATGTTTCTTTCTTGCCACGTCTGAAATCTAAGTTTCACAGTGCATGGAATAAATCACTGAGTTCATTGTATTGACATTTTCTTTAATTGTCTACAACCAGCAGAGAACTGGGGGCATTGTGTCCTGGGAAATAGCCACAGTCATGTAGTCATTTCCTTATGCCTCATACTCTAACATAGTCATTAGATGGATAAGCAGTGTATTAGCAGATTTCTGTTGTGATAATGCTGTATAACAAGACCTCTCCTCCCAAAACTCAATAGCTAACAAAAGAAGTATCTATTTCATGCTCATGGGAATGTAGGTTGCAGTGAATTGGCTATAAACCTACATAAATTATTTAATTCTCAAAATAAAATTACACCAAAGCATCCTCAGTAGGAAAGTTGATAAATTACTGGAATAGAAAGTAATTATTTAAGAAAGAAGTCTTATTTTGAAATGCTCCAATTTTGAATCATTTTATCCATTCATTCAGTATATATTTGTTGAGTGCCAACTATGTCCAGATACAAGGACATAAAAGTGAACAAGAGACACAATCACTACCCTCATCAAGCTAATGGGCAAGAGAGACAAATTGGAAATTATCACACTGTGTGATGAGCACCATGGTTATGAAGTACCGGAGCACCTGACCAGTCCTGAGAGACCAACAAAGGCCTCCTGGACACCATGACTTTTAAGCTAAGGTCTAAACAATAAATAGGAAGAGAAGGGGTGGCAAGGGGAATGACATTCAAAGAGGAGGAAACAGTATGTGAACAAGGAAGAAAAACCCAGTTTTTAGATTTAAGCATCTGGGTGGATGGTGATGTGATGACATTTACTACGAAGAAATATGGGAGACAGTGAATGTGTTGGATAGAGTGGTGAGGAGAGGATTGGAGTTTATTTTCTGGATATTGATGGACAGAAGGTACCAGTGGTACCACCTAAAAAAGACATCCAGGTGGCAGCTGGATCTGAGAGTCTTAATTTCAGAAGAGAGAGATGAGCTGAAATATAAATTGATGATTCATCGATATATGCATGTGTGATATAATAAAAAAATATGCCTGGTCTTTGTCCTAGTTCCTGGCACAAAGCTTCAAAAACCTTGGAATTCTTTGAGTGATTGCAGTGTCCTTGTTATGGTAATGGGGTCACTCATGGTGGGCCCCTAGATAGCTTTAGGATGGCAGCTGGAAAGAGCAACCACATAATTGGAGGGTTGGAACTTGGGCCACCAGTCCCACATCCAGTGGGGGAAGTGGGGGGTGGAGATCAAATTCAATCACATGGCCAATGATCTAATCAATTGTGCCCACATAATGAAGCCCCAGTGAAACCTCTGGACACCAAGCTTTGAAGGAGTATGTTGGTTGGTGAACACATTGATGTGCTGGGAGGTTATGTACCTGGATTCTATGAAGACGGGGCATAGACGCTCTCTGTCCCTTTGCCTCCCCAAACCCTTGCTTCATATACATCTTCTGTCTGGGTGTTACTGAGTTGTATTCTTTATAACAAAACCGTAATCACAAGTATGGCACTTTCAGAGAGTTCTGTGAGTTGTTCTAGCAAATTATTGAACTTGAGGGGGTCATGGGTACCCCTGAATTTGTAGCCAGTCAGTCAGACATGTGAGTACCCCTTTGATTTGTGGATGGTTGTCCTGAAATGGGGGCAATATTGTGAACTTTGCTCTTAATTTGTGGGATCTGCACAAACTCTGGGTAGTTAGTGTCAGAATTGAATAAAATTACAGGACACCCAGTTGACATCATGGAATTATCGTGAGAACATGGTGGAAATTTAAACCGTTTGTTGATGAGTTTGCCCATGGATAATATATAGAAAAACATCATCTAGGGCAGAATCCCAAGAAATACGGGCATTTAAAAAAATGTTTCGCAAAATGTCATATCAATACTGTTGGTGCTAAGTTGAATCTAGATAATATAGAAATAAACATTTGTTTATTTAATAGTTATGTATTTATTTATGTGAGGTGTGAAAGAAAGAATAGGGAGTGAAGCATGATGTCAGGGTGTTGGCCTGAATAAGTGAAGAGTGAGATTATTAATCCTGCATTGGGGAATATTGTGGATAGAACAAGTCTAGGGCAGGAGAGTTCAGTTTTGGATAAATTACATTTGGGAAGCCTTTAATATATCCAAATCATAACTTGATGTGCGCTGTTTTCATGGAGTTTTAGGAGCAAAGACATGATTAGAGAGAGTTCAAGGGAAAAGAGAGAAGAGGGACTGGGGAGGGCGTTGTAGATAACTCTTCCCGTGAGTTTTCTATAAAGGGAAGAGAGAAATGGTGAGAAGCCAAAGTGGGAAGAGGGGTCAATAGAGGTTTCCTTTTAAGCTGGGAGAAACGGTTTATTTATATGCTGATGGGAATGGTTCAGTACAGAGAAAAAAACTGATGATGCCGGTGAAGGAGATCAGAATACGCTACCCTAAACCATGCCACTTCGGCACAGGAATAATTTGAGCTGAAAGCAACTGAGAATCAACAGATGCATGCAAGTTTTCTGTCCCCCATAGCCTAGCTGCCTAAAAACAGGATATAAATTTCTTTTTGAGAAAGGTGCCCCCTTGTACCAGGAAGTAAAGGGCACTCTTATCTCTGGGGATGGGGAGTCCACACCAAGAGCAGTTTGCATAAACAGACCTTACTAAAACAACCCTTCTCTTCTATCAGTTCCCTTGTATATTTCCTGGTCACTTTCCCATGATTTATCATTCCCTGAACCCCAAACCTCCTTTCCTTTGTTGAAATGGTCTATAATCCCCTGAACGTAACCACTTCTTTGAGTTTTACTTCTTTTCTGCCAACTCCTGTGCATGTAAACATTAAATAAAAATTATACCTTTTCTCCTGTTAATCTGTTTCTTATTAGTTTGATTCATAGGCCCCCAGCCACTGAATCTAAAAGCAGAGGGAAAGCTTTTTCTCCCTGACACAGGAGAAAGAGCAGAGATGGCTGGAAGAAATGAGGGCCAAGAGGAGACAGAGTTAGGAGGACAACATACCAGAAGGATGGGAAACTGGGAGAGAATGTCTAGGGGGTCAGCTCAAGGGGTACATGCTGCCCAGAGGCCCGGTGAGATCAGGGGTGAAGATGTGTCCACTGGAACTAGAAACACGTATGTCTCTGGTGACCTCAGAGAAAAGAGTTTCCATGGAACGGTGGAAGCAGACACAGAATTGCTGAGATGATTACTCAATGGGAGGTAAGGAAGTTAAAAACAGAGTGAAGACACTTCAAGAAACTTGGCTATAAATGGCAGGAGAGAGACAGATAGAGAGGATTTCACTAGAGGCGCCTGACATCAAGTGAGTGGCGTTTTGCATGGTGTCTAATATGGGCAGGAACTTAGCATCCTTAATGCTGATGGAAGATACCAGCAGGTATGTAGAGGCCGAACGTACACAAGAGAAGTGATAATCATTGAAAATCAATTGATCCAGGATGAAGAGGGGAGGAAGGTGTTTGGTACAAGAGTGGGGAGGTGTGTCTTAGACAAGAATAATGTGCTACCCAACGGTGACTCAAGGGCCTCCCACCTCTGTTGAACTCATTCCAATTGATTCCATTCTCTCTTTGTTGTCTCTTTCTGTTTGTCTGAGGCTTGGTATCCTTGGGTCAATTCCTCCTAATTAGCAAAATAGCTCTATCATTTGCATTACTTAAGCAGTATTTACCTACAAAGTACTGAAGGCGATATGCTAATCCTAAGGACAACTTATAAATCCCAGAACTGATGTAAAAGCACTATAAACTAATTAAACCTCATCTAGTTTGTGGCTCTATTGCCTAAATCCTGCCTCCCAAAGTAAACAAACGGAACAAAACAAAACCTACACAGAACGTTATTGTCAGAGGGAGTTCAGGGGTCCCTCTCCACAGTCTATCTCATCCCTCCCCACCCATCTCAAATTCTCTTAGCCCAGAGGATCTAAGTAAGTACTCCCAGACCACACAGCCTCTTGATGAGCAATGTTCAAGAACTCCCACTTGTTAGGCTGGCTTAGGGTGGGAACCTGAAAAGTATGTATAGGATGTAATGCAGTTAGTGGAAAACTTAGATAGTGATCATATAAAGCCCATGAAACAAAAGCCACAGGAGTTTGGAGAGTCCGGAGGTTGTAAATCTAACTCCAACTACAGATAGCTGCAGCCACGCCTGCATTCCTATCCCTCCTGATAAGGACTAAGCTACCTCCTTCCCCTATCTCTGCAGGATGAGACCAATGCAGGGGGCCCAGAAACTGGTTGTTTGCAAAAGAACTTATTACAGTAGCTGTTCTGGCCCAGTTGCTCACTCCCTCCAGAAAACCCTCTATAAAACCCAAGGCTTTCCCCTCCCTCATGGTGGCTGCTTTTTTTGGCCTCCACCCGTCTGTACCCAGATGCTCAAATAAATGGCATTTTGCTACGCATGAAGCTTCGTGTGTCTCCCTCTTGGCTCTGGACCTAACACCACTTGCCCCCCAGACTTTTTCAACTTTTTCACCAGTTTCATTAGTGCAGTAGAGTGTATTGAGGAGAGGACTGGTGTCCCAGGCCAAAAAGCTCAAATTTCTTTATCTTTTAACTTGTACTTTTATTTTAAGGGTCATCAAATTTTGTATTATCACCCATAATAAATCTTTATTGTGTGTTGGTTTTAAGGGACTTGTCAGGTTTCAGTCTGAAATGTCAGTTCTTGGCACGCTCATGGTCGAAGAATGACCAGACGCACCAAAGTAAGGCAAGCACAAACATGAGGTTTATTGAGGAGAGAAAGATAGGATTACAGAGCACGAGCAAGATACAGGTTTACAGAGTGTGATACATACACCACAGATGACGACTGAACCCACCATCACAGCAAAGGGAGAGCAAAAGGAAGGGTGCAATAAGCAGTTAGTTATGATCTGCATCTTGTTTTATAGCGCCTGGATCGGGACCTCCCGAGTTGCTCAGATATCACCATGGAAACACTTTGGACAGTTGGGAGTTGCATTACTATGCATGCAGGCTGTCGTGGGTCAATTTCTGGACTCTCTAGGACCTATGCTGCTTGGTCCATGGGCTAGAGTCCTGCACATTCTTTTGCAGCTGGCATGCTAAGTTCTGATTGGCAGATTCGTAGGGTGTTCCCTCCTCCCCCAGGTATGGCAGTAGCTCAGGGAAGGATCAAGGTGGGGCAGAACCAAGAAGGGGGCCTGGGGCCCACCCTTGTCCTTCTTCCCAGGTGGGGCAATTGCACCAAGGCAAAGCACCCACTTTTGTCTCTAGGAGACCCAGAATCCCTTGCTAACTACTTAACAGACTCACCCCAATTCTGGGTGAAATTGAGGCTCTAGGAAAAGAACCACATTTATTTCAAGCTTCTGCTACCACAGTATCCCAATTTGAGAAGGCCAGCAGTGGGTAGTGTCATTTTTGATAATATCAACCATTTTTGCACACTTACTCCTAACAATCAGTGACATATCAGTCCTTTATCACTGCTGCTTCTATATGTAATTCTTAACTGCCCAGTCAATTATGAGCTTATGTAGGTAATGTTCTGGATGCAATGTTTAGCCTTCCTAAACCTGCCTTCCCTTCCTTTTCTGGGACTTCTCTCTGTACCTTCATCCCATTTTACAAGGTTATGGTGGAAGCTTTCCTCTTAGTACAATGTGAGCCACCCCAGGTCACAGCTGATTGGTCCACACTGGGTGAGTACCTCCTCCACTTCCACCCATACCATGGGTGATTAGTCCAGGGGTAGACACCTGAGTTAGGTCAGACCAATCCTAGAATTTCCATAGGCTTTGGAGAACCCACAACGAAGAAGACATTCTCTTTGCAGCAACAAAAGAGAAAGGGTACAACAATGAAATATTGGTGGACATTTTTCTATAACATGGAGAATGAGGCCAGCATGTAGGGAGAAGTGGATGTGAGAACTAAACAGAGTACTGATATTGCTGGAGTTTCAACTTCCAGCTTTCCTAAGGCCCAGCTCTGGCCCTGCGCTTCCCATGACTTGATATTCATGCTTATATTCTGGGGCCAATAAATTCCCTCTTTGCTTAAGCGACTTTGACAATGTGTCTGCCACTTGCTAGAGAGGAATTAAATGTAATACTTCTTCAGAAAGGCTGTGGTGTTGAGCAAAGATCAGGGGATTAATAAGTACTTGTTGATTGCCTGCTTGCCATTTATTGGCCTGAGGCTTGCTGAGAGACACCATCCTGAGAAAATATTGACTGCCATAGACTCCAATCAGGAGATGTAACCCAAGGCAATTCACACTTGCAGTACTTGTGAAATTCATGACCACCAACCAGCAGGGAGAGAGAAAGTGAAAACAAATGAAAGGGCTTCTGTTGGAGAAGGGAGAGAAACAGACCAGTGATGGCTTCACCTAGAATAACACACTGGCGAGGGGAAAGGACACAGATGTGGGGAACCTGCAGTGTTAAGGCCACATGTGGCCCTTCAGATCCCCAGCTGTGGCCCCTCTACAGAATCCAAACTTCGCAGAACAAATCTCTTTACGAAAAGGATTTGTTCTGCAAAATTTGGATTCAGTCAGAAGGCTGCACTCAAGGATCCAGAAGGCCACAAGTGGCCCCAAGGTGGCAGGTTTCCCACCCCTGGCAGAGCCAAGGATCAGAAGACCTGGACCTTCAACCTGGATCTACTGCCGACGGGGTGTGCAACTTTGGAATAGCCATAGAACTTTTTTGGGCTTGTGTTTTCACATTTGTAAATGAAGAATTTAGAGGAGAAAATTACCAACAACATTTTAAGATGGAAAAGATGAGGTTTCCCCTTCTGCTATGATCTGAATGTTTGTGTCCCCTCAAAATTCATATGCTGAAACCTAATGACCAAGGTGATGGTATTAGAAGGTGGTGCCTTTGGGAGGTGATCAAGTTATGAGAGCTCTGGCCTTGTTAATGAGATTAGTACTCTTAGAAAAGAAGCCCCAGATAGCTGCCTTGCCCTTCCGCTAGGTGAGAATGCATAGATGGTGCCATCTAGGACAAACAGGCTGTCACCAGTCACTGAATATGTCAGCACCTTGATCTTGCACTTGCAAGCCTCCAGAACTGTGAGTAATAAATTTCTGTTGTTTATAAGTTACCCAGTCTAAGGTATTTTGTTATAGCAACACAATAGACTAAGATACCTTCTCTTTACTCACAGGGTGCTCTTATACTTGTGCCTTCATCTTAAGGGAGTCATGGGCTCTGCTCTCTCAATCTGAGGAGGACATCACAGTCTTCCCATGGTGTGTCTCCTATCTGTAAAGGGCAGAGAGAGTCATTGGGAAGGTCTTTTCTTAGATGGAGCCTCAATTGTCACCAGTCTGGACCAGAGACAGTAGGAGAAAGTAGGCTTCCAAATCAAGGTGGTACAGTGGCATCCTTTGGGGACAGAGAACTGTGCCAGGCAGAAAAAAGGGCCAAATGGAGGCAAATGTCTGCTCCTGTCTGTTGTGTGAAAATGAGGGCCAGAGGAACATAGATCTTCTCAAACAAAACAAAACAAAACAAAACAGGAATCAGATTGTCGTGCAAAATCTCATTGTTTTAAAATATGAGTGCAAAAACAAACAAACCCACTGTGAGGGCAAAAACAAAACAATAGTAGCAAAAACCTATGCCTGCAGATCCAATTGGACAATGGCCTCTGCACAGTAAGTATGGAGTATATGTTAAATTCTGACTATCAGTCCTATACTACCTTATCTTATCAATCCAGTAGAGCTGTCAATGCCCCAGTGAGGCCCCTTGTATAGTAACAGAATCAGCACATTAGAGTTGCCTGATTTGTATAGATGTACAGTCTACAGCCTGATGGGCGGGGATGGTAGAGCCAGCGTGTGCACTAGTCATAGCTAGTGGGGTTTACCAAGTGTGGGAACCCTGAGCTTCCATAGCTTTGTGACTCTTCCACTGTCCTGGTGCTTGAGGGTGCAGCCGCTGACTAGAGACTCTGGATTTCATCCCAGATCCAAGCCTTAGTGCTAGTCTAGGTGGCTTCAGAGTGAGGAAGCATCCAGAGCTTCAATCCACACCCACATGGACCAATGCAATCCCTGGTGTAAAGGTTGGGGTATTGTGGCCTCCCCTCTGGCAAAGGAACATGTATGTGCCTACAGGGTGGTGTATCTTAATGAGGAAGCTTGGTGTATTCAAATTAGACAGTTCTATATTGAATAATCTTTTATGTTCAGTAATTTTATAATAAATATGAGTCATTTGGAAGGCCCACCTCTAGTGGGTTTCCACTTATTACACCAAAGCCACAAGGCAAATATAATATGACTCACTGATGGCCTTAGACCTCCAAACATAAACAATGAGTCTTCCAAAAATGACAAAGAGGGTATATTTCTCAAGGGACATTCTTGCTTTTTTCTTCTTTTTCTCTCTCTAGTCTGAACACAACTCTATTTCCCAGCTGCCCCAAGGTCAGAAGACCCAAAGGAGTCCCAAGTCATTAACCAAAGTCTTTCTTGCGGAGATAAAGTGGCAAGCTTGTAAGGAGACCAAAAAGAAATAAAAGTACGAAGTCAGGGAGTGAGCATTCTAGAATTAGGTCACTCATTTATATTTAAAGCTATTGACTCCTTATGCAGTTTAAAATTTACTTTCCATTTACCTCTGTTTGTTTTGTTGATAAGGAAGCAACATGCAGACGTTGCAAGTGCCCAGAAGGGAGGAATCTTCCAGCCACCATTTCAGATTAGCGTCTCCGACATGCAGACACATTCCTCAAACTCGGTCCAGTGGAAAAAGACCCGGGATTTCCCAACCTAAGTCGCCGGTGTCAGGGGCTGTGAGCTCTAGTCATCTATCTTGCCGGTTATCCAGGTGCTTTGTTTTTTGCTTCATCCTGCCTACAACCCCAGCTGGCGCATCACAGATTCAGTCTGGGGAATGAGGGAGCATGTAAGGAGACTTCAGGGGAAGGAGTATGTTGGAAGGAATCCTCTGGAATCTTACCACTGAGTCCCAAAGTGGAGCCACTCCTGTCCTCTCCCCTGTGGTCAGGGGATACCCACGGACATCAGCCTAGGCAGTGGGGAATGTTACAACCAGCAGTCCCAACATCCCACTGGAATGGTGTTCTAGACCCTCCTTCTCAACCCAGAGCTGAGGGCCATCTGCGAGATGTCCAAGTGCATCAAACGAAGAAGTAAGGCAGGGGCTGTACAGCTTGGGAGACCCTAATATCATCTACACAGCTTGGAAGGTGGAAGGGATCACCATGCACACTCTGCACGGGCAGTGGGCGTGAGCTGGCACTGTCCAGTGTGGTCACCCTGGTACAAATCAAAGAGACAAGCAGTCCCAACCCCACTTTGGTCAGGGGTTCCTTTGAGAATGGAATGAAATTTATGGACTTTCTCCCTACACAAACATGCATAATTTTACATAAAAATTCAGGAGTTACAGAAGCTCCCTTTATCTCATCCATTGATCCCAAGGTAGGAAACCTTTTATAGCAAAGATAATAATCATGGCCTGTAAAACCACCTTTCCCCAAGCTTCCATTAACTAATAGCAGTAGGGAGAAAGAGACAGCCCCAGAGTTCTGTGTGTTCCTGGAAAGATCCCTACTCCCATCTCACCCCCAAATACTCTCTGCCTTGACATCATTAGGTCTGTGCTAATCTCTTTACGCCTCTTATCCCAGTTTTCTTCAGTCATCACAAGATGCCCAGAAGTCCCACACCACTCCTATGTCCCAGACTGCAATCCTCACGCAACTCAGGGGGCAGCAGGCAAACGATCCCTAACCACCCTGCTGTTACCTAGCGCCATCTCCTGCTTAATTTTTTCCAAAGCACTCATCACCCCTTAATATCAGTTGCATTTTACTTGTCTGACCCCTTTAAGCAGAAAGGTAGGGATTCCTGTCTGTCTGTGCACAGCTTTATCTTCAGTACCTAAACACAGTGCTTGGCACATAAAAGGCACTCCATAAATGTTTATTGAATGAAAATCTGATGAATAGAAAACTAGCATTTTTTGAGCACCTACTGCATGCCAGGCATGCGAGTACTTTTACATACACGATTTCATTTCCTCTTTGCAGGAAACTCTTTGAGGGAAATACTATTATTACTTTCATTTTAAAGACGAGGAGGCTGAGACTTAGAAACGTTATGGGAATTTCCCAAAGCCACAGAGCTGGAGAGTTAGTGGAGCCAAGATTGAGATCCTGCCGTCTCCCTCCAGCGTCTGTGCTCCTAAGTACTGAGGTTTCACTGCGGTTTAAAGTCATTACACGAAATATCCTAAGCCACGGGTTATTCTGTGTCACAGATGAGATATCTTGACTTCTGTTTTCTTTCTTTTGCTGAGCTATTTTCTGTTATTCTAACATATTAGGAGATAAACCTGATCTATTACTTTCTCTCTCTCTCTCTCTCTCTCTCTTACACACACACACACACACACACACACACACACTATTTCTTCTTGTAGCACAGTCGTAATGAGATTTGGAACACTGGACCTTGAAATATTTGATTAGAGCAAGCATCTCCACGAAACTACATGCCATTACTCACTTTCCACCACCCCCGCACAATAATATCCACGTGATGGAAAGTCAGGCTGGAGAATCCCAGTGGTTGCAATTCAGCATTCACGGCGTGTCCGGAGTACACGGCGAGGCGCCCAGCGCACACTCAGAATGATGCATTGCACCTGCGCGCCTGCAGCGGCGCATTCATTTCTCATTCACGGGGAGAACGGGACACTCTAGAAAGAATGGGTCTGGGGCAAGCAAGTGGGGATTGACCAAAAGCAAACAAGTTGTCAACTTGAAAGCACGGTCACCTTCTAAAATAGAGTTCTCGCTGCCTCCCACACTGTAGCTAAGATGCTGCTGCCGGGGGTTGGGCAGAGAACTCAGTGCCTATATCACCAAGCAGAAAAAAAAAATCATTTGTGCAAAATCTGCATTAACCGCCACATTCCCATAAGTGCCAACTACTTATGTGCTAAATAGAGTCATCCTTCACTTATTTGTATTAGTGAGATTATTGAAGGTTCAAATTCAAATCAGCCCCTCTCCTGTTTCCTCCAAAGCCTCCGAATGTCCGCATTGAGGTATTAAAGGTTTCTGATAAAATTAACTCATTTGGTATGCATGGACATGCCAGGAATTGAGAAAAAAAGAACAGAAAGAAAGAAAAAGAAAAGAAAACCAGAGCTCTCACCCTCCTGGCTGTACTTACTCAGTGTGGAGAGTCACGCTTTCTAAGCGGCACAAGGTCGGGTCCTTAGCACTGAATCAAGCGAAGGGCTGTGGTGCTTCTGGGCAACCCGACAGGACCAGGGACCTGGAGTTGAGTATCCCAAAGAATCTTAGCTGCACCAACTCTGACTGCAGGGTTTTCCAGTTTTTTAGAAGTTGCAGTTCATCTCATAGATCCTAGAACTTGGGACCAGAATCTACCCGGGTGTTGGCTTAAATGCAGATTCCTGGGTCCCCTCCTGTGTCTATGAATCAGAATCTCTGAGGGCTGGGCCCAGGACTATGCATGCTAACAGCCTCCCTGGGAGATTCCAATGATACTCACCCTTCGTTTTACCCCTGGCCTAGTGACCCCTGACCTAGACCTCTAAGTCTGCAGTTGGGATGGAGGGATTCAACTTGCTGCTCTGTATTCTTTTTCACTTTGTTGAGTTTTCTCATTGTCCTAGTTTAAAATAATCTATTTAGGAGCTAATAGAGAATTTATTAAGAGCTTGGGATTTATAAATAAGAAAAAAAAAAAGTCCAAATCTGCACTTAGTAGTTACAACAACCTTGGACAAGTTACTTAGTTGGTTAAGCCTCAGTCAACTCATGTCAGCTGGGGAGAAATACCTACCTCTCGGTGTTGTTGAAGGGATTGAAAATGATAAAGCCTGCAAGGTGTTTAATATAGTGGTTGGCATAGAATAGGACGATGACAGGGTGGCGTGGTGGTGGTGACATTTAGCCCAGAGCTGGCAGGAGGGGGTGCTGACAGAGCCATGAGGCATCCTGAGATAAGAAAGGGGATAGGTAAGTTCAAGGGGGAGTGTTTGTCAGGAACGAGGAAAGCACCCCAGTTCCAGGGGCTCTACAAATACATCCCTTGGATCAAATCCAGCCTGCCATCTGTTTTGCAAATAAAGTTTTATTAGCACACAGACACACTCCTTTGATATTGTCTACGGCTACTTTCAAGCTACAACGGCAGAGTTGAGTAGTTGTGACAGAGACCCTTCTGGCCTACAGAGGCTGAATTATTTACTAGCTGGTCTTTTTCAGAAAAAGTTTGCCAATCCCTACCCTAGTGAGCTGCAAAGAGAGGCTTTTACTCTATGCAGGAAGAGGGGCCCAAGAGAAGAAGCTGAATAATGAGGAACACAAAGGTACCTGCTATGCTATCTCGTGCTGCCCAGCACCACTCTGCACACACACCCCCAACACAAACACCCCCCCCCGCCCCCGGTACCCAGAGTGTTCTCCTTCTAAGGGTTTCTCAGGACACTCATCCCCCAGCCTGGCCAAGGAGAAAGGGCTCAAGGATGAGAGCCAGGACACTTAGCCCCAGTCCTGGCCCTGCCACTAACAAGCTCTGCAACCTCAGACAGGTCATTTTATCTCTCTGAGCCTCGAGGCCCTCATCTGTGAAATGAAGAAGTTGGACTTGTTTGGGCCAGTTGCTAATGTTATTCATAGCCCAAGTACAGGCCTCCCATGCAGGGGTCATCTGTCTTAAAGTGCCTGTTGGGAACCAAGGTGCAGAGAAGTAAGGAATTGACTGGGTTACTGGGTATCCCTTTGGTTCCCACATCAGGTTTTAGGATCATGCCCTGGGGCTGGCATCCTTAATCTTTACCCAGCCTTCAACATAATGGCCAATAAATCAATGTTGATTTATGTTACAAACTGAACTGTGCCCCTCTCCAAAATTCCTACCTTGAAGCCCCAACCCCCAATGTGATGATATTTGGAGATAGGGAGGAAAGTGAGTAATGAGGTTAAGTAAGGCTGTAAATGTGGTGCCCTAATCTGATGGAATTGGTGTCCTTGCAAGAAAAGACACTAGAGATCCCCCTCTCTCTCTGTGAGAGCCATGTGAGGACACAGTGAGATGGTGGCCACCTACAAGGCAGGAAGAGAGGCCTCACCGTGCTAGCACCTCGATCTTGGACTTCTAGCCCCCAGAACTGTGAGAAAATAAACTTCTGTTAAGTCACACAGTCTCTGGTATTTTGTTACAGTGGCCTGGAAAAACTAATACGATTAGATTCCAGATTGGGCCACTTTATAAGAAATATCATTGGCACAATCCTTGGCTCGGAGCACTTCTGTAGATGAGGGCTCGGGAGGAGCAGTGGCAGATACTGAGTATCGCTGTGGTCACCCCCAATCTCTTTCAGTTTTATCTCAACTTTCTTCAGCCTATAGGTGCATTGTTTTTTATGAGAAACAGGAAAAAAAATAGGCCTTGAAATCAGGAGGTCTGCATTCCAATCCCAGCTCCATGGTATTATACAAATCAAGTCTAGCTGGAGTTTTGGGGTTCATCTGATCTAAGGTCAAAAATCTGCACCACCTTTAGCCATATGACCTTGGTCAAGTTACTCAACCCTTCTGATGGACAATTGTTTTTATCTACAAAATGGGAATAATATCAGTAACTTACCAGGTCATCATGAAGAATAAAAGCAATGGAGTGTGTAGAGACCACAGCTTATAATGTCAAGCAATATAACAAATGTAGCTTGTGAGAAGGCAGTTGTGCTAGCTACCTTTTGTTTTATAACAAATCACCTCAAAACTTAGTGGCATAAAACAAAATCATTTATTACTTTATAGTTTCTTTGGGCCAAGAATCTGCATGTGACTTAGCTTGCTGCCTCTGTTCTAAGGTTTCTTACAAGGCAACAGCTAATGTGTTGATTGGGGCTGCAGTCTCATCTGAAGTCTTGGGTGGAGAAGGATATATTCACTCACGTGGTTGTTGGCAGGATTTGGTTTCTTGCTGTATTGAGGGTCTCGTTTTCCTGCTGGCTCTCTCAATTCCTTGCTATGTTGGCCTCTTCACAAAGCAGCTCAAAACATGGCAGCAAGCTTCCCACAGAAGAAACAAGAGAGGAAAAGTGTTCAAGACAGAAGCTATAATCTTCTTGTAATTGAATCTTGAAAGTGATATCCTATCACCTTAAGCCACCTTCTATTCATTAGAAATGAATCACTAAGTCTGGCATGCACTCAAGGGGATTGGTATGTTCAAGGGCATTACCAAGGGCACAAAGACTAGGAGGTGGGGGCTGATTACTGGGAACGATCTCAGAGGCTGCTGACCACAGCAGGGTGAAGTGTGAAGAAGAGCAGAAACATGCTCTGGAATAAGACTGCAGTCAATCCTCCCCATTCATGGATTCTGTATTTGTGAATTTCCCCACTTGCTAAAATTTATTTATAATTCCAAAATCAATACTCATGGCACTTGTGCAGTCATTTGCAGACATTCTCAGAGAGCAAAGAAATTGAGTTGCTCAACACCCACATTCCTAGCTGAAGTGGGACAAAAACGTGACACTCTGCTCTTATTTGTTTCAGTTCTCAGACTGTAAACAAGTGTCCCTTTTGCAGTTCTCTTTAGTGCCACATCTTTCTCATTTTTGTGCTTTTTGTTGGTGATTTTGCTGTTTAAGATGGTCCCGAAGCATAGTGCTAAAGCACTGCCTAGTGATCCTAAGCACAAGAAGGCTTGATGTGCCTTACAGAGAAAATGTGTGTGTTAGAGAAGCTTCATTTGGGCATGAGTCACAGTGCTGTTGGCTGTAAGTTCAATGCTCATGAAGCAAAAGTATATATTAAATAAGATGTCTTTAAACAGAAACACACTTAAAACAAGGTTATAAATTGATCAACTGATGAAAATGTGATCAGAGGCTCACAGGAACCTAACCCTGTATTTCCCCTAGAGCAATGAATGTCTCGGTATTGGCTAATTCAGTGTTCGTAGCCATTTTATAGAACATAATGCTGCAGATGATGAGAATCAAATGTATTTGGGCTTGAAACTCAACTCCACTACTTGTCCAGCTATGTCATTCAGGGAAAGCTTCTTAACCTCTTTGGGTTTTATTTTCATTAAGAGCAAAATAGGGATAACAACAGGACCTAAAACAGGACTTTAGGGAGGATAAAGTACACAACGTCTGGCACATAGTAAATGTTTAATAAATAGGAGGTATTATTGTAATTATTATTTATTGTCTGAGTTTAGTTTCATTTGGACTACAGCAAATTTTCTGGAAGCTTCCTTTCTTCTGTTCTGGAGCAGTGAGGGGTGCAGAGTAGACGCTGATGAACTACACATTGAGTGAAATAACGGATCTCGGACCCCATCAGGTGAAAGACCCAAAGCTGAAGAAAAGCGAGTTCCTATGCGCCTGGTCTCTGGGTTTGATTTCACTCTGTGGCTGGCGGGGGTGGGAGTGAGGCATTATAAAAGCTCTCTCATTAGAACCCACATCAAGACACTAAATCCATAGTATTGACAGACTGTTGACTCACTTCCCCCAGGAAACTGGAGAACACCCGGCAGATGGAAATGTACCCACAACGCAGCAGCCGTGGTATTTTCCCCACGTCACCAGGCATGAAGCCAGAAGTGGATTTGGCTTTAGTACACAGTGGGATCAATCGTCTGTAAATAAGATGCCTACGTTGTCTCAGAGATGATTTTTCATCTCTAAATGCCGAGTCACCGCCATAAGAGCCGAGGTGTAAGATTCGCATGGCCTCTGGGTTTGAAATCTGACCTTGCTTTTGCAAGTTGCTCTCCAAGCCAAAGGCCCTGTCTTCCCCTAAAATGGAATGCATTTGGGAACTGTCCAGCACAGACAGGATGCAGGTGGATTTCAGGAGCTGCCACCATGGGCCCGCCTGGAAAGCCAGAAAAGTTATTCAGGAGGGTTACTGGGGCCACGGCTAAAAGAAAGTGTGCATTATATCCTTTTCTTGAAGGCATCCTAATGAAGCTGTGTGACTCAGAACCAATTAATCTCTCTGAGACTTAGTTGGCCTCATCTGTAAAATAGCGCCTATTTTGCAAAGCCTTATGGAAACTCACCCGCATGGAGGAGAAACTTAAATTTATTCTCTGTGGAGTCCTATCATCACCTACCCCTTCTTCTCAGGGTTTAGTAATGGTTACTAACAGTAGCTAACTTTTATTGAGCACTTATTCTGTCCTAGGCATTATCTGACCTGCCCCTGCCCATCATACAGATGGAGGAACTGAGGCACAGAGACATGAAGTAACTTGTTCAAAGTCACACAGCAGATAAGTGGCAGAACTGGGATTTACCTCCAGGTCATCTGACTCCAGAGTCTGTGCTAACGTCTGCCACCTCCCTTCTGAAGATATCTGTATTTCAACAAGGGCATCCTGGAGATAAAATTTTAGCCTGAATACATGCTGGCAGTTTCAGGTGGTACACCCGGCTGGGGAAGGCGGGCCCTGCATCACACCGTGATCATCTTTCCTCCAGTGGAGAGCTGCCTCCTAAAACAGGGATTGGAAAATTAAACTCACTCATCGTTTCTTCCTTCTCAAATAAAGAGCTGTGATCAGTTTGGCATTGAGAGAGTTTAGAGTCTCAGAGCTTAGGGAGCTGAGGTGTGGAGGGCAGCAGACCCCCGAACTCCACAGACAATCGCCCAACTTTATTTTTCAGTAAAGCCCCATTTTGCCAACACCTGCTCAGTGCCAGGGACTAGGCTCAGCACCTGCCAGGCTCTGTGGCTTCTCCTCCCAACAATTTCTGAGCTAGTTACTAAAGCTCTCTTTACAGATGAGAAAGTGAAGTCAGAGCAGTCAGGTGACCCCATGAGATAGACAACCAATGACAGATGTACCTGGGGTTCCTGTCCAGGGTGGTCTGGCTCCGAAGTCAGACCTCCCTAGCTCCACACTGTCAACCCAGAAGGCTTCTCTGATGCCACAAACCTGCCCCTTGTGCCAAAAGGCTTCATTAGTCTGGCTGCTACCGGGTGGCAGCTGAAACTGCCAGGCTGGATAAAAGGCTCTGGAGTATGTATGGCAGGAGACGGATGTGCCACATAAAACAAAAGCCTCTTTGGAGACAGAGAAGAGATGTGTCCCAGAACACCAGCTAACATACATTAGGCGTCTAATGTGACTAGGTTGTAAGCTGCCTTTTATCATACCAAGGAGAGACGAAACCGGAAAGGCTCTTTGCCAGATTCCTACCTTGGGTGTCGGCCACAGTTTTGAAGAATGTTCGTAATCCTCCACAAAAAGGTCAACTTACAGGCCAGCACCACAAAAAATCCCTTCAAACACGGAAAATCTTTCAAGCATTAATACCTTGAGCTGGAAACAATAGAGATTTTTTTTAAAAGACATAGGACAGATTCTGACACCCAACGCTATGGCCATTTGGTGCCTATTGAACCAAAAATGGCTGCGGCAGCACACGTGGGTGGAAGTGTAAACTGGAATAACATTGTGGAGGGCAGTTTAGCAATACCGATCAAAGAGCTTAAAAATGAGTGCAGCCTTTTATCCAACCATTCTGCTTCTAGGATTGTATTCTAAGGAAACAATGAGAGGTGTGCATAAATGAGTTCATCACCGGATTATTTTTAAAAGAAAAATAATAGAAACAATATCCATGTCCAATAATAGAGTCAGGTTACATTACCCACTGCGGTAAACTAGGGAGGCATTAACAGCTCTTGACTTGCCCTCTCAGTCCTGCTTTTCTTGTAGAGCTCCCCAATGGGCAGGTGCATTGGGCAGAGATCTGGGTGTGGTCCTGGACACCTGTATCTCCTTACTTCCCCTACCCCATTCGTCACCAAATTCCTGTCCTATACAAATTCCAAAGAAGTCTCCATCTATTTATTTCCATGCCCACTTGGCACAATCTTAGTCCAAACCACCAGCCCTTCTCTCCTGGATACTCTTAGGTGCCCCATATCCACTCAGAGTCTTCATTTCTAATCTGTCCCCCCTACTGTGGCCAGAGTTCTTTTAAAAGAAAATCTGATGAAGTTTCTTCCCTGCTTTCTTCTCAAAGCCTTCCCATTGTACTTGTGATAAAAGAATTCCCCCACATGCCCAGCTGCAAGGCTCTATAGCAGGGGTCAGCAAACTTTTCTGTAAAAGCCCAGATAGAAAATATTTTAGGTTTTGCAGAACATATGGTCTCTGTAGCGACCTCTCATTTCTGCCATCGTAGTGTGAAAACAATCATAGACATTGCATAAATGAATGGGCGTGGCTCTGTTCCAATAAAACTTTATTGACAAAAATAGGTGGGGTGCTGGACTGGGCCCCTGGGCCATAGTTTGTAGATACTTGTCCCGTAGAATCTGGCCCTTAGTTTTCTCTCCAACTTCCACAAAGCCACTTTGCCCCCATCTAGTCACTGTCTACCCTTCAGGACCTCAGGTAATCTTGTCCCTCTGCCAGGAATTTTCCTCTCTGTTCCCTTCCCGCCTCTACCCCCCTCAGCCCAACATGCTCACCTCTCTTCTAGCCAGCAGTTTCTCACCATTCTGGTCTCAGCTTCAGGGTCCTTCCCTTAGGTGCACTCCCAGATACATCCAGGCTAGGTTAGGGTCCCCTTTCTCCCAAAACACTCAGTACTTGTTCTTTGCAGAGCTTGTCAAATTTGAGATTAAATAATTCTAAGTGCAGTTGTGTATTTATATGTCACTTCTGCTAGACCCGAAGTTATATGCGACAAAGGATTATGCCAATTATTAGTCACAACTATATTTCCATTGCCTGACATGGTGCCTGACACATACAGAATGCATTAAATATTTCTGGAAATGTTCCCGACTGAATAAATGATCACACAACTAGAAAAAAACCCTGCACAGATATATACTGAAGTGTTACGGACTAAGTATACAGGTGATTTACATTTTTTTCTTATACTTTCCTCTATTTTTCAAATGTTTCACAAAGAACATATAGTACCAGTACATGCAGAAAAGTAATCAATGGGGTGAGGGGGCAGTGAGAGAAAGAGAGAGAGAAAGAAAACCCTGCTCCTGTCTTCAAATAACCTATAAGACAAGCCCCTTTTTGGCACACCCCATATACACATTGGGCCGTAATCTTTCTTCCACTAGTTCAGAGCTGCCTAATAAACCCCTTTGCCTTCTTTTTATTGCCTTTACTTGGTCATTTCTCATTTTCTACAGGTCACTTTGTCAGGTCCAGGAGCACCTGTGTATCTGGGTAGCGATTTAAGTTGAGCCACCGCTTCCAGAAATGCTGTAACAGACAGACACTAGTGTACACACACCCACACAGCCTGACTGGCCTTCCAGGGCCTTCCAATGCCAAGGTTAGAAAGGGGTTAAGAGACCCACTGCTGCCGTGTGAGATGACAGGCACCAGCGGTTCTGCAATGCAGAAACCATCCATGCAGATGGGAAGTAGACCCGCTAACTTATTTATTTCACTCACCAGTAGCTCAGTTTCAAACATCTGGTCATTTCCATGCCAGGCTGGTCTCCAAGTAGTACCCAGGGGCAGCAGGCCATGTGGCCACCATGTTCCTATTTACTCATCCTGTAATTCCCTCCACATTCAAGAGGAAGCCTATAAAAATGAGACTAATTATTATCCCCAAATAGAGACAGCGTTCTGGTCATCTTCCAAAAGAATCTGTGTGGGGGTCAACATTTGACAAAAATGTGTGGATTATGTAAAGAGTTCTGGGCCTACGAAGAAGTGTAAGTTTTATCCCAGTCCTCAATTTTAAAAGTTCCAGACTAGATGGACGTTCAAAACAGTCACATGGAAAGATAAATAATAGCACAAAGTAAAATAAATACCAGCCCTAATTTTCAAACAAGCAATAGTGCCAGTAAGTGACATGGAAGTTACCGTTCCTCTAGTTCTCTCAAAGTCAAAGCCATTAATTCACATTCTTAAATTTCAAGGTACATCAGAGTGTTATTGGCTACGAGTAACAGAGAAATGCCAACTTAATGACTCAAGTAATAAAGCAAGTATCATTTCCTATTCGATGAAGTCCAGAGGTAGGGCAGGGGTTGGTCGCTTAGCAACTCACAAAGCCACCCAGAATCCTGCTTCCTTTCATCTCTTACTCTGCCATCAATGATTGCTTCAACCTCATACCCAGAATTAAAGTGGCTGCAACAATTACAGGCACGCCACCTAGGCAGGACAATCCCTTCCTGTGGTTTTCTGTTAGGAATAAGGAAACGTTTTTGGAAACCCTCCAGCAGATTCCCCTAATGTACCACTGGCTACAGCTGGGTCATCTGTCCCATGAGCCAAATCTCTGGCAAAGGGACAGAGATGACCCTTGGACCAATTAGACTCACCACTAGAGCTGGCAGTAGGGTCAGCTTCTCCCGAAGTATGTGGCTACAAGGAGGATGGCTTTTGTTAGGAAGGAAAGGAAATGAATGCTAAGCGGGCAACCAATAATGTCAACCCCTCATGATTAATTCCAAAGGTAAGAGACATTTTACACCTGCAGAACCTGATATCACAGTGACCTTTCCAGCTTCATCTCTCACTGTGTCACTCCCCATCACACATGCACACACACTCATCCTAGACTAGCAATTCTCTCAGTTTTTTAAGAGCAGGATTCTTTCACAAACCCCTCTGGGATGAATTCTTTCTGTTTCTGAACTCTAGGCTAATCATACTTCACTGCTGGCCCAGAGTAGTCCTTGTTTACACCAGTTATCCTGGCATAACGACTAATAGTTCCCCTCTCATTCTCATGAGCATTCTAATTTGGTTAAGAACACAAATAATATTAAGGAAAGAGAAGGGATGTGTTGTAGGGATTGAGTATGGACAGTCAAGGAGAGAGAAGAGTCTAGAATGACTCTCAGACATCTGAGTTGGAAGGCTGGGTAGGTAGGAGAGCCAGTTATCAAAATTGGGAAGGGAAACGGTTTCAGGGGAGATGTTAACAAATTAAATTTGAAACTTAAGAGATATCCAGGCCCGGGTGGTAAGATAAAAGTTAACTATGTAAGTTCAGGACCCAAGAGAGAAAGATCTTGCCTGATAATAGAAATTTGTGGGTCAATAGCATCTAGGTACATGAAGTATCTTGGAAGAGATGATCCAGAAAAGATGTGGAATTAGAATCTGCCCATGGTAAGAATCCTGGTGAGGCCAGTGTGTAGACACTGTGCAAATGGAGGGGGAGGAGGCAGGGATGGAGATTGGGGAAAACTCACCAGAGAGGAAATTGGAGAATCGGGGGAGTAGAGGCACGGAAGCCCAGGGAAACGAGAGTTTCAAGACGAAAGGAGTGGCTAGTGAAGTCTACAGTGTTAGAGAGAGCTCATATAAGGGAAAGACCAAAGAGAGTTTATTGGTGTCAGGAATTCATTGGCCACCTTTACTGGAGCATTCAGAGAACAGAATAGAATCATATAATTTTAGGATAGAAGAGGACATCATTCATGAGGTACTTTTTTATGAGAAAATGAAGTTTTCACAAGGTTGGTTAAGACTCAGTGGCAGAGCGTAGACTAAAACCTTCAACATTCAACTCATCATTCATGGAATTGTCTCCCGTATTATGCTGTCCCTTTCTGTGTGCTGAAACTGTGGAGACGGGTGAAAGTGGGGTGTATGCAGGATCAACAAAAAGCAGTCTCCATCTCTCTGGACGAACAATTCTGCTTCTCCCCATCTCCACTACTGCTGCCTTGGCTGCGGCCACTGTCGGACAAACCTAGACTGCTGTAGTCACCTCCTCACTGATCTCTCTACCCCTCAGATCCATTTTCCTCACATCAGTGAACGCCTCATATTACTTCTCTGCTCAAAGCCCTTCAAAGAAGCACCAAGGTAGTTCAAAGGGGAAAAGGAACTGGCACTGGAACAACTGGATAAATGTCTGGTCAAAAATATAATTCAAGGTGAATCATAGATCTAAACATAAAAACTAAAACTGTGCTGCTTCTAGAAGAAAAACTAAAATAATTTGCAACCTTGGGAAAGGCAAAGATTTTTTAGATGCAAAACAAAAAGCACTAATCATAAAAGAAAAAAGATCAAATAGATTTCATTAAAATTAAAAACTTAATGCTCATCAAAAGACACAAATAAGACAATGAAAAATCAAGTCTTACACTGGGAGGAAAGGTATACTTGTTTTCCAGAATATATAAAAGCCTTTTACAAATCAATAGTTAAAAGCAAAAACCCCAATTAAAGAAACTTCACCAAAGGAAAAAAAAAAACTTCACAAAAGAAGACATATGTAATGCCAAAAAGCAAATAAGAAGGTACTCTAAATCATTTGGTTATCATGGAAAGGCAAATTAAAATTATAATGAGATACTCTTTCACATCCATTAAAATGGCTAAATTAACAAGGAAGAGAACCCAAGTATTGACTAGTTTTGGAAACAACTGGAACTCCAATACATTTGGAGGATAAAATGGCACTACTACCTTGGGATGCTGTGGGTAGTTTATTATAAAGTTAAATATACACCTTTCTAAAGAAGAACAAAATTGGAAGACTCACACCACACAATTTCAAGACTTACTATAATACTAGAGTGATCAAACAGTATGATAATGGGGTAAGGATAGTCATACAGAACAGTGGGACAGAACAGAGAATCACAATATTAATAAACTGATTTTTGACAAAGATATCAAAATAATTTAATTACGGACAGAATAGCCTTTCAACAAATGGTAAAAGATCAAGTAGATGTACACATACAAAAATGAACCTCACACCATAAAAAAAAATTAACTCAAAATGGATCATAAACCTAAACACAAGACTAAAATTATCGGACTTCTAGAAGAAAACCTTGTAACCTTAGGTTAGAGAAAGATTTCTAAGAGAGGACATAAAACATGAACCACGAAAGAAAAAAAAATGATAAATTAGATTTCATCAAAGTAAAAAAATTGCTTTATAAAATATACTGTTACAAAACTGAAAATACATGCTGCAGACTGGGAGAAAATATTGACCAAACATGTATCTGATAGAGGGCTTGTATACAAAATATATAAAGAATTTTCAAAACTCATTAAAAAGAAAATAACCTAATTTTTAAAAATTGAAAAGAGATTTGAGCAGACATTTCACCAATCTATAAGAATGACACATAAGCATGTGAAAAGATGCTCAATGTTAATAGTCATTGGAAAATGCAGATTGAAACCAAATGGGGAAAATGGCGGAGTAAGCATCCCTGAAAATCCTCTCCTTCACAAAAGCAATGAGAAAACTTACAAAAATGGTTGGAATAAACTTTTTTAGAATTCTGAGAATTAACCAAAGCCTTGCAGCAACCTGGGGAACATTTATTCAAGAAAAATAACTGAATCTTAGTAAGAACAATGAGCTTTGTGGTATCGTAAGTTGCCCTTAGTGAAAACCAGCAACGTAGGTAGCAGCAACTAGAAGGGCAGAATGGGGTTAGAGATCCTTCAAAACCCAGCTCCCAAGGAACTGTCATTATTTGACCTGTCTCTGCTTCCTTGGTAGACTTCAATAACCAGGCTGTATTTATTTGACCTGAATCAGAGGTCAACCAGTCCCCCCTTTGGGTGCATTTGTCAAAAGTAGTGACAGGCAAATGCTTACTATCATGGCTGTCTGAGGGAGTGGGTAACAGTTAGCAAACAGCTGACTAACCAAAAAGCCTTAAAGGAAAATCTGGAAAATGAGATGTCCACAGGGGCTTTGGAAAGCTCTAACATATTTCTGAGGATATACGAGGCCACGTACATGAGCACAGGAATGGCCTGAGAAAGTCCAGTCTCTCACTTCTGGCTGACTCAAGGCTCTATGCAAGCAGCAGTTGAGGGCTGAAGTAGAGCTGTCAGCTGCCTGGCTGAGCATTCAAGGCATGCTCCAGCAGTGAGGCCACTGGGACTGTCATGCACTGCTGGTGGAAATGCAAAATAAATAGCTACTTTGGAATACATATTTCACTTTCATATAAATTAACATATACGTTCCACATAACCCAGAAACTTCACCCTTAAGACTTACATTTAAATGTTTATGGCAACTTTTTTCATAACAGCCCAAAATTGCAAACAACCTAAATGTTCATCAGCTGATGAATGAATAAACAATGGCATATCCATACAATGGAATACTACTCAGCGATATAAAGGAATTAACTACTGATACATGTACCAACATGGATGAATCTCAAAAGCATTATGATAAGTAAAAGAATTGAGACATAAAAGACTATATAACATATAATTTCATTAATATATGAAAGTCTAGGCCAGGTGTGGTGGCTCACGGCCTGTAATCCTAGCACTCTGGGAGGCTGAGGCGAGAGGATTGCTTGAGGTCAGGAGTTTGAGACCAGCCTGAGCAAGAGTGAGATCCCATCTCTACTAAAAATAGAAAGAAATTAGCCGGACAACTAGAAATATATATAGAAAAAATTAGCCAGGCATGGTGGTGCATGCCTATAGTTCCAGCTACTTGGGAGGCTGAGGCAGGAGGATCGCTTGAGCCCAGGAGTTTGAGGTTGCTGTGAGTTAGGCTGATGCCACAGCACTCTAGCCCAGGCAACAGGTGAGACTCTGTCTCAAAAAAAAAAAAAAAAAGAAAGAAAGAAAAGAAAAGAAAAGAAAAATATATATATATGAAAATCTACAAAAGGCAAAACTATGGTGACAGAAAGCAGATCAATAATTGTCAAGGGCAATGGGCAGGGGGAGGGAGTGACTGCAAAGACGTATGAGAGAATTGCAGGATGGTGTAAAAGTTCTACTTTATGATTGTGGTGATGGTTACACACAGCCTGTATTGTCAAAACTCATCAAATAATTTACTTAAAACAAAGAATTATTGTATGTAAATTATACTACAATAAAGCTGATTAATTCAAAACATAAAAGGAAATAATAATATACTTACCCTATGATCCAGAAATTCCACTCCCAGTTATTTACCTAAGAGAAGAGAAAACATATGTACTCAAAAAGACTTGTACAGTAGAAATGTTTATAGCAGCTTTATTTATAATATCCAAAAACTGGAAAGGAAAAAATTCCTCAACGAGAAAAAGGATGAGCCAATTATGGTATACTTATATAATAGAATGTTACTTAGCAATACAAGGGAAATAACCACTTGGATGAATCTCAAAAACATTATGCTGTGCAAGAGCTAGACATGAAACAATACATAGTGTATGATTTCCCTTATGTGACGTTAAGACTAGGCAAAACATGTATATGGTAGTAGAAATCAGAAGAATGGTTGCCTGTTAGGGGTGGTAATTGATTGGAAGGGGGCATGAGGGAACTTTCTGGGGCGATTGAAATAGTCTATGTTGTGACTACAATATCTGTTATAGCGTGTATGCACTTGTCACTCCTGGCAGAATGGCACAATTACGATCTGTACATTTCTGCATACTTCAAGGGATCCTCGTGGCATTTAGAATAAAATCCAAACTCCATAGAGGTCTCTAAGGTCCTAGCCCGCCTCTCAATTTACCTTGTTCCATGCCCTTTCCACCCCATCCTCCAGGCACCTGAGCTGCTTTCACAACCTCAAGCACGGCCCAGCAATCAAACCCTTTGCATGTGTGGTCTGGATGCTGTCCCCTGCCCCTTCACCTAGCTGGGCTGATCTCTCAAGTCTCAGACACATGCCAGCTCCTCCAAGAGGCTTTCCTTGGCCACACCCAGAGTAGCCCTACTTGGCTGTTTGCCTTTGTTCTTAGTTTGTTTCCCTGATAGCATTTATTAACAACGCTTACAATTTTATGGTTTATTTACCTCCTTTTGCCATCCCACAGAATGTAAGCTTCTAGCTCTGTCAATAGCAGGTCAGTGTTTTGTTTTTCTTTGTTGGAAAGTGTGGAAGATGGAGGTTTGAAATTTGTTCTAATTAAAAAGTGACACACATCACTTTTTTTTCTTTAAATCTGTCTCAATTTTTTCACCCCTGTTGGTTCTGACTTTCCAAATTAAATTAAAAGTTTCTAAGGGTAGGAGTCAGATGATTTATTTCTGAATAGGGCTCCCTGGACACTTGGTTTGATTTGATCTGCTGTAAAAGAGCTACCCACCCCCAAATCATTGAACTTACCTGCTACTACATCAGAATAGCAAAGTATACAACCTTAAGAGTCCCTTTCTGGGTCAAAACAAACTATCTCTAGAACTCCCCTATGGAAATACAAATATATCTCTGGGGTGGATAAAAATGTTGTCATGTAGGTATAATTATTGATATGGTAATCCCAAATTTCAGATGTTGAAATTCTAGCCTCCAAGGTGATGATGCTATTAGGAGATAGGGCCTTTTGGGACCCTCTGCCCTCATGAATGGGATTAGTGCCCTTGTAAGAGAGGCCCACGGGAACTCCTCGTTTGCCTTTTGCACCATATGAGGACACAGCAAGATGGCAACATCTATGACTCAGGAAGCGGACCCTCACCAGACACTGAATCCACCAGCATCTTGAGCTTGGACTTCCCCTCCTCCAGAACTGTGAGATATAAATTTCTGTTGTTTATAAGTCACTCAGCCCATAGTATTTTGTTATGGCAGTCCACTTGAACTAAGACAATTACTAACAGTACTCGTTGACTCTCAAAAGTGTCCCAGTTTGGACACTAAATCGTACAGCCTGCCTACCGATCAGGAAACCCCATTGGCGCACAGTGACAGAGAAGTTAGCCTTCATGGGGGCTGAGGGACCAGTGGGCTAGGAGGTGAGGCAGGTACACAAAGCCGGATGTGCAGGAGGACATAGGAATGACAAATGGTGGACAACAAAAGAGGCCCTAGAAAGGGAACAGGAGATATTCTGGAATAGTAATCACCAAAACAAATCTTGCTCCTGAATAATTTTGTCAGGAGCCAGTCCAGCCTGCGACACTGAACACACATTTACCTTTCCTCGAGGCAAAGGTGACTAGCTAGTGCCAGACTTGTCCAGGGAAAATTAATACATTTTAATAATTCACATTCAACCTACAATCCTTGTTTATTCTAGAAAAGGAGTCAGGAGCGTCTCTCTGAATACTTTAATCTTTTGGCTGAATCATTTCCCAGCAGTAGCTGAAATCGTGGAGCAATGAGGGATGGGTTGAAGGGAAATCCTCCACGGAGCTGGAGAGCAATCGTTCTCAGGACAAAATGTGGGCTAGAGAGCCCCAGTTTCCTGGTCCTTAGGGGAAGTTAATGCAATTCCTATTAATGCCTACCTCAAGGTTTCCTGACTGATAAGCTCACTGTTAGCATCTCTTGAGCAGGACTGGTCTACGGAGAACTCCTTTCAGATTTATCTTTCCCCAAGCCTGGAAAAGATTTTCCTTTGTACTGTCATCTCCTGTTGACAAACGCAAAATTTAGGACCACCAGCCGGTAAAACATTTCCATGTGTTTCCAGTCAAGGTCTGCCACGGTGAGGCTGAATTCGCCTTTTTAAATCCCATTCCCTGCCACAAGCAAAGCCAATGCCACCCATGAGCTGTTTCACTTCATGCTCATCATATCCCATGGGAAGGGGAGAAAAAGAGTCATGGTTTTCATGAGCTTTAGAAACTTACACCCAAAATATGGTCAGTTGGCAGCTTTTTGTATCCTCTTACATCTTCCTCCCGAGCTGGGCTTTTCCTCGGAACTGTTTTCCAAGTGGCAGCTTGTGTTTATTCTACTGGGCTTTTGGAGAACACAGGAAAAGGAAAAATCAACAAAGTGTAGTTATGCACATGGAAAACCATATGCTTCATAAAACTGCATATGTGCCGTCTTTAAGATGTAAAGGAAGACACGCAAAAATAGCCACCTGCCAACTTCCCAATCCATCTCCATTAGAAAATTCAAAAAGCCTGTGATCATATGCAAAAAATACAGCAATACCTTAAATTTCACAGATTGTTAAGCCTGAAAGCTGAAAGAGCTCATTCAAGGTTGCAAATTTCAATTCCTACAGGGAGTAGGCAGGTAATATAATACAAATGAGTGAAGTGGACCAGATGGGACCATGTAGAACTGGGAATGAGGGCTTGCCTAAAAGGGCTCCTCTGGGCAATCGTTGCCAAATGAAAGCACAAAGAAAGCTAGAAATCCAAATTCTTACGTGAATTTTCCTGACTTTTTCAATGTTTTTGAATGATTCAGATTTATTTTAAAACATCGTACTGGCTAAATAGTACACATCTGCAATAAGATTTGATCCATGGGCTTCCAGTTTGAGACTTATGTTCTAGAACAATTCCATTGTTAATCAATAGATAAGAAGTTTGACGAAGTAATTTTCTCATAGCCACACTGATTGTATACACCAGAGATGTCACTGGGTCTCAGCCCTCCTAACTTTCAGCCTGGTATGTTTTCTCCTAATTTTGGTATTGTACAGCCTGCTTTAACTTGCAAGGTTTTATATACAGGTATTCAGATGATCGATTTCATGGTGCGTTTGTCCTGGGTATTTTTCCTTTGCCCCTCAAGACCCATTCTGCACCCTTCTTTATCTATGTCTCGGGAGGCTGACCTATACGGACTAGGTCAATGGCCTCCCCTGCCCTCTGGCTTTAGCTGAGTTTGGCCAATGGGAGGTCCCAGCAGGGGTTCAGAGGGGAGGTAGGAGGAGAGCGAAAATGATGTGTTTATTCTTCTGTTTCTCGCTTTCCATTAAAGGCTCCTCCATGGAGCTCACTTCTATGGGTTTTTGTAACCACACCTTCCTGTTGCCCCTTCAGGCTTAATGGTAGTAACAGCTTCCCATTGTGGTTAGGTCCAGGGAGCTACATCGTTCCTTACCGGTTTCCTCAAACCCTGTCGAAAAGTTTGTAAATCGTCCCTTTATTAAAATCTCTTCAATGACCCAGTTGAAGAAGGGTGACCAACCATCTTGGTTTTCCCAATGAGACTTTCCCTGTTTTAGCATTGAAAGTCTTGTCTCCTTGGAAATTCTTCAGTTTTGTGCAAATCCAACATACACATGAGTTCCATTTATATATTTCTTTTAAATTTGCTGGGGTTTTTTTTTATCATGCTACTCCTCTTATACCTTTAATAATTTCAAATGTTCTTATTTTATAGTCTCAAATGTACCTTCTATTATTTTGGATTCTTAGGGTGCTAATTACCCTTTTGCTACACTTACTAACTCTTCCTCATGGTGGTTAATTACCTGGTGTGAGTCCTTTGTGCCCTGAGTTGTAAAAATGTCCTAACACTGCAGTTTTACAATTGTTTCTATTATATCCTAGGGGTTTCATAGACCTGAGCAGTTGGTGCTAACTTACCATCAGTAGTATACATTTGGATACCACACCCATATGTGGCACAGACCTGGGATTTTGATTTCTTTATTTTTTTAGAGGCAGGGTCTCACTGTGTCACCCAGGCTAGAGTGCAGTGGTGCAATCAGAGCTCACTATAACCTCAAACTCCTGGGCTCAAGCCATCCTCCCACCTCAGCCTCCCCAGTAGCTGGGACTACAGGCATGTTCCCCTTCTTGTAGAGATGGGGGTCTCACCACGTTACCCAGGCTGGTCTCCAACTCCTGGGCTCAAGCGATCCTCCCACCTCAGCCTCCCAGGTGCTAGGATTATAGGCATGAGCCACCGTGCCTGGCCTGGGTTTTTCTTCTTTTTAACTAGAGTCCTAGTTAAAAAGGTGACAAGGTTTCTTGATTCTTTCCTGGACTCAGATGTGAAGTTTTTGTAGTCACCATTCCATGGACAGTACAACTTTTCAAGCCTCATGGCTTCATGCTGAAGCTCAGTTCTAGTTTCCCTACCTAGCAGGGACTTGAGGCCACATTTCCTGTATCCCAGTGGGTGTTTAATCCCCAACCTTCAACTCCTAGAACCTATATCTGGGTCAGAAATTTTGCTGTAAAACCAACTCTCCATTACTGTCCTGGCTTTGATGTCTCTCTTCATTTCTTGCACCTGGGGATTTTTCTTTCTTTTATGCCGGAGTATTTTTAAAAACTGTATTTCTATTTCTCATCCTTTCGACGAGTTTGTTCTGCCATATTGTCAGAACCAAAGATCACTTTGAAACACTGAAGTTCATGACCAGTATAAGCTCGAGGTAGGCCGTTCGGTTCTGCTTCTGTCTGACATAGTCAATAACAGAATTCAGCTGACAAATTGAGGACAAAATAGAGCTCATCTGAGGGGGCCAGACCTGGACACCTAACCAAATGTGAGTCACTTTGGATATTAATCTAGTCTCATTTAAGATGACTGGCACGAGGAGGCAGGGTGGAAATGAAATATTCATTGCCCATTCAATATTACCTAATTTGTATGTCCAAGTGTTGACAAAAGAGAAGCCTTTGCTGTCTCCTTTATGGGTAATTGTGAATTAATATGCAACCCTGCACCCATCCCAGTGAGAAGAGAATCATTTGGATTTGTCAACTGCTCAGCAACATGGCCCGGTTTCAACTGCAGATGGCACCTACCCCCCTCCCACTGCTGGGAATTCAGAGGGGACAGAGAGAGACTTCCTAAGAGAAGCAACTTTGGATAACATCATAGAATCTGGAATCTAAGAATATTAAATAATAAAGGTTAAAAGTAACATTAACGATCATCTAATTTAATAGATGAGGACGATGAGGCTCAACTTCTATTTTGGGTTTAGATGTTTCCTCAAGCTCTTCCAAGCACTTTTGTAGCACTGCCAAACAGTCATTTTGCCCCTGCAGTTATTTTCTCATTAATATGACTTGCTAATTTTTTTTTTTTATTTGAAAAGTTGTATTGAACAGCTCCTTGAATGTTCAATACCTACACAGCTCTAGTAGGCAGGAGCAGAGTGCTACATCAGCAGCGTGACTTACAGCTCAAAAGACGGCAGCTTTTTTTTCATTTGCTTAAAACATGGGGCCCCCAGGTTTCCTGGGGTTCCGATAGAAAGGAAATGCTCAGGGCCTTGACACTTCGCAAATGTCAACTTAAAAGTTCCAGACATTTCTCCAAGCACGTAGGCTGCCAGCACAAAAACAGAGCCCAAAAACAGGGCCCGTAGCACAGAGTGTTCCCCTCTCCACTGTCCCCCGCCCGGGGGCCCTCTCTGGGGGATGCAGATCGAGTGGAAGACTAGGAGTGGGCAGCCCTCTTTCTGAATATACTTGCTTTATTTAATAACGAGGGCAGGGGCTAGTGGGAGAGGACCTCAGAGGAATAGGGCTATGTGGCAGTGAAGCATAAAGGACAAGCATTCATGTCATTGGAAAAGGGGAAATGGGCATAATAAAACTAATTACTATCATCTATGTCCTTTGCATTCCTTCTCTCGCTTCATCATTACCCCCCTCCAAAAAGAGCTGTGAGTTAAGTATCAGTATTAATCCCATTTTACAGCTGAGAAAACTGAGGCACAATGCAGTGCAGTAGGAGGTCACAGAGCTGGTAAGTGGCAGAACTAGAGTTCTGGTTCAGGCATTCAAGTGCTCCTCCTTGAGACTTCAGTCTTAACCACTAAGCATGCCGCGTCATAAATTCCGAGGAGCACCTAACTCATGGTGTTTATCTGTTCCTTTTGCGTTTTCTTAGGTCTGCCCCCTTCCCTTGTAGTTTTAGATTTTAATAATAACAATAGTGACTAAAAACTTGTTATAAAAGAAAACACTGTTTAGCACTTTACATGCATACCTTATCTTGCTGGTTCTCACAAGTATGAGACATTGTTAGTCTCATACCACTGATAAGAAAACTGAGGCTGGAGGAGGTTAAGTTACTAGCCCAAGGCCATACAGACAGTAGACGACAGGGACTAGATTCAAACCCAGATTTTCTCATTTCAAGGTTTGAGCTCTTAGTGCTATGACAGTGGAGGTCAAGCTTTAATGTGTAACCTGGGAATCTTTTAAGAAAGCAAATTCCAGGCCTCTATTCTCAGATTCTGAATAGTAGATCTGGGTAAAGCCCTGGAATCTGAATTCTTAAAAAAAAAAAAAAAACAAAAAAACTTCCTAGATGACTCTGATGCCAATTGCTTGAGGATTCTGCTTTCCCACGATGCCATCTACCACTGTGACTATAAAAGGTCAAGCATAAACTGGTGGGTTGCATTTGAGCTGTAACAAAGCAGTGCTGCTGAAGCCTTCCTCCTCTGCCTGCCAGGATGATCCAAGCCCAGCAGGTGTATGCTGTTGCTCACTGTGTTTGCTCATTGCATTTTCTCTTCCTCCTCTCCCTGCACTTCACCCTGAGCACCAAGGTGGCTCTGTTAGTTGGGACATTTCTCATTGCAAGTGACAAAAACCCAATTAAAACAAACAAAAGCAAAAGAGAGAATTCGCTAGCTCATTGGACTAAAAGGTCCAGCAGCAAATCTCCCTTCAGGGTGATGTTACCAGGAACTCACCTCTCTCCACTTCTCAGTTTTGTTTTCTTCTACGTTGGCTTCATTCTCAGCCCACGATGTCCTCAAGAGCTGATGGCCACCTGCAACTTCGAGCTTATATCCCTGTTGTTTAATGACTCCAGTGAAAAGAGAGAGTCTCATTCTCAGTTGTTTTGGCAAAGTCCCAAGGCTGATTCCCATCAGGCTTGAGTTCTCATCCTTGAACCAAACAGTGTGGCGGGAAGGTGTAGAATAATCTGATTGGCTGAACTTGAGGCAGGTGTCCACCCCGGGGTAACAAGGTCAGCCTGACTATCAGCACATGGACTGAGAATGGGGAGAGCAGAAAGGAATAGCGGAAGTGGATAATAAGCAGGTGAAAGCTATCATAGTCCTGCACATTAGCACGAGATGTCTGGTTCCTGGAGCTGAGATGGCCGTGACGCGATTTATTCTTCTCAAGGGATGATGGCCCTTTAGGATGTTCTCACGCCCTTACCTGTGTTAGGCTGGCTTGGGGACCCTGGTGTTCTGTCCCAGCAAAACAAAACAAAACAAAACTTGGCCCTCTACAACCATCAGAGAATACACCACAGAGTTTTAGAGTTGAAAAGGACCTTATCGATCTTCCAGTTCAGCCACTTAATTTTGACATTTTAAAAAATCAACAGAATTTACCACTTTGAGTTAGAAAAATCAAGAAACCATTCAATGAGCACAGAAGCAAGGAGAAAGCTTGTTGGCGTTTGTGAAAGCGGCCCTGGAAGGTTTGGAGGCTCTGGTTCTAGTCCCAGATGAAGCAGATGAGTCACCCAAGCAATGTGTGCCCATCTCCCTCCAGCAGGTGATCTACAACAGCATCCTCGTGATGGAATATCAGAGTCGGGGCTGGAGCCCGCGTCCCCAAGCCCAGCCCTCTTCCTTTCATGCCTGCAGTGCTCTGTGGGAGGTCATCTCCTCTCCGTGTCTTGGTCCTACCTTCTTCCCTCCTTACCCTGTCATACTTTCCACCCATCGAGGCTTTGCATCACCCGTTCAGCCAGCATTTATTGACTGCCTCCTGAGCACCCAAGGGCGACCGGAAGGTAGCAATGTGAGACAGTTACGAGATCTCAAACCTACAACTTGGGCTCCTCGAGCTTCTTGGAAAACACCACTTTCCTGCCAGCTCACTTTCCCCTTTCTGCTCACTTTCCCCTCAGTCTCTACAGTGTTCAGAGCCCTCCCCAGCCGCTCTCATCCCTCCAACCCTCTTCCTTCCCAGGGCGGTTGTGTGGAGACAGACTGACGGCTCCCTCTCCCTACTCTCCTACCCCACGGGCCCACAGTAACCTTTCTGGGAGCTCATTCTGTACCACCTGACACCACCCATTAAAATTTAACAGCAAGTGCTTAGCGAAAAGATGACGAGCTTTATTGGCAATTCAAATCAGGTTATTGGGCACCATCTGCCTTCCTTCAAATTAATAGGAAAAAGAAATGGATCCTTTGGGCTTTGTTTATTTTTAGATTATTGCAAAGGAACCCAGCGAGCTCTAGATCATGTTAATCCCCACCGTAAATGAGGCCCAAATATCATCGGGGACAATAAGTGACCATAAACATGCAGTAGTTATGGGGAAAGCAGAGCAAAGTGCTCCTGTCTCCCTGTCTTCTTTCTGCTGTCCCCCCTGCCTTCTGGAACCACTGCGGGGAAAAAGCAAATAGAATTATAACCCCAAGGAGGTAGCTGATTGTGAAGCCCTGAGCAACAGGACTGCAGCAAGAGCATCCTCTCTCTTCTGCATATCCAATTCAGGCCGAGTTGGTGGTTATGTTTCCCCTTCGATGTCAGTTCCCGAGGCAGGTGGAACTCCAGAGAAAAACCTCTCTGGAAAATACTAGAGGGGTCGAGTCTAGACTTGACACAGACATTCTCTCCATGTGGTGCCCTTCCCTCAGGCTGACTATCTAAAACTCTCCCTCTCACAGGCACTGGCTCTAGAAAGCTCCAGTTAAAAAGCAAACAGGTTACCCAAGAGATGAACCAATAACTCGTTTAGCCACTGCTATGGCATCAGCCAGGTTCCTGAGCAGACGGACGCACTGCACTCTGAGGGAAGAACGTGGCTGAGAAGGGCGGATAGAGGCCAGAAAGGCCTGGACGTGGGGACAAATGCAGGAAAAGACTGGGAAGATTGTGGTGGCTGGGGGAGGGGGCGAGAGAGATGAAGGCACAGCACCTAAGTCCTAGCGGATTTGGAGGCAAGGATGGAGTATTGCCTGGAAGAGGAAAGGAGGGGGTGATGGAGATTTGAAGAGGTTGTGGAAAAGGGTGAAGAGATTCCAAATACACTTTTTGCTACCCTCCAGTTTTTTCCTAGAGTACATTGTCCAGGGTTGGAAGGAACACCAGAGCATTTGGTTTTCCCATCCTTGATACTTAACAGGTATTTTTGGGGAGGAGGGAGGGGGAAGGAAGGGGGTGTTTATGTTAGTGATATTCACATTAATACATTAATAAATTAAAATGATCTTATTACTCTAATTTGTTTTGTATGTAAATTATAAAGTATAAAAAATAACTTACCGGCAGCAAGGATTTCATCTGGGAGCAGTTTTTGCAATCTACTTTATCTAATGCATAACTGTCCACTACTTTACAAGCCCTTATTGGTGTCCTGTCAGCACCTCATGATTAGAAAAGTATTTCATCATTAAATAAGCTTGGGAAGTGCTGAAGTCCAAACCCTTCATTGCTTCTTCAAGCGGTCTTGTTTGCATACACCGTGATGGAGAATGCTATACCACCAGCTGCGGTGGCTCATTTTGCTGTTGAAAAACTCTACTGGGTGGAGTATTTTTCCATATGTCAAATCCAGTGGTTCTCAAACTTCAGTGCACGTACAAATCAGTGGCGAGTTTGTGAGAGCTGTCTTGCTGGGTCCCACCCCCAGAGCTTCTGACTCAGTAGGTGTAGGGCGGGGCCTGCCCTACACCTACTGGAACAAGTCACAGGTGCTGCTGGGGCTGCTGGCTGGGACCGCACTGGGGAAACCACTGGCCTAACCCCATCTGCCTCCCTGTCATTTCCACTCCCTCTTCCCTAGCTCTGATTCCCAGAATGACTGACAGGTCTAATTCCTTTTCCACCATGCAGAACTTCAAACACTTAAGCCCAGCTTCCCATTGTGACACAGTGTCACAAGGCTAGGGACAGAATCAGGAACAATTTCCTTGATTTCTTCCTGGTGGCTCAAACAGCGCCAAAAACTTAGTGTGTAAAGTTCTGTTGATTGACGGACTGGCACGGAGTAATTGCTGTGTCATTGTTGCTTGTTATTCTAATTATTACTTTAGGAATAAAAATCTCACAAGACAGACCTTCCTTCTAGAAGGCTCTGAGAGAAGCTCTGAGAGACAGATTCAGACGCATTCTGAATCTGTCTTCGACCTTTCTATTCCTCAATAGGACCTAGATCAGGCCAAGAGTGTACGTTTGCCTAGGCTAAGGGGTTACTAGAACTTTCCATACACAGGTCTGGTAGGGTTCATATATCTTAAAAAATGTGCTTACAAAAGGCAAAAAGTGGTAGATATTTTCACCAAAGAATTCTCTTACTGAGTGGAGGGAAGTAATGGAATAATGGAACCGGGCCACGAGACAGGAGATGGAAGAGCAAAACCAGTATTCCATAGTGGATGTGCTCCAGACATCCTGGTAGGAATGGAGTTTCACATTCAAAATGCATAACTGGAAAAGAGGAAAAAAAAAAAAAAGTGGTCGTGCCAAGGGCCTGGTATGTAAGCAGGAGGTTCATATTCCCAGCTTTCCCAAAGGAACGAACATCTCTCTGGTCTAATTAGCATTCCCACTGTGGCCATGGTGTCCCTCCCCCAGCAATGAAACTGGTTTGCACCCAGTAACTGGCCTATTTGCTTCCTGAAAGCCTGGCAGGACCAAACAACTTCAGTTTAAGGGAGAGGAACTAAAAAGCCTTTGAAATGAATAACTCTAAAAGCAACTCATTTTTTTGTCTGAAGGTGTAAGTTGGGTATTTGAGAACTGACTGGTAACCTTCCTTTTCAAAGCCCTTCTCAGCCTCAGGAACAAGTTCTTCCAAAACCATCCCAGGCAATTGTCTAAGCAAAGGGACAAAAACAGAAGACGCTATTCCTATAATTACGACTAATTACAATCTCATGATTCCATTTAGTCTCCACGTAAGAAGTCCACCACTTAGAGAACAGCATTGGTCCTCTGTGTCTGAGCCAAATTCGATATTTTGGTCCAATCCAGAATGGCTACCCAGCCTTTGCCAGGACGAATTTGTGTTTAGAATTTTATTTTTATAGCCTCTGAGGCATCCCAGATTTTAAGAGGACATTGGAAATCATCCATTTGTGCACGTCTGCTCCAGGAAGATCTGCATATTTCAAAAATCATTAAGAAGTTAATCCTGAAACCTATTTTACCCTTCTTACCAATGACAACTTTTTTTAAAGTTCAGGCATTTAGATTTCCCTGAGAAAAATTAAAATGATTCCTTAATCATTGAAATTTTGATCCAGATAGTCCAGGAAGAGATTATAAGTGACATCTCAATTTCAGGTACCTCCTTAGTCAGGGAGACTTGATTTCTGATGATTGCTCTTCTAATCAGTTCACAGGCTGCTGTCTGGGGTAAGAACTCCACGAATCCTGCTTCCAGCTCTCCAGGGGTTTGCAGACTCTTGCCTTTGACCACGTTAGGGTCCCTGGGCCTTGAGAGAGATCACAGAGGCAGTGGGGCCTCTGTCATTGACCTACCCTGTAATCTAAGACAAGTTATTTATCCCCTTTGACCCTCCTCTTCCTTGGAGTATAAAACAAATAAAATGCCACCTACCTGAAAACTTGCTGTAAAGGATGAGAGCATGTTCTACTCTAGCAGCCGGGCACAGAGTCAGTGCCCAGATATGAAATGGCTTATTTGATTATTCAACCAAAAGTTAAGTCCAGGAGTGAGCACACAATATACAGGCCCTGCTTTCTTGTCTGCTACAGTCTGATGGGGAAAAGAGATATGAAGCAAATAATCCCCCAAGCTAATTGCACACAGAGAGAAGGACAATAAAGGAAAGGAATGCAATTCTGTGCTAGCTTGGGCAGGGGAGGAAGACTGAGGTCAGGGTGGGGATTAGGGAAGGTGGAGGAAGTAACATCTGAACCCAGCTCTGGAAGATGAGAAGAGGGTGGGAAGGAAGCCACCTTGTAGGCCCTGTGAGGGGCAGGACAGGGAAAGAGGCCCTTGGGGAGAACAAGGCGGAGAACATGGCAGAGAAGGGACCGGATTAATCACCAGCAATTTTACATAAATTATTAGCAAGCTTTATCCCAGATAGGCATAGAGTGAAGTCCGTGATTTAAGTGACAAAATTTTGCAAGTATGTCTTAAGAAAAAGCTTTTAACCTTGCTATGAAATAAGATTTATTGACGGGAATACTTCCTGTTCAGTTCACTAATTTCTCTGAAAAGATGCCTAATATATGTGAAAAGGGAAAATATACAGTTATATACAGTAGATAGATAATCGAAAATGAATGAATACGTATATTAGAGTTTATGATAAATCATAAGAAGTAGCCTTGGAGTTGACGAATGAGCTGAAATAAAGGCTCAATCCTGTTCATTACTAGCTGTGTTATCTTAAGCAAATGTGTTATCATTTACTTAGAGTTTTCTTCGTGTCAGGCACTGTGCTAAGTGCTTACACAACACGTGTCATTCAATCTTTGCAACCATCATCATCAATGTCATTATTATCATCTCCACTTTACAAAAGAAGAGATAGAAGCTTAGAAAAATTAAGTAACATGCCCAATTTTACATGACAAAGTTGGCGTTTGAATCCCAGCTGCTGGCTCCAGAATCCACACTGTTAAAATCACAGTGTCATTTGCTCTGTCCAGCCTGGAAGGCGGTTGTGAAGACGAAACAGTCGTGGAAGTCCTTTGAAAAACCTCGCCAATGGCAGAGATTGTCGGGATGAACATCGCCGCCTTCTTGCAGTGAGACCAGACCCTCTCGGGTTCACTCTGACTTTATTTCAACCATCCAAGCTGGAACTTTAGAATGATTTTTCTTAGCAGGGTGCTTCACCTGCCCAGGGACCCGTGGATTTACTGAAATTGTTTGCAAAGTATTATGTATGTGTACGTGTGCATTTTTCTTGAGATTGTTTATCCAAAATGTTTATGAGCTTCTAGGAAGAAGAATCGTCTCTCCAAATTCTGATTCAATACAGTTGACTCAGGTCGATAAAGAACTGGGAGTTCAGAAGAGATTTTTAATTCAATCTGGTGTCAAACAAGAATCACTTGCTCACTAAATATTTTAGGTGGGCCTCTGACGTGTTGGTCCAAAAGTCTAGCCACGGCTGGACTCCTTTAAGAATTATTCCAAGTTTACTCACTTTTTAAAAAACTTCCTTACTCCTCTATATAAACGTGTATATTTAAGAGTCAAGTAACTGGCAGGAAAAAAAGAGTCTAAAACACATTAAACTCTAAACAATCTGCATCATTCAAATTCTATACAGCTTTTGCCAATGTATGTGTAAAATGCTATAGCACAGTTGCAATTAGTATGCACATTCCCTCTTGCACTTGTTTTCACAAATAGTATTTCACATAAACATTTTGATGCATTGGCATGGCCCACATACTTGTTATTTTAATAACCTGATAGCATTCCACTCTGTTAACATACCTTGAATACATTTAAGTTTAAATAAAATAGAAACTCTCAATTTTTGATCTTTGACTCCTTGATTTTTGCTTTAACATGTAAAAAAACTGATATGAAAAATGCTAACAAGGTATGATTTAATGGTTTCAGAGAATGAGCTTTGGAATCCAACAGACCTGTATTTAGATTCTGTTTCTACTTCTCACAAGCTATGTGACCTTAAGCAAATCACTTAAGCTGTCTGAGCTCTAGTTTCCTCATTGTAAAATAGGGATAATAGCAATATCTCCCTCTTCAAATTGTTGCAAGATTAAGCAACGTAACATGCTTAAAGTGCTTTGCAGAGTTCCTGGTCTGTGCTAAAAACTTGGTAAGTGAGAGCTCTTGGCACAATAGACAGAAAAGAGAGAATTGGACCCACCTAGAGCATCTTCTATGAGAGAGGTGAAAACGTCGTTTTTCCAAGGCCTTAAGGAACCAAAATCAGGGGAAATAAAAAAAAATGTGAATTGACCACATGTCGGTGTCAATTTACTTGACAATTCCAAGTCTGAGTATCTGAAAAAACTACTTTCAGTCATAAAATAAGGATGGCAACTTGAGGCTGGTGAAGATGAATAAATAACGCCAGGAAATAAATACACGGATTGTGTCCCTGGCATTGTGTGTCTGTTCAGCCTCGATGTTGCCCACCTCCCTGCAGAACAGGTACCCAAGCCTAGGCAGCCCTCCACCATCAGGGAAGATTTTCTGACACCTCCCCTGACCACATGTCAGAACATGCAAGCTAGACAGAACCATGGTGCCACAGTGATTCTCTCTAGTCCGGCTCATTCATTCACTTTACAGATCAGAAAATGGGAGGCTCAGGCAGATCAAACGAATTTCTGAGGTTGCCTATCTACTTAAGGGCAGAACTGATATATATAGAACCCAGTCACTTCTAATCATCAGCCCACAGATTTTTCTAATCAACCATTGGTGTTCCACCTTCATGATATTCTACTTAACTGTGAACCTCCTATACGATTATTTACTTCATTTTTAATTAAGGTCTTTCTTTCTCTCTTTCTTTCTTTCTTTCTTTCTTCTTCTTCTTCTTCTTCTCCTTTTTTTTTTTTTTTTTACTAGATAGACATTTAAAAGGAAACTTTATATGACTAACCATTAATGGAAAAACCATAATTGCTTAACTTAAAGAAACGATAGTTGGCCAGGCGCAGTGGCTCACGCCTATAATCCTAGCACTCTGGGAGGCCGAGGAGGGCAGATCATTTGAGCTTAGGAGTTCGAGACCAGCCTGAGCAAGAGCGAGACCCTATCTCTACTAAAAAAATAGAAAGCAATTAACTGGACAACTAACAATATATGGAAACAATTAGCCGGGCATGGTGGCACATGCCTGTAGTCCCAGCTACTTGGGAGGCTGAGGCAGGAGGATCACTTGAGCCCAGGAGTTTGAGGTTGCTGTGAGCTAGGCTGACACCATGGCACTCTAGCCCAGGCAACAGAGTGAGACTCTGTCTCAAAAAAATAAAAAATAATAAAATAAAATAAAGAAAAGATAGTCATAAAAATAAATAACAAAACAATAATATTAAATTCTAGTTAAAATGTACAGGGGTCTATCAGAGGATCAGAGACTGAGGTGAAGGCTCTTGATCAGTGAGGGTTTTAGAGGGGCTAAATAGGGACAAACAACCACCAGTCTAGAATTCCATCAAAATGAAAAGCCCATCAACATCTTCTGTAAGAGGCTGGAAAAAGGATGAAAAGGAAATAACTGCATTGGCTTGGTAGGAGGGGTATGAATTTGAGAAATGGCAGCTTGCACCATCTGCTTTGTTTGGCTTTCTGGTCTCCCCTACACCACCTCTTGCCTGTCACTCACCTGGGCATGGTTCCTGAAGGCCTTGTGTTGTGAGGTGGATTCTAACCCCCCTGCACAATTGTTCATTTCTTTACTTCCTTTCACAATCTCAAAGCCCTATTGAAACCCTCAACCTTCCTGAGCAGTTAAATTGTTCACAGCCTCCTCTGCAATTCATCTAGGTGTGGGCCAGCCTTGTGCACAGGCATTACCTTATTCAATCTCAACAATAGCTTTTTAGATGTAAAATACTACAATTCCCATCTTACAAAAGAGGACATCGAGGCATGGAGAAATTACTGAACTTGTTGATGTACTTAGCTGACAACGCAGAGCTACCTGATTTCATATTCTACGTTCCTAATCACTGCATTATACTGCTTTCCAATCTAATTTCAGTTTAAGTTGCTTCAAAAATATTTACTGACTTTTCTTATGATCCCATGAATGGACTCAGTACAGTAGGAGCAAGCAAAGAAGGATATAACTTGGTCCTTTTCCTTGAGTTTGACATGTCATCAGTACATTCAACAAATACTTAGCCTACTACCAAGTTGTAATCTTGTTGAAGAACCAAGATCCATGCCTCTGAAAAAACGCACAAACAATATAATCAAAAACCAAAATGTAAGAGTTATGGGCAGATCAGGAAGGAGAGGGAGCATGGTGGTCTAGCACGACTGGAGAAGGCTTCCTGGATGACACGGCCCTGGAGAGGAAGGCAAAAGTTCCCAGTGAGCAAAGGGAAAGAGGAGACACCAAGCACGGGAAGACAGGAGGCTCTTCCTTTAATACCTTGTCAATCAACAACAACAGAACAAACAAACAAAACACCCACCTGCAGGTCAGGGCAGTAGGGTCTCACATTCCTTAGCAGTAATTTTCAGGAATCAACTCTGATAAACTCTATCAGGGAAAAGTTCCTCTACTTTTGAGAGTGGCAGGGGAGCTTTCCGCAAGGATGCCTTAGATTTCACTCGTGTGCCTGAGAAAGCGCTGCAATCCGCATGTGGCCTGAGATATCAACTAGGTGCGGGAGGCTTTCAGTCAGCCTCAAGGCAGTAGAGGGTGAAAAAAAAAATGTGTGTATTAGGATTGTTCTTGTTCGCCTCAGAAGCCTTGAGGCACACTAGCGAGGCGCCAGCTGAGGAATCAGTCTCTCGCTCCTTACGGTTAAGTGCCAAAGTGCTGTCAATGACTTGGGCCTGCTCATCAGAGACCAATTTCAGCTAATCCCCCACAGGCAACAATCCTCCTCTTTTCAGGGGCTTTGGAATCCCAGGGAGGGCAGTTCCTTTTCAGCCAGGCTTGAGAGGGGAAGAGCCATCCTGCCTTAATACATCTCCAGGCTCACGAGCTTACTGTTACCGTGGCCAGTGCCAGGAAGTGTAGAGTGTGCCGGTCTCTGAAATGTTCAACATCCATTCTGCCCCCTCCTGATTAAACAATAACAACCTGTCTATTAGACATCCCATCCATCTTCTCTATAAGAAGCTAAGTTTCTAGAATAGTTATCCAGGTATTCATTTACCTGCACATTAATTCAATCAACAACTGAACGGCTCAGTTGTACTCACTCCCCTCTGTTTTAGTACCCAAGCTCCTTAAGGCACTCATTTCTTCTTGGGGTCTGGCCCTTACCTACACCTCCAGCCTCGTGTGCCACTAGCCAGCACCTAACACTCTGAGCTCTGGCCACATCGACTCTCCTTCCCAGGCAGTGGGCGGGGCCTCCTCTCTGCCACCACAAGGCATTTGCACATGCTGGCTCTTCTGTGTGGTCATGGAACAATCATTCCTTTCCACCTCCCTCCTTCATCTGACTGTCTTCTACTCACCCTTCAAATCTCAGCTCAACTCTTACTTTGCCTCCCCAAGACCAACTCCCTGACTAGGTCAGCTGCCTGAGTCATAAACAACTGAACATCTATCTCCTCACTAGTCTGTAAGTATCATAAAGCCAGAGATCTTGTCTGTTTTTGCTTCCCAGCACCTAGCACAGTGCCTGGCCCAAACTAAGCACTCAACATGTGTTTGTTATTTAAAAGAATGAATGAATGAACAAATGTGGTTCTCTTCCCCCGGGTTCTGTCAGATCCTTGAAGGCAATGATGGCATGTCTTCTTCTTACTGCCTTGCACTGTGCCTGGAATATGAGAACTTAGTAAATGTTTGTTGAGTGAATGAATGAATGAATGAAACTTCCATATGCAAGTCTCTCCGTTAAAGTACTATGGGCTGGGTGTGTGGCTCACGCCTGTAATCCCAGCAAATTGGGAGGTTGAGATGGGAGGACTGCTTGAGCCTAGGAGTTCAAGACCAGACTAGGTAACATAGAGAGATACCATGCCTACAAAATATTGAAAAATTAGCCAAGTATGGTGGTGTGCACCTGTAGTCCTAGCTTTTGGGGAGGCTGAGGCAGGAAGATTGCTTGTGCCCAGGAGTTCAAGTGAGCTATGATCATGCCACTGCACTCCAGCCTGGGCAACAGAGCAAGACCGTGTCTCTAAATAAAGTCCTGTGGAGGACCAAGAGCAAACCAATAAATGAACAACAGCTAGCTAGACGTGCAAATACATGGTCCCAAACCTCACAGAGCTTTCAGCAAAATAGAGAAAAGGGAGCAAGTACACAAATAATCATGATGACGGTGAAAAGAAATCAGGGTCAGGAAAGGAGACAAAGGGGCTAAGGAAGTTCAGAGGAAACAAGATCGCACCTAAAGAAGGAGCAGGGACGGGTTTCAGGGAGGAAGCCCTGAGCTCAGTGGCCGTTCTGGTCATTGTCTAGAAGCCACGCATCTAGCACTCTGTGGTGCAGGGCTATTCCTGGGTCAGACACGGGCAAGGGGCTGCCCATCTCCCGCCACCCCGCTTCTGAGGCCTTTCTCTGTTCCATATAGGCTCAAAGCATGGCAGACAAGTTCAAAGCCTGTGGGGGGCCAGGAAACTAAGACAACCAAAAGACACAGGTTGACTGTAGGACTGGGGCGATTCCAAAGCACCTTCCCCACCTGACAAGCAGAGGCAGCTGCTTCCCAACTGCTGCCAGCTGTTGTCATGTGAGAATATGAGCCCCGTGTACTGATTTATTTTTCCCCAAGAAAATACAGAAATCCAGATTCTTGAATGAAATCTTCTAATTTTTAAAGGTTGACAAATAATTCAATTTTTTTGGCTCAAGAAACACCCTTCGTGTCAAACAAAACACATCCGTGGATGGCGTTCAGGCTGCAGGCCTCATCCAGCCATGTACTGATTTGCAACCTCGGGCCTAAACAGATCAGACTTGGGGAAATGGAAACCACTACTGTGTACTCACAAGATTAGCAAATGTTAAGAAATGTGATCAAATCAAATGTTGCCAAGAAAGTGGAGCAACAGGAACGCTCATACTCAGCTGCTGGGAGTGATGATTGGAACAGCTGCCCTGGAAAAGAAATCGGCATTATCTGGTAAAGATAAAAATATGCATATCTTATTACCTGGCAGTTCCATTCCTAGGCATATTCTTTAGGGCAATTGTTGCAAATGTTCTCAAAGAAACATATATAAGAATGTTCATAGCTGCATTGTTTATTACAGCAAGAAACTGGAAACAAATCAACTGACAAAAGAATAAATATGCTCTGGGATAATCATAGGACAGAATAAAAATAACTCCAGTGATATAAATTAACATGTAACTAGTGTCTTGAAGGGTTAGATAAACCCTTCTCAGGTCTTTCCTGTAGGATCTTTAAGATCTTTCCATCTCTAAAGTGAAACAATCCTGGACGTTACTGACCCACTGATAGCAGAACTTTTGTATATTCAGCAACTATTTGCTGAGCATCCACATGCCATGCACTCTGCTAGGTGCTGGGGAAGCCGTGGACCACATACCGTCCCTGCCCTTACAGTGTGGTAGGAGAGACATTAAACAACCACATAGACAAATGGAGATGTATAAACGGTGAAAAGAGCAGGGTGCTATGAGAAAGCAGAATGGAGGAGGAACATAGCTCAGATGGAAGCGGGTGGAGTGCAGAGGGTTACAAAAGGCTTCTCTGTGGCAGGGACATTTCAGTTGAGACCTGCAAAGTTAGCCAGGAAAAGAGAACAGAAAAGAACATAGCAGGCAGAGGGAACAGCCTCACAAAGACCCCTGGCCTGGAAATAGCTTAGCGTGCTCAGAGGGACAGAGAAAAGCCCAGTGTGGCTGGAGCATGGTGCACAAACATGGAAGGCCTGCTATCATAGCAAAAAGGAGTAAGTCTCTGTTCATCCTTCCACCCAATTTCCAAGAGGGCTGGCAAGCAGAATGATATATGAAAGCTAAATGACAAAACAAAACTTACTGGATTTAACCCACAGGCTCTTGTTGTATTAATATTAACATGAAATTCTACTAAACTACCAATGAGCTAGAAAGAAGAGTACATTAAGCTCAAATGTGTCCCTTCTGCCCATGCAGAGGGACCAGAGGTTAATTCCAGATACTCAGGGAATCAGAGTTCATTACCCAAAATATTTCCAGATATTGAAGATAGATAAATTGATGCCAGATACTCAGCTCCATGCTAGAAAGTATTACAACCATGCAATGATCGCTTTTCTCATGGTTTCCAATTCACAAATCATTGCATCTCTGTGCCATTTCCATATATGTGTACGTGTGTGTATGTATATACCCACATGTACACATATCCACATACACACACAAATATTTCAGAATCTAATTTAAAAGTTTTCTGTGCCTTGGCCAAAAAACCCAAACTAAGCACAGCTTCTATGGTACCGTTAAATTTTTTTTAAATTCCATCTCCTAGGTAATTATGAGCGGGACCTCTGCAATAGCCCACCAGAGGCCTCCCAGTTGGCACCAGCACCTTTTAGGAACAGGGGAGCAGTATTTTAATTTCAGTAATGGCTTTTGCCCAAAGCCATCCGTAACTAATTTTGCAGTCAGATTCCACGAGACCGATTCAGTGTTTGGCTAAATCTCATGGAACATCTCATTTCCCTTCCATTTTTCATTAGTTTGAATTAAAAAGAAGAAAGCTAACAAGCATGGCTTGCATGGATATTTCTAAATTACACCGCACCGGCACTTTTATTCGTTTTGTTGTTTGCAGAGCCAACCCCGCCCCCTTTTCTCCCCCAGTCTGAGACCCGTCTAGAGCCACAGTCAGTTTGGCAGTGCCATCTCTGTGCCCTGGCAGCATGTGGCCTGACCTCACTCCAAGCAAAAGATGTGGAGAATGGCTTGTTGCCTACCACACAAGCATATGGTTTTTATAGTTAACTTCATCTTTGCAGATTTTTGATCTGCCAGGAGCTGAGCAAGGAGCATTTGCATCCTAACCTCATACCAAACAGCCCCTGCTTGAAGAGATCTAAATGGACTAGCAGACAAGGAGGGGTGGGGTTCAGGAAGGATGCAGAGTAAGAGTATCCTGGAACTTTGGGCAAATGAATTCTCTTGTAGGATCAACAACTGAGACCGGTATCTGAAAAATTTCCCGTGGAAAAAAGATTGAAAATACTATGTAGTCTACTTTTACGACCTCATTGGATTCATAAAGTCCATTGTTGTCTGCTGTCAAATTCTTTTTGGAACTGTAAAGTCAAATCTTCCTTGAGTTCCCTGACACTGCCTACCTTTTTATCATCTCCTACCTCCCTACCCATATTTGTTCATTTAACTACTATGTCTGGCCACCTCCTAAACGCCAGTGATTGTGCTAGGCACTAGGGTTGCTTTGATGACAGGGGTAAGTTATCGCTTGCAATTACGTACCTCCCACATCTCTGTAAGAGGCTTACACATTCACCCATTGCCAGGTAACTTGCTGTTTTCTGAGGGTTACTTTGCACTTGGCCACATGTCAAGCTTTGGCCGATGGAATGAGAGCAGGCGCAACATGAGCCCCATCTAGGCAGAAGCTGTAAGAGGCATCACCAGTTTCTGTAGATCTCTTGCTTCTCCCCTCTTTCCAGAGGACTGCATGTCCCAGGTAGAGGCTGTTCTGTCCACTCAGTCCTGGAATGGGAAGACACAGGGAGCAGACTGCTGCTCAGAACAGAGCAGAGCCGCAGCTAACCAGCAGGGGAACGTGAGTGTTACAGGAGTGAAAAAGAAGTGTTTGTTGCTGAAAGCCCTGAGAGAACTGGGTAGTGTGTTATTGTAGGCAGCATGATTAATGCATTTGTTAACACAGCAGAACAGATTTGGACCCTGCTCTGACGGATCTTATAGGCTAGTCAGGGAGCTAGACAATAAGCACATGAACCATATAATAATTATGTAACTACTTAATAACACCTCTTCCTACGACATCCTCTCCTCTCTCTCACACAACCACATGTGGCCCTTGGTCCTGCTCTCTTCTGGCCACATTCTCTCCTGTGACACTTCTGTCTATTCCCATAGCTTCAAGATGCACATCTCTTCAAATGTCCCTCTAATCTACTTCCCTGGTCTGGCCTGCATGTACAAGTGCCAGATCCACCTGCCCAGCAGACAGCTGGACACCATGTGTGCAGGGTCCATTTGTATACCTAACTCAGCATGGCCAGAACTGAACGCGCCTGTTATCTCTCACGGTTTCTGTGGGTCAGAAACTCAGGAAGCTCTCAGCTAGATAGTTCTTCCTGGGGTCTCTGAATGAGGCCAGTGCTGGAACAGTGAGGGGCTGTCCCCACTGTGATCTGTCCAACCATCTCTCTCTTTTTCTCTGTCTCCAAGTATGGCCATAGGGGCCCTCTTTGTGGTCTCTCCATGGGGGACAGTTTGGGCTTTCTTGCAGCATGGTGGCTTCTGGACAGTCAGGCTGTTTACATGTTGACTAAAGATGCCCAGGGTGAAGTTACTTCAGACAGCCAGGTAGAAGCTAAGTCACTTCTTGTGACTTGCCATGAGAAGTCATGTAGCGTCACTTCCACCAAATTCTCTTGGCTACCAGTGAAGGATGAGCCCTCTCAGAACCAAGAGGGGAGGACTCAGACTTTGTGATATGGTAAGAAAGAAGATCCTGTAGTGGTCATCTTTGGACAATGTAATTTGCCACATCACCCCTCCAATCCTCCTCCTGCCTCTCTTCTGGGACTGGTACCAAATCCTGCCATCTTACTTCCACAGCTGTTCTCTGCCTTCCATCCTCATAACACTGTAAGGGCAGGTTCAAGTAACTTTCAATTTGGGTGAGTGGTAACATTAGCTGACTCTCCACCCCAATTTCTCTTCTTTCCTCCCCATGGCTACCCACTCTGTCTTCCTAATGCAATTCCTGATCATTCACACACCTGCACAGTGGATGGCATAGGTTCTCTTTAAGTATCGGGTTTTCTTCAAAATCTTTGAGGACCTGCATTATCTTTTGAGTTAGCTACAAAGTCTGTGGTCTGAGATTGAAACTCGTCTGTAATATTTATTCATTTCTTCAACAGATATATATTGAGCCTCCATTCTGTGCAGACATGGTGCTAGGAGCTGGGCATAAAATAGAGACCAAGATACATATGCTCCCTGCCTTCATGAAGCTTCTATGTAGGGGCAAAGGATAAATATTCATTCATTCCTTCAGAAAATATTTAATATGTTCAACAAACAATGTCCATTCTCTAGGGAAGATTTTAATCAATATAACATTAATATGTCCACATTGTATCCTATTTGACACAATGAATTTAATTTCCTGCTTCACTTTCTCTTGAAACACATGTTCCAAATAAGCTGGACTATCCATCTAATCCCCTTTTGTGTCCAGAAAGTTTCCACTTCTGCCTTTTAGTTTATGTTGGTCTCTCTGTCTGAAATTCTCCGTGTTCCTCCCCAATCTTCAAAATTTCCCTCAAATCTCGTGTATTATAAGAAACATTTTATTCTGCTCTTCAATGAAGTGTGGACTCTTCCTCCTTTTTCCCTTCACAGCAAACTGTGTGCATCTCCCTCGTGTGATAGACAATTCTGTTCAAGTCCCGGCTTCCCCACTGGACCTTAGGCCCTGGAAGGCAAAGACTGTGCCCTGGTCACCTTTATTGGTCTTTGTTACCTACACTTATGGTAGATACTCGATATTTATCCAATTAGTGGGTAGTCTGGGAACAAACTTGAGAAAACATCAATCTAGTTCCCTGTTTTAAAACAAGGAACATCAGCAGAATTGTTTGGTTATAAATTCAAATTGTCTTAACGGAATGCACTGGTGACATTACTGAGAAGCCCACGGGTTCTTGGTGTCGTCGGCAATCCCCTCCCTCCCCCTGTTGGTGCCACTTGTTCTCCGACATACTGTCCCGGGTTGCCCGCCAGGGGTACATCCTGTGAGGTTAGCAGCCCTTCACTCGCTGCTAAGTTCCGGGATCGAGTGTCATCGGCTCAGCTGGGGTCACATGTGCAACCCTGGACCACTCACTGTGGGCCAGGCCTGTGGCCCTCGGTACCGCCGTATCCTGGAGAAGATGGAGGTTCTTGAGCAGAGCGGGGGTGAATTGTCAAGTGGTGCTGTCAGAAAAGCGATGTAAGGGGCACGTGAGGGGTGGACGGACGGCAACGCTAGGCGGATGAGGGAAGTCTGAAATGGCATTTGAACTCCCAGAGGGGGACCTCAGTTCCTCCTTTGTAGGAAAGGTCAGCCAGAGCAGGGAGCAGGAAGCATTCTAGGAAACCTAAACTGAAAGGCCACGGGCAGCGAGGGAACCATTGGGTCAACTACAGAGCAGGAGTCAGGAAACTTGAGCTATCTCTCCGCCACAGAGTCTCTCCACAACCTTGGGCAAATCGCTTAACCTTTCTGGACCTCAGTTTCCTCGTTTCTAAAATAAGCCGAGAGGGCTGTGTGGTCACTGGCTCCTTCCGTTCTAATAGTCTGCACTGCTATTTCCGATCAGAGTACAACTAATCCTTCATAATAGCTCTGGAATTCACTCCTCCCTGCCTAATGGCCCAGATCTTCACGGTCATTAAGAGTCTAATCTTTTTTGCTTACCAGCTGTGGAATCTTGAGCTAATTACCTAATCTCTCTCTGCCTCAGTATCCTTCTCTGTAAAATGGGGATAATGTATTAATTCCCGACTTCTCTTAGGATGAGGGGCTTGTGGCAGCTAGGACGTAGAAAGACAGTGTTTGCCAGGTGCATCTCCTTGGTCATGCACATAATTCAGAAATGGCTGCAGTGACAGTCTTCTGCGGGTTGAAGAAGCAAAGCAGTGCATTGTGGGTGTGGTGGACATATTTTCAGAACCTCAAATTATAGCATATAATTTCGTAGGTCTGATTGCACTATTAGGCAAATAGAAATGATCACTTGAAATAAAAACTGCGCCACATTCTTGCCATAATTATGGGGAGATTTCATTTGCGTGAATTCACAGTCCTGTCCCTCCAACAAACAAGAAAAAAACATCACTTACATTAGACCCAGACCTAGTCAAATTGTGCCCTCCCTCCCTGAGAATTGCTTTCTGTATGCTACAGGGACAGCACAGCACTTAGGAACACAACACACACACACACACACACACACACACACACACACCCCTTTTCTCTTTCCAAATTTCAGACTCCACCAATTTCAGACTGCTCCAGCAAATTTCAAATCAGTCATTTTCCAAAATCTCCCTTGTCAGTACTACCACTTAGTACCAACATCCTCTGTGCAGAAAATAAAAGTAAAATAAAATATGAGGACATGAAATTGATAGGTCCTGCTGGCTTCTAGAAACAACTCCATTTTATTTACTATGGGTTATTGGGAATCTAAAGCTAGATTCTTGTGGTGGGGCCCCTTTCCTTGGGTCAGAGGAGACGTGACCTGTTTTGGCTCTGACTGCTGAGGGCCTGGGTCAGAACAGCAACTCAGACCCGTGTTTCCCTTTCCCGAGAGCTTTCATTTCTACGACTCTACCTGCTTCTCACAACAACCCTGTGGGTGGGTGCTATTATTATCACCACTTCACAGATAAGGCAACAGAGGCTCCAAGAAAGAAAATGATTGATCTAAATACAAAACAAATTCATGTTTCAGTGAGACCAGAAATCTGTGTCTCCGATGACTTCCATCTCAATGATTTTCCCCAAGAATGAGAAATAGGATTTTCCTCATATGTCATTTGTAGTTTACTGGTGGGGGCCGATGAGATCTAGCATTGGAAAAGATTCCAAGGTCACGGCTTGGGTTGTGATCCATTAGCAGTGTCTAACAGGGCATGGGATGAGAAAGTGGTGGCCTATGCACCAGGTATCTGCCATCTCTATGCTATATCATGATGTCTGTATCTTTAGCCGTATCCCTATAGTTCAGCAATTTATACATCATTATGTCTTAGAAGTTTCTCTTTTAGTTGCAAGTAAGCTCAAACACACTTAAGTCAAAAAAGGAGAATATATTATGTAAGAATATGGAGGTGTCTCTTAAAACCGAGTGATAGGAAGTGCTGACAGTCCTCTCCATGGACTGGAACCAAGAAATGAAATGTCATCAGGAACCCAGGCAGACTCTCCCTGTCACATTCCTTCTCTGTCTGATTCTCTCTAACTCTCCTGCCCCCTCATCCACCCCTACCCCTTCTCCTTATTCTCTGTCTCTCTTGCTCTGCAGCACATGTTCATTTGTATCTGCATCTGTCTGCCCATATGCTTTGTTCTTCTTCTCCATGGCTTGACTTTCTCTTTTCTCCAGGCACTGGTGACAAGATCGAGAGCAGCACATTCCAGTGGAAACACGGTGTGAGCCACAAATGTGATGTTAAATGTTCTATGTACTAGCCACATTTTAAAGAGGCAAAATAAAAAGACAAAATTACTCTTTGAAATAGATTTTAATCCATATATTCAAAATATAATTTAACATGTAATTTAATATAAAAAAATTTGAGGAAGTCTTTGAAATCCAGTGTGTAGTTTTCACATACAGCATATCACTATTTGGATTGGCCACATTTTAAATTTTTAGTGGCTACCAAACTGGACAGCACAGATCTGGAGTTCACGTCTTTGATTCTAGCAGCCAGCAGAGAAAGGCTAGGACCTCTGAGTCTCCGTTTCAAGGTTTCGGCTCACACTGAGTCAGGTGTCCAAATCTCCTCCAATCAGCCTTGGCCAGCGCTTACTCCATTTTGTGCTGCCCTAACAGAATACCTGAGAGTGGGTTGCTGAGTAAAAAAAGAAAGAGAGAGACTTCTTATAGTTCTGGAAGCTGAAAAAACCAAGGTCGAGGGCACGCATCTGGCGAGGGCCTTCTTGCTGTGTCATCCCATGGTGGAAGGTGGAAGGGCAAGAGAGCACACATGAGAGAGATGGGGGCACTGAACTCATCCTTTTTCTCAGGAACCCACTCCTTTGATAAGGGCATTAATCAATTAAGCACCTCTTAAAGGTCCCACTTCTCAACACTGTTGCACTGGTGGTGAGGTTTCCAACATGTGAATTTTGGGGGACCCATTCAAACCACGGCATCCCAGAAGGCAAGGATCACATTCTATAGACATGGCAGCCAAAGGAGAGGGCAATTTTCAGAGAAGAGGACGGAGGACTTTCCTGGACCTAAAAGGTATATAACATAATGTTTAAAAAGGACTTCTTGGGAAGAACCATCTACTGTCACCTGAATTTTCTGGAAAATTCCAGAAGTCCTCCATAATCTTGCATTTGGGGGATATAAGACAGGCTCCACAAGGCAAGAACAACCCAAGAGGAATGTTGTGCTGCCACCTGGGGGAGATGACCCAAGCATGTGTTCCTAATTCAATAACAGAGACCCAGTGCTGCCAAGAGAGAAGACACCAGGCAGGATACACTCAGTGCGGGATCAGAAGTCTGAGGCGGAGGCTGGGAAACAGCATTGTTATGGTCACTTCCTCAAGTTCAGGACTCATCTTCAAGAACAAAATTAATCCAGGAAGGGCAATCTCATGCAGCTTGGGAAGCTGCCCTGGCCCTCTGGCCCCCCGGCCCCCCAGGCCTCAGGATAGAACATTTTTCATGCCCTTCGCCAACACCAAGAGCTCCCCTTATACAGACGCCTCTCAGTTACACAAACAATTTTTGTGGGAACATCCAGTAATCTCTGGTTTTGTTTATGGAAGCTCTTCAATATGAAGAAGGCTTAAGCCCTTAATGAGAGCTGAGGAAACAGCTGCTTTATCTCTGCTCAGGACACTGGGGTCTGGAAAGGAGCGTTATGCCTGTTACTTAGCCACAACCATTTTATGAGGTGACTGTGCCGCCTGTCTGTCACAGCTCCTCACCAAACACCTCCTCCGAGCCCTCAGGTAATGGCGGTGACAGAAAGAGATGGCTGCATGAAAGATGGCACATCACAGCTACTCCCAGGAGAGCAGATGGGGCAGGGACGTGAAAAGGGAAGATTCCTGGGAGCCTATTTCTTTGTCTCAGGTCGAGCCACTGGGGGTTAATATTCCTCAAAGTGTAGTCCAAGGATCATGGCTTTCCATGGACTGCCAGGTGAGATCTGGCCCCTGCCTACCTCTCCAACCTCATCTTGTGGCTGGCTTTATTCCAGTTCAATCTCCTTTCTGTTCCTGGATTATGGCAATCCCTCAGAACCTTTGCCTAGAACCCTCCTCCCCAGCGCTTCACATTCCTGTCATTCAGGAATCAACTCAACTGTCATTTGTTCACTTAGGCTTCCCTGGACACCCCCCTCCCCCTCTGCCCCCCTCCTGTTCCATGCATAAAATAGTCTCTTACCCCTCCCTGCCGGGCCATTCTTCAACCCATCACCTGCTTCCTCGCCCTTCTCCCAATGTGGAATGATCTTCTTCATTCATCTGTTTGTTTCTTTATCTTCTCCACTGGAATGTAAACTCTTTCAGGGTAAGGACACATCTACCTTATTAACATCAGAACGCCACGGTCCCCAGCGGTGCCTGGCACATAAAGCAATCTCAGTAAATATTTGTTGAATACATAAATCAACTATCCGGAGTGCTCCAAACCCACTAAATCATATCCTCTGAGAGCAGCTCCTGGAAGCTGCATATTTCACAGGTGCCTCAGATGATTTGTACACACCCTGGGGAGGGAGAAGAATTGCACTATTTTTACCTGCCTCATCAAAAGCCCACCTTTCCCTCTTTTCTTCAACCTAAAAGCTCTGTCCTTCCCAAGAATATGAGGCAAATTAGAGGGAACCTAAGGCTCCTCCAGTTTGGGGGCTCAGTTTGCTCTTCCTGGGACTATGCATTGAGGAATGACGTTTGAGGGGCGTGAGCTAATGTGCTCCATGAGGATGAGAACCACGTGGGTCTTCTTCACTGCTTATCCCGGCACGCAGCACAGTGCCTGCTATATAGAGGGCCCACAATACATATTGCTTAAATCAATCAATGAGCAAATGAATAGACACGGACATGAGTACCAGGCAATGTGCTAGACACCCAATATGAGAAGTGTGCATATAACTATAAGTTGCTCAAAGTCGAGAGAAAAGACCAAAGTGAAAACTTATAATTAGAACATAAAACATATATACAAGGTGCTGTGGGCTTCACAGTGAAGGTAAAATTTGAGCTACATCTTGTTTGATTTCCTCTGCATCCCCTGGGTAAGTCTGATAACCTCTCGTATCAATTATCTGTAAGTAAAATAGCTTAGTTTTCTTAAAAGCTAGTAGGAACAGTAGTTTGCTTTTTGGCTCCATCATTTTCTTAATAACTATAAAAGTGAGCCTCTCTGGGCCTCAGTTTCCTGTTTTGTACCAACCTCACAGAGCTGTCAAAAGAATTAGATAAATTTAATACACACAAAAAGCTTAGCCCAGGACCTGAGACATAGTAAGCACTCAAAAAATATTATTATCATGTAGTTTTAACACCCTCTAAACTCCATATCCAGCCCTCTCTTCACGCACATTGAAAATGCATTTTTACAAATTTATTTTAGCAATCGCTAATGCAAAAGAGCATATCAGTCCCGGTCTTGGCCCACGTTAATTCAAATCCCAGGTTAGTGGAGTCTGAAATTAATTGGCTTTCTTTTCCTTATGACATTATAATTTAGAATGTAAGTCTTTTCTCCCTAGATGGGAGAGGAATTTCACTGTTACATCACAGAGAACGGTATCCCCATGGCTGCTGAAGATTATTTTTTTAAATATATTTTGATTAAATCACATAGGCAAACCAACATCTTTTGTTATGTGAAGCTTTGACTTCACTAAGAAAGAAATCTCAAATAGGTAGGTTATTGTCCATGCCTTGGAGAGGCTTTGAATCCCATGAAATGAAGATGGGAGAGAGGAGAGAGTGAGGTTTGTTAATAACTCTCCATTAGCTGGTAAATTCTTGGACTTGTGGTCACAGAAACCACACACCCTTGGCTTGCCTAGGGCATACCCAGTTTATGCCCATCATTGCTGTTTAATTCATAGTAGCACTTTCTGGTATTCTCCAAAATTGCCCCAGTTTGGATAAAAAATTATATTGACACTCAATGTATGGCTCTTCCTGTCTCCCCAGCAGAGAAGCCAAGGCCCATCCTTGAGTATTAAATGATGAAAATTACATTTGCACAGCCCTGGATATATAGTGGGCACTGTGTTGATCACACACCATGTATTATTTCATTCATTCTTCCCAAGAGGGCTCAGATAAGATTTTTAGAGGACATGGAAGAGACTATAATGTACCCCCTCAACTATCTTCAACATAAAACAACCATTCATGCTAAATTAAAGTTTCAAAATCTGCATGCATTTTGAGAAATAGCTTCTTTTTAGATGCGTCATTATAACATTTGAAATTCATTCATCAGAGTTGAACTTTTCACATTTTTTCCCCTTCCTTGCTGGGGCTTTAAACATATACTTGGTCTGCTGTGCTCACGGATCTAGAACTGCTCACAATAACAGAGCAAAGTAGGTGTGATTGTGCCCGTTTTACAGATAAGACAGCTGAGGTTTGAAGGAATCACCCCACTGTCACACCCTGTCTCCTCAGTCTTACAACACCATGTTTAATTTCTCTCACATTTTAACATTTCTGGAATAAAGAAAATCTCACAACAGAAGTACATTTTTAGTGTAGTATTTCTCCCTTGATCCATTATGACTTTAATAATGTATTAATATCATGCACCTGAGGGTTTCTTAGGCTCCAGGACATAAGAAGAACAGCAGAGCTGACATTCAACCCTGTTCCATTTGATTCCTTATCCTGAACCCCTGTGCCACACTGCCCTGAATGGATTTTTATTAAACATCATTGTAAATAAAGAGAAAATATTTTGGCGAAACTGAGCTGGCTGTGCATGGCAGTCCACCAAGTAGAAGAATTCCCGCCTCTGGTTTCCAGCCTTTCAATATCTTTCCAATATTCTTTGAGAACTCGGGGGTGAGGGTGGAGTGTAAGAAGGTAGCAGCACCAAAAGGGTGAGGAGAGAGGAGGGGGGGAAGCCAGGCATTAGGGCAAGGGTCCCCTAATCAGGTTTTCTGATCTTATATTTTACAGAGAACAGACACTGCAAATTCCTAGTAGGTTAATTAGGTCCTCCCTGACTCTGACCTTGCTTCACCATTCTGTGCCTCAGTTTCATCCTCTGCAAAATAGTTATGATAAGAGTTGTTGTGAAGATTAGAGGAAATGTTACATGCAAAGCTCTCAGAACAGTGCCCAGCACACCTTAAGTCCTCAAGCAGTGTCACTCATTGTTATCAGTCATGTCTTCAACCTCATTTGGGAACACTGACCGCCCCGCCCCCCAACACACATACAATCCCCAGGTATGTTGATTTTCTTCCAATGCGTCCAACAAGCCAAGCTCTTTACCTCTTCAGAGTCTTCACACATGCTGTTCCTTCTTTCTGGCATGCTGTTCCTTCCCTCTTTGTAGGGCCAATGCATGCTCATGCTTGACCCTTAGCTAAATGAATCTTCAGAGAAACCTTTCCTGACCCTCTTTAAAAGACAGTCTCATTCTGTCTCTTTCTATTGTAGTTCTTGGCTTATTTCCTTCCTAGCCCTCATCGAAATCTAAAATGGTCTTATTCATTTGTTAGTTCACGTGCTTACAACCTGCCGCCACCACCCCTGGAACAGACCCTGTTGCGCTATTCTTGTGTCCCCGCAGCCAGCGCGGTGCCTGGCATGATAGATGCTCAATAAAGATCTGTTGCACTGCGTTTCCCAAACTCAGTAAATGAAAACTTCAGAATCTAAATCCAGGTCAGGTTGTAGCCAGAGGCCCCCCATGGAAAGGGAAACGGTTTGTCTTATAAACGGTTTTCTCTCCCACGGGAGCCTCTGTCCCCATCAAGAGCTCTGAGCCCGTGACTCAGCATTCCATCCCAGCTTCCGCTTCCCATTTATCTCCCAGCTCGTGTGCCCGAGAGTAGGATTAGATTTTCATGCTCACGTATTGACAATCTGGGTTTATTTCTGACACCCTTGGGGGAAATAGGAGCCTTCCGGTGTCCTTTTGCTTGGAAAGCAATGAGATCTGCCTCACGTAGCCCTTATTACCTGTGCGGTTTGGGGAGCAAGAGTTTCATTGAAGCCATCACTACATCGCTTCCTGAATCAGACATTTTCAAGCCAGACGCCTGTGGGGTTTGGACAACTCGAATCAGGTTGGGGACTTTTCCTGTCCTTGGCAGAGACAGAGTACAGAGTTATCAACTTCCCTGCACATTAGGGTCACCTACAGATCTTAGTTAAAAATGCACGTTCCCAGCATCCTACCCCCCTGAGAGTCTGAATCAATAGAACTTCTATCACAGTCATATTTATTCAGAGTATCTTTTATAACTGCCTAAGTGCTGGGACAAGCAGCTTCACATACATTATTTGGTTTAATCCAACTAACGATCCTGTGATGTAGGTACCACTTTTAACCCTTTTCATAGATAAAGAAACTGGGGATCAGACAAATGAAGTACTTTTCCCAAGGTCCTACAGCTCACGAGGTGAGCTCCAAAGTCTTGCTACTCAAAGTGTGGTCCATGGACCGGCAGCTTCAACATCCCCTGGAAGTTTGTAAGAAATGCAGACTCTTGGTCCCCACCTCAGACCTCTTGAATCTGAATCTGCATTTCAGCAAGATCTTCAACTGAAGTTTCAGAACCCTACTCTAGTTTACTAGACTCAAAGCTGCAGTTCTTTTTCTCTATTTTTTTTTTTTGTGTGTGGTTTTCAAACATGTGTTCCCATAAGAATCACCTGAGATCCTTATTAAACAGGTAGTTAGTCATACAGACTCCTTCTCCAGAAGCTCTGGAGTAGGTCTGGGGTGAGGCCCAAGAATCTGTATGTTTTAACCAACAGCCCAGATGGTTCTAATGTGGGTAATCTAACAATATAGAAAACAATATAGAAAACGAGAAACAATATAGAAAATGCATTGGCCTCATGTTCCCTGTCTGTTGAGAGTGATATAGGATATTTTTCAAATGAGCTTCAAGCATATAAAGACTCTGCTTTTAAAAACCAGTTTCCTATTTGCTCTCATGATAGCTTCCTTGGCACCATCTAGGGGAGGGACACGCTTGAAGCTCTGACTTGGGTGGGGCAAGAGCAATACATGTAACCTAAATATTTGTACCCCTGTAAAATGCTGAAATAAAAAAAATTTAATTATTAAAAAAAAAAAGACAACCAATTTCCATATTTGTGATGAGGAGACTGGGGGAAGAACCCTCAAGACCCTGAAACTTGGAGGTGGAGAAATTTTAGAGATCACAAGGTCAAAGCCCTTTCTTTTCCAGGTGAGAAAATTGAGGCTCAGGGGTGACAGGTAACTTGTCCCTGATCATGTGGCTAATTGGCGGCAGAGCTAACCCAGAATCCAGAACTCCTGATTCTTTCTACTAAAACACGTCACCAAACGCAAAGCTGAGCAGCAGCAGTAGAAGCACCACAACTGACAATTATAAAGCTCTTGCCACAGTTCTAAGTGCTTTTACATATTACCTCATTTAAATCTCACAACAGCCCATAAAGTAGATACTATTATTCCCATTATACTAAAGAGGAAACTGAGGCACAGAGAAGGTAAGTCACTTGCTCAACTAGTAAGTGGTAGAGCCAGAATTCAAACTTGGGAAGTCTGGCTTTAGAGTTCATATTCTTCAGGCACTTAATGAGCAAAGAATGAAAGAGTGGATGAATGAATGAATGAATGAATTAAATATCAAATGACTGCCAGCTGTTCTGGAACACTCTGTCTGCTTTTTACCTACTCTTTGTCTCCAAACAAATGGGTTAAAGTGGAAATGCACCATACCCCTGTTAGCATCTGATTAAAGGTATGGGAGTTGGACTCAGACAGACTAGAATTCCAACCCAGCTTTGAATGAGCTTTGAATAAGTTATACAGCTCATTAGCTGTGTATAATAACTTTGGGAGAGTCACAAAATCTACTTAAACCTTGGTTTTCTTATATGTAAAATAGAGGTAATAATAGGGTTGTTGTAATAAAAATAAGACATTGCCATTAAAGTGCATTATTATTTTAAGCATGGACACATATTTTTACAGCCATGTAAAATGAGCTTGAAATTGTTTTCATAGGCTTAAAGCCCCCTGAGGGCAAGGGACTGTTCCTGGAACTTCCTTATCGTCACAATCCCCAGCTGGATGTATTAATGAGCTCTCGCTCGCTGATAGGGATCAGCCTCCTCACGGTTACTGTGTTCACACACCAAGGGAGGGAAGAAATTCTTCTTCAAGGCATAGTTTCCCTGACCCGTCCCTCACCCGGTTTCTCCTTTTACAGAGGAAATGCAGGAATGTGCAGAGAAGTGTCTCCCCACAGCAGAACACGAACTTTGCTTAGAGAAGTCTCTCTGGACCTCTGTTTCTCTCCCTGTAGAATAAGTAGGACAGTTGCTCAGGTCTCTAAGGGCTCTTGCCAGTATTAACATTCTAACTCTTTGAGTCCTTATTCAGTGATTCTCAAATTCCCCACCCACCCTTCTTAAGTTTCACTGTGGGGCACTGATGAGGAATGACAAGGGTCTCATCAAATGGGAGGTGCATAAAAATAATTAAATATTATAGCATCTATTAATATAAAACCATTAGTGCTACTGTACATTGGGTACCTACTGCATGTCACCACTGTGTCTGTGCTTGCACACGTAACTTTCACAGCAACCCTAGGAGGTGGGTATCATTGCCCTGACCTTATAGGTGAGGAAACTAAACTAAGACAGTTTAAGATACATGTCCAAGGTCACATAGCTAGTAAGTGGCATAGGTGGAATTTGAATACAGTTTTTTTATGATCCAGGATGTATTACTGGTTTAAAAAATAAAAGCAAAATGGTAAATAATATACTATAATTTATCTAGGAAAGGGGAGGTGGTGAGTGGAACTTACACAACCACAGGAAACATATGTATCTACAGCTAAGCAAGATAAAATCTAGGGAAAGATAAATTGTAAAATTTTTAAGTGATTACTTATAGCAAGAAGGAGGAAATGGAGTGGAGATGGAAGAGACTTCCTTTAATATATCTTGTTTTAAAAAAATACTTCCTAAAAATTCAAAGTTAAATGAAACAGAACTGAAATGTGTAACTAGTCATTGACATAACCACACAAAGAGGAACTACTCAAAGTGGCTTTAAAGCACAATTATTTGGCTGTACATCTCTACTAAGATATACACTAAGGGAAAAAGGAACTGGAAAGAAGAGATTTTTTTAAGTAACTGTGTTGGTGGTGGTGGTATTGTTATTCTGAGACTGTTGTGAGTGTACAGTGAGGTAAATCAAATGAATAATTTTGTGGTATCATTGAAAACCAGAAATTTCAAAATGGAAGAAAGGAAATACAGATGTAACATAGATGATGGTAGTTAAAAACCCTGTAATGCCGAATTTGAATAAAAACTATCTGTATGATACATATCAGTATGATACATATTTTCTAGTTCTATCCACAGGAAAAGCCTAGAAACAACAATCCAGAAGTGCTGAGCACTTCTTGTGCCTAGATTGTTATCTCTAAATATCATTTCTCAGTAAGAAAAACCAGGGCCCTTTGGAAAAATGATTCATTTCATGTCTGGGGCAGGAAATGTACAAAACAAGACTGGAGAATTTGTTATAACAGAGAGCAAGGAAGCTATCAAAAATTACTAGGATTATGTCAAATGGACTCAGGGGCCAACTTGAAGAGACTTTCCCTGGCCAAAGATGGGATAACTTGAGCATTAATAACTTGTAAATCACATCTGATATGTTTAAATTCGTGATATTTAAAAAATCCATTAGTCACCCTTAGCGGTTACTGCAAAACCAACACATTATTTAGAAAACTGTTAAAAAAAAAAAAAAAAGGTAAAGAATTGAACATTAATCATGTTTTTCTATAGGAACTATGCCTCAGCATAACCAAATTGTTGATGAGGGAAAGTTTCTCTGTATAGAAGTATTCTAGTTAGTAAAAAAAAGATGGAATATAGAGTTAGTCTAGCACCATTTTGCAATCCCTAATGAATTCATGCATCTAAGCAATGCTCAATGATGGCTCATATTGCAGAGAGCGACAATCAGACACTGTGTACCTTCTGCTAGAAGAACAGAGCACCACCAATGAAGTAGCCTTGCCAAAAAAAAAAAAACCTGATTATGAATTTAATCAAAATTCAACATCCATCTACCAAATCGACAGGGAGCACATTTAACAGGGAATCTGTTAAATGTCACCACAGAGATGCCATCAACAAGACCAAGGTGTGGGAAACTCTGCAGGAGAACCCACCCAGTTTTATCTACAAAATACTTGCAAGTGAGTGCAATGCGCACTGTCTGGGGAATGGACACGCTTGAGGTTCTGACTCGGGGGGATGGGCTGGACATGGGCAGTGTATGTGGCCTGAACTTTTGTACCCCCATGATGATAAGCTGAAATTAAAAAAAAAATACTTGTAAGGAAAAATGTTTTAAAGAGAGAGACAGAAGAAGAACCTATCAATTACAAGGAACCCAAGTAATCAGTTGCAATGTATGGACTTTATTTGAGCTCTGATTCAAATGAATGAACAAAAACAAACCACAACAACAACTTTCTATAAGACAATTAGGGAAAAGTGCATAACCATCTATTAATTTTTTATGATATCAAATAATCATCATATATCATAAAACATAGTATATCATAATTACAAACATATTTGTAATTACTAAGCAAGATAATAGTATTACTGTTCTTTTTCTTTAAAAAAGAGCCCCAATCTTTTAGAGAATCATACTAAAATATTACTATTTACACACAAAGTTATGTTATCTAGAATTTGCTTCACAATAATACAGGGGAGAGAAATTGGGGATACAGATGAAACTAGGTTGGCCATAAGCTGATAATTGTTGGAGCTGATCATGGGATTCATTATACTACTCTACTTTTAAATGATTTTGAAATTTTCTCCAATAAAAAAGGTAAAAGCAAAACTCTCATAATTATGCTGATGGAGAATCCTATATGCATGCCCTTGTTTTTGTGGCTCCTGTGTCCCAGGGAGTTGACAGTGATTTGTGGGCTGCCCTGGGACAGCGTAAGCAGGTAAAGAATCCCTGCTCTCCCTTCCTCCACCCTGTTCACAGCCATTGATCTCCAGAGCCGTGGTCTCACTCCTCCCCAGGGGAACAGCAGCACAAAATGAGAGGCTGAAGAGCAAATGCCAAAGTTATATTCTCAGCTGCACAAATCAATATTCCTCTTCAGAGCCTGAGGTGGGAGAAGGTGCTGGCACCTGGCCCTAGCTGCAGCTCTCAGGGCTGAAAGCAAGTTGTGTTGGCCTCACTTTCTTCGCCTTGCCTTGGAAGTGCCACAAGTTGCCTTCTAGGCTCAGACCCCTGCAGGGAGGTCCAGAGTATCTATAGATTTCCACAGGCTCCCAGGGCAGGAGGGGCTGATGGAAGAGGAACTGTCCACCAGCTTAGGGTCATTTTCTTTCCCAGAGTCTTGACAGGACTCCTCAGAGTTTTGTCTAACTCCATATCCATCACCACCTGCATGGCCTGCTGCAGAGCATCCTAATCGATCTCTCTCCTCCTTTCATTCTCTGTTCCTCCTACCCACCATCTACCTTTTCAAACCATTTGATTCTTCACATTATAGTCAGGGTGACCTTCTCAAAGCCCAAATCTTATTAAATCAACTTGCTCTGGCTTAAAACCCATTGCTCCAAGGCTGAAGACCCAAACACTCAAAGATCTATGTGGTCTACTGTCCTCTGGCCTTACTACAACCCTTCATCCTCTCTGCTCTGCAGGCCCTTGGCTTTCTTGCCACAGGGCCATCATTCATTCGTTCATTCAGCAAATACCAGTGGAGGATCTACCATATGCTAGGCATACATGCAACTCGAATAACTCCACTGATCTTCAGATCTCAGCCTGAGTGCCACTGTACCAGGTAACACTCTACTTTTCTTGATTATGGCTTTGTTCCCCTTTTTTTATGTTCTTATGGTATCAAGCACATCTATCTCTTCATAGTCCTTCCACTTACACATTTACTTGTGTGGTTAATTGAGTTCTTTCTCCCACCAGTAGACTATAAGCTCATGAGCACAAAGATTCTGTCTGATTTTGTTCACCATTAACAACTCCAAGAACCTAGCACTGTGCCTAGCACATAGTAGGTTTCGGTGGGCTAAAGACGACTATAAATTGTTTTCAACTCATCATCAAAAGATGGAATCTGTTTCACCTCCCCATGAATCTGGGCTGGCCCCATGACCTGTTTGACCACTAGAATGCTGCAGAAATGATACTATGTAACTCCTGTAGCCTCTGCCTTGGCCACTTGGAGAGTTCTTTTAGGCTTCTACAGCCATGCTGTGAGGAAGTCCAAGTAGCTATATGCAGGGGCTTGCACAAAGGAGAAACAAGGACCTTGGTTGACCAACTGGTATCTAACTGCCCCAGCCAACCCCATGGGAAGGAGAAGTACCTCCTATGTAAGCCATAAGATCTTGAGAAATCAATTATTGTTTTAGTACACTAAGTTTTGGGGTGGTTTGTTAACAACAATATGTCACAAAAAAAAATTAAGTTCAAAAAAATACTCTGAGAATTTGTGAGGACTCTCGTGTCCTCTGAGTCTTAGTCTGATGGGCAATATTACATGTTCTACCTGTGGAACATCTGGATAAAGTTAGAGCCCTGGTCAAAAGAGTTGGAAGTCTCCATGGAAGGACTGGGAAAACTGCTCAATGAAGAACCCAGAATTGAAGAGATCCCACCCACTGGGAAAACAATGTTAAGCAAGCAAAGCAGCCCAACTTGTCATTGTGATGCTCTATGGGGAGACCTGGGACTCGGCAAAACCACACCCAGCTCTCCCAGAGGTCACCGTAAGCCCCTCTCAGCCTGCCCCTGAGATATGAGGTCAACTCCATGAGAAAGCAACCATCTCCAGTAGGGATTATTTGCTTAAACCCTAGAATTAACTGATTAGTGTTCAAATCCCAGTTCTGCCACCAGTCTTTGAGGGAATATCGTACTTTGTCATTCAGAATTTTACCAAAGATTGTTCACTCTTTGAGGAAATCAGTTCACCATAAAGCATCACTGCTCATAATATCAACTTCATTCTTTCAACTTACAGGTATGGGTCTGCTTTTGTAGCTATTGCTTTCAAGGTGACGTAAGTACAAACATCGATTATTTTGCTTCTAGAATAGAGCCAGGCCTGAACATTTCCATATCGAAATACATATTATTTAGTTTTTAATTATTTTCCTCTTATTAATATTTTTACTTGTATTCGAGATGACCGTTATACTTTTTTAAAAAGTATATTATGTTTGAATTTCATTTCAGAATAATAAAGAAAGTTTTAAAATACCTGTCATGAAAGGGTGCTTGGGATCTGATGAGGTTGGGGATACTGCTGTATGGGAACCTCAGCTGCACAGCTTTGTGTCACTCATCCTCTCCGAGCCTCAAATTCCACATCTGTACACAGATACAGCATTGGCGCCTACCCCGCAGACCTGCTGTGAGGATCAAACGACAGTGAGGGTCCACCCATACATGGGCTTTTTTCAACCAAATGCATATTGAAAGTACAGTACTCACAGATGTAAAACACACGTATCTGAAGGGCTGACTTTCTGTGTATGTGGACTCCACAAGGCCAGCTGTGGAACTTGAGTATGTCCTATTTTGGTCCGGGGCTTGGTGGGCAGAGAGGGGGTGAGGGATACTCAGTCCGTACGAGTCAGCTGCTCTTAGATTGTCTCCTGAAGGCTTGTCCTGGCAAAGGCTCCCGGCTGCCCCACCCTGCCCCGTTATTCCAGGCACTGCTGTCCTCCCAGGGGCCGCCTAATGGACCAGGTGTCAGGTTGTCAGGTGACTAGTCAGCAGCAACCAGCTCCTTAGTGAAGAGGTTCACAGTCCAGAGTCCTAATTTTGGGACCATTGGCAGAGTGGACTTGGATACTGACTTCCCCAGGTCCAAAAGCTCCTTTTAAATGCTCATATTCCAGGTGAGCAGCACCTGGTTTATATTCCTGCCTCGGTTCCTTCCTGGGGAGTAGAGAGAGCCTGGGACTGGGAATATGACCACAGTTCTAGTCCTGGGCCTGCTGTTAACCAGCTGTGGGGCCTTGGGGAGTAACCTCGCCAGAGCCCAGTCTTCTTATTTGTAAGATGATTGGATTCAAATTTATGCTAAGGTTGCTTCTAGTTCTAAGCACTCTACGACCTTGCTACTCAAAGCCGTGTTCACACGCCAGCACCAGCAGCACCTCTTGAGTCCTTGTCAGAGATGCAGAACCTTGGGCCCTGCAGCAGACTTCCAGAAGGATCTACATCATACCAAAACCCACAGGGGATTCCCATACACCTCAAACTTTAAGAAACGCTGCTCTATGAGACCACTTATTTAAAAGCTATGCTGAATTCCGCCTCCTTCTGGAAAAGTGCTTTCGAATTTGGACAAGAACTGTTTCTACCTAGAAGATTAATGTCACCCAGAGAAGGAGGGAGGACAGTTTTTTGAACAGGGTTGAACCCAAGTAACCTCTAAACCAGATTCTTTCTCTCCTTCCTTTCTACCTTCTTTTCTTCCTCCTTTATCCCTTCTTTCCCTTCTTTTCTTTCTTGCTTCTTTTCTTTTCCACTAGGAAAATGAAGAGGAAAATGAAAGGTCCTACCATTTTCCAGCAAAAGAAGTACTCTGCTCCTGTGTCCCCAGGGGCCTTGGTCCCCTCTGGGATAAGCACTGTGTGTGGCCTGAGGCCTGCCTGAGATCGCAGCCCCCAGGATGAAGGGAGCCACCCAGCCCAGGGGGGAGAAGGGGCCCTGGAGTGGGAGACAGAGAAGCCACAGGAGGAGCAGGGCTGATAGGGCTCCGCAGGGAGCCGGCCCCACGGAGCGCTTCTAAAAACAAACACTTTGGATTGCTTTTCCTCTACTCTTGCCAAAATTTCCCTTCTGGGAATGGGGCCACAGGACTCTCTGTTACCCCTACCCTTAGGCAGCCACACGGGGAGATTCAGAGACCACAGCCCCCCGCTGCTGCAGCAGGCTGCTGGAGTGCCCAGCCCCTGACAGGAGATTAATGTCCACTCGTCTTATGCGAAGTCAAAAATCAACACAGGAGCATTCGCAGTCCTCTCCCTATCTGTGAAAAAGGATTCTGGCCTCGCCTGCTCAGTGTTTTCTCCCTCCACACCCTTTCAGGGAGGCTTCTGCCAACGCCAGATGGGGTTTTTGGCCAGTGGACATGGCAGGAAAAGGAAAAGGGGGAAAAAACTCCAAGGTCTAGTGATTATGAATGAAGGCGTCTTTTTTAGGTGAGTTTTAAGGAAAGAGCATAAGAATAGTGAAATGATGTGAGGGTTGTTGATGGGAGAGAAAAAAATTGATAAAGTGTCCTTATAAACTCGGTTCTCGGAGTATGGTCCCGAGCCCGGTGGCATCGGTGTGGTTTGGGCACTTGCAAATTCTCAGACCCCATCCCAGACCCACCCACCCAGTCAGATCCCCTGCAGATGAGACCCAGCAACCTCTTAACACACCTTCCAGGCGATTCTGATGCCTGCTAACGTTTGGAAACTGTTTTCATAAACTGTTATTTCCACAGTGAATGGGACTTGGAGGTAAAATTTTAGTCCTTTTGAAACCATTGTATTCTTCCTGTGGCCACACACCTTGGCCCTGAGAGCTGCGGATCACCGGATCACCGACACGAGAGCTGCACTTTTCCTACCGGTGTTCATTGCTCGGAAGCGAGGTCCGAGGCTCTTCATTCCGAGACGCTGCCCTGCTCCTGTGCACAATCCCCAAGCAGGCCGGCGCCGCCGCTTGGAAAATAAACCAGAGGATGCACAGAAAGTCAAAGGACAAGTCTTTCATCCTGGGGGTCTGTGTTCAAGATGCTCGCAAAGCCCTGTTTTCACGCACATTTAGCTTCTGCTGCAGACTGCAGTCCTACCTGAAACTTCAGCCAGAACTGGGCAGAGGCTGGAGGGCAGGAGAGAAAACAAATATCCGTGTGATCCAAGTTTTCTTAGGTCCCGCTTAGCGATAAATACAGAGAGGTTTCCATCCTAACCCAGATATTTCACTGTTTTTGCTCCGCCTGCTTCAGAGAGGGCCTTAGCACCCCAAGTCTCCCTCTAGTGTCTCATGTGCTGCTCATAAATCAGGTTGGCAATTGCCACATGTCACCTGTCACACACAGGGTACTTTTGCTGGGCACCCCCTACTCAGTAAGTTCAGACTCACGGAACACAGATATGCAATTATACTACAAGGGGATTTCTTTAAACCTGTTTTTTTTTAAACAATAAATAAGATACTCACATGGTTTATAAAATGAATATAATGGATACACGAAACAAAAAGTAACCCTGCTTTCTCTCACTCTTGACTCCCTGTTCCCCAATTTTTTTGATAATCTTTCTAGAAGTGTTTTATACATAGACTAGCATATATATTCTGTTTTAGTCACACAAATGGGACCAATTAATGAATACTATTCTGCACTTTGCTTTCCTCGAGTAATAGCTTAGAAATAGTTCAGCTAGAGTTTTTTTTATGGCTCCATAATATTCCATCTTAAGGATGTGCCATGATTGGAATAATTAGCCCGGTTATGGCCCTCTCCTATTTTTCCCTTTCACAATGTTGCAATGAACATTCTTGTATGCCAAATCTGATGAACGTATCTGTGGATTAAACTCCCACCCATGGATCCAAGGGTATATGCATTTATGATTATCATTGATACTGCAAAAATGCACAACTAAAATGTTATATCCAGTTTTCTGCACATTGACTTTGAATGAGAGTCCTTATTCCCTCACTCACTCAATACTGAGTACAGCCGGCCTCCCTGTCCACGGGGTTTTGTATCCACAGATCTAGCCAACCTTAGACTGAAAATATTAAAAAAGAAAAAAAAGAAAAAGAACCATACAATGATAAAAATAATACAAATTTTAAAATACAGTGTAACAACTATTTATACAACATTTACATCGTATTAGGTATTATAAGTAATCTAGAGATGATTTAAAGTGTACAGGAGGATGTGCATGGGTTATACACAAATGCCATTGTACATCGAGGACTTGAGCATCCGTGCGCTTTGGTATTCACAAGGGTCCTGGAACCAGTCTCCTGCAGAGACTGAGAAACAGCTGTATTACCAAACTTTTCGCATTTTTGCCAATCTGATAGGCGAAAAATGGCACCTTGTTGTTTGGATTTGCATAGCTTTAATCTGAGGAAAGTTAAACATCTTTTCATACGTTTATTGGATATTTGCTTTTGTTTTCATGAGAACTGCCTTTCATATCCTTTGCCCATTTTTCGGTTGGCCTGTTCATATTTATTCTCATTGATTTGTATGAGCTCTTTGTAAAAGAAGGAAATTATCTCTTTGTCTCTTGCGTGTGTTGCAAATATTGTGTACCACTTTATCATTTGTCTCTTGACTGTGGAATGTGCTTCCATAAAGACATTTTAATTTTTATGCAGTCGCATTTATGAATATTTTGCTTTATGGAGACTGGTATGATAGGGAAAGAATAGTCAATGAGGTTAACCACTTCAGATGGCATTTGCTTGCCTTGTTTGTCCTTTCTGAAGCCAGAGACTTGGCATTGACACAAGGCTGAGACAGGGTACGTGGAAGGTTGTGTTGATCCACCTGCTCCAGGTGCTACGACAGGTGCTGAATCAGCTACTCCCATGGACCAGAACAACACCCTTTTCGATTCCCAAATTTGGTGCAAGGACAGGCTGTTGGCCCACCCTCCTTTACCCTTGTGGAGAATTATCTTTCTGGGGCCTCATCATTCTTCCTACAATCTGACCTCGGTGAGGCCACTCTAGGCCTCATAACTATGAACTGAATCTGCAAGAAATTTAAGTTGGCATTCTTGTCTTTGTCCTCCCAGAGGGCCACTGTGCTCCTAAAATATAGGTGCAAATAGCTCATCCATCTCTCCTCAGTCAAAACAAAGGCCTCTCTTTGTTTTGGAGTAAGTAATGACCCCCTGATTCAACTAAAATATCCTGAAACAAAATTAGTGAATCAACTGATCACTGATCTGAAGCCTTCCAGAGAACTATATCAACTTCACTGAATCTTTTGTTGGTGGTATTTCAAAAAGTATAAAATGGGGAGTAATGAACATTGATGTCCTGTGGGAAAGGACACTGTGGGCAGGGCAGAAGGGGACTGGGCACATCCACCCTGCCCAGGGCTCTGCCTCTGCCCAGGGTCAGCTCCTCCTAAACTGCCCTCCACTGCCCAGCCTAGCCTGCCTCTAAAAATGCTATTTTAATTTGATTTTTAAAACCACTTTCATGGGAGTAGCTGTCAGGGGGAAGATGCACCAGTCCCCACAGCTGTTTGGAATCACAGATGGTTTGTCAGAACAGAGTTGGGGGCTTGCAAGCTCTCTCTATTATACGGTTCCTGGGGGAGTAGGGGAAGCGATGCAAAGAGTTATCTGAAGTGAGGAGTTGACACAACGCCTATCCTACTGTAACCCATAGGTGCCTGGCCCCAGGGGATGGGTATGAAGTTTGCTTCCCAGCTCAGTGAGAAGGAACAGCACATTGCTTCCAGTCCAATAAATCTAACTCTTCAGCTCTCACTCACCAGGTTGGTGGGAAACTCGATCTCAGTCATGACTCAGAGCCCTTGTACCCCCTGCCACATACCCGGTTGAGGGGGTTTTAGAATATGCCTGCAACTTCTTTGACAGTCCTCCCATGAAAAAGTGCAGGCTAATTCCTCTCCCTTTGAATATGGGCTAGCCTGGGTGTGATGGGCTGCACTGTGCCCCCACCCCAAATTAATTGCTGAAGGCCTAACTCCCAGTACCTCAGAATGTGACTGTATTTGGAGATAAGGCCGTTATAGAAGTGGGTAAGTTAAGTAAGGCCATCAGGGTGAGCCCCTAATCCAGTGTAACTGGTGTTCTTACAGGAAGAGGAGGTTAGGACACAGACGCACATGGGGGAAGACCACGTGCAGACACGGGAAAAGCTGGTCATCCAAAAGCCAAGGAGAGAAGCCTCAGAAGCAACCAACCCTTCTAATGCCTTGATCTCAGACTTCCAGCCTCCAGAACAGAACATAAATTTCTGTTGCTCAAGCCACCCACGCTAAGGTACTTTGTTATGGCAGCCCTAGCAAACTAATGCCCTTGGCGACTCACTTCTAAAGGATAGAACACACGCAAAGTAATGCTGCCTGACTTCTCAGGTTCAGGCAGAGAAGGTGATGTGGCTTCTGTCTGATTCTCTCCCCAGATGCTCATCCTTGGAACCTCGCCACCACGTGGAGAGGAGGAGGCCAGGTCACGTGGAGCCGTGTAGGTGTTCTGGCCGGCAGCCCCAGCGAGGGCCCCCGCTGACAGCCAGCATTAGTTGCAAGGCATGTGAGTGAGCAAAGCATGGGACGATTCCAGCCCCAGCCTTCCAGCTGCCCCAGCTGAGTGGAGAGACAGAGACACGCCGTTCCTGCTGAATCCTGGCCAAACTGCCAATTCGTGAGCAAAATAAATGTTGTTGTTTTAAGCCAGGGCAGTTTTTAAAGCAGAAGTAGATAAAAGGAACACCAGTCTTGAGGTATCAACAGCTTCTTCTGTCTCTTTAACCTTAAAGAAAATTTCCTTTCTTCTTCTTCCCACTTGGAAAGATCCCCTGTAATCTTCCCTCAATTTGTCTTCAGCTGTATAATGTTGGATTCTCTTTCTGGAGGGGAAAGGGTGGGAGGAGGTTTATGCCAACCACTGTTTCTTATTAATTCACACTAATAGAGTAATTTGAGGGTTCTCCAAAGAACATTTTTATTTCAGGTGGAAAGTGAAATCTATATAAGTAAGCAGGTCACTGCATTTTCATACAGTGGTGATCAGTATGTGCAGGTTCTCTTTGGCCACATTTGCTTATGTTTAATGTTAACCTTGAGTCTACATTCAGCACTCTGCTATGGTTCCCCCCCCCCCAAAAAAACTCAGTTCCCAAAACACTGGAGATTAATGCAGACATCACTGAAAGTTGAATTCGGGAGTGGAGAGAGGGTTACATCCTCCACTACACAGGAAAATTCAGAGTCTACCGTAGACTCTTTCTCTTTCCGGTCTTCCCACAATCTATCCCCTCCCCCAGGTGCCCTAGGTGAAATTCTACCTCCCTTTGCTAACACAGGACACCCACCCAGCATAATTAAAAAAACGCTAGGCAGCCAGTCAGGAACAGCTTATTGTTCCCGAAGCGTGCCCCAAACGCTTTCAGTTCCTTCCAACACATTTCCAATCCCATTTTCATGTTGTTACTCATGTTACTTGTTTCTGTTTCTTTCCCTTGGAGCTCAAGGAAATTGGCAAGAGCCACACTGTTTTCTCTTCTCTTTGCTGCTCTGAAGAATGCAACCATGGCAGCCCTCCTCCAGTGTCCCCAATGCCAAAGTCAACAATGAGGTGGAGAACTTAGGGCCAGTCACCCTGCGCATGGAGTCCCAATCTTGCTGTGGCAATGGCTTCATCTACAAAAAGCGTGCAGCACACAGCTCCAAAATAGCAATAAGCCAAAGCAAAGTGCAAGAGGAAATGCTCCCAGCATCCGTGTCATCATTTTCCTTGCTGGATAGAGGGTAATGGAGTCTAGTCCTCACCCTAGAGGTGGCAAAGTGCAGCAATGAAACCAATGGGTGGCACCAGAGATGGCAGTTGGTGGAAATAAACCACCTCCCAGAGAGGCAGCAAGATGTAACAATCCTAACAGGAGTTCACAGCTACCATTCGTTGAGCAGTTACTATGTGACAGATATCACGCCAAGTGCTCTATGCACTATCTCAATTAATACTCAGAACAACCTTATAAAGCAGGTACTATTATTCCTATTTCACAGATGACAAAACTGAGTCTCAGAGGCACTAAGTCCTTATCCAGGACTACAGAGCCCATGAGGACAGGTGACTAATGACTGAATGAGGACAGCACTCTTGTCTCCTTGTCAGTATCAAAGGAATAGCAAAGGAATCTGGCCCAAGAAGCACCCCCCCCCCATAAGAAGAGCTACCATTTTGGAGCACTTACCATGTGCTAACCCCTTCACGTGAGGTCTCTGTTTTACCGCACACATTGCCTTGTGAGGAGGGCGTGTTGGTCACCTTTATGGAGCCAATGGAAGTGTGTTCAATGGATGGGCAGCAGTGATAAGTTTAACAGGGTGGGATGGAATCGAGCGCATGGGAACGTTTGAGGGGTCTGTGAGTCATCCACGTAGGGATGGCAGGTTGTTTTTAAGGCGTCCAGTTTTCCGGGGTCACTCTTCCACTTAATATTCAACCAGCGATCGTCTGAACCTCTTCCTCTCCACTTGCCCACACACGGGTGAGGCATTTTCAGTCCCTTCCTCTGTTTTAGTGACACGCCCTGAAGAAGGCTCACTGCTTTGTCCACATCCCTACAGGTTCCTTCTTGCCATTTTAGACACTGGGGCTTTGCTTTTCCTGCTTTGCTTCAAGTTGAACATTCTAGAGCATCGAATGCACGCCTCCAAAGTTGGCCTTCCCAAAGGTGACACCAAGTTCCATCCCCCTCAGTGGTGCATGAGCCAGGCTCACCTCACTGTGTGACCCTCGTGGCTTGAGGAGTGCCCCTGGCTGGCATTGTGTGAATGCAGCAGTCCCCCCACAACAGTGCCTGTCTCGTTAATACCACACACACATCAGCACCGGGTATTAACTTCTTCAACAGGTGAAAATGAATTGCTTTTTATTTCGCGTTGCAAATTAAATTTTTTACATTACAAAGCATGAAATAAGCTCAAGTCCAACGCATAGTATCAGTTAGAGTGCACATAATCTTTGCGATGATAATGGTGAGGATTGTCAGGAGATAGGGAACAAAGGTGACCTTTATCAAGCACTTGATAAGTGCCATGTACTCTGATAAGCATTTTAGACACTTTAATTCCCACCCTGTGAGGTAGCTATTGCTACTGTCCTATTTACAGACCAGGAGGCAGAGGCACAGAGAGACAAAGTGACCTGCTCTGGGACTTACAGCTAATCAGGAACAGAGCCAGTACTGCCCCACCTAGGTGGTAGAGCATCCCATCGGGGTATTTGGGGGCATCTCAGTCCCCTTTCTGTCACTCATCTTGGTGAGACTTCAGGCATGTGATGTCCTCTCTCCAAGCCACAGCTACTCACCTTTAAAATGCTGGAAACTTGCGTGGTTGTGGTGAAGACCAAATGGGAAGGGAAGGAGGGAGCGATGAAGGGGAAGGCAGGGGAGAAAAGGCAGAGAAAGGGAAGGGGAAGAGGAAGGAAGGTGGAAGCGCTTGATTAACAGTGACGTGAGCTGTAACAATACCCAGCACCCTGATTATTCTCACTCAAGGAACGTCTTCAGGTGCACTAAATCCTGAGCAGGTCAGTCCACTGACCACGGATATGGAAACAGCCTGGTCATGTCCCATTCCTGGGCACCCTCTCTGCAAAAAGAACAGAGTTGTTTACCCCTCAAGAGTCCATGGAGCTAAAGAATGTGTCACGTTGGGGGCAGTCTCCAGCGTCTACTCTCCTGACCCACCCTTTCTCCTGGCCCTGCCACCTGCCAAGCACCAGGCGGGCCAGTAGCCGCCAGCGACACCTGCAGGCGGCGGGAAGCCCTGCAGCTGCTCAGAGTGGAGGCTCAGCACCCTGCGGTGGTAGGTAGTTCGTGGACGCTGGGACAAGGTCTTGTGTTTTCTTCAGATTTTAAGTCTGGGGGAGAGTTTGTGTTTCTTAAAAGATCTCATGCAATCAGAAAGTAGAATTTTCAGGGAACATCCACTCTGTTGCTTGCTTTGTGAAAAGCAGCAAGGAATTTTGCACTGTTCTCTCATGGACACCTTCAGGGCTGATCTTAATTTCAGATGGAGTAGGTAGTAGTCTTTGTTTTGTTTCTTTAAGGGTAGTAGGAAGCCATTCCTCGTCCCCCAACAAAATTCTTTCTTCCCCAAGCCTTTCAAGGAAGTTTGACTTGCTCTTATGATCAACTAATTCCTTTGGACTAGGCTCTGTCTTCTTTTTGAAGACCACTTTGAAAAGGCCAACCCAATGACAGAGATACTCATTGTCTCTCTCCCAAGGTGTGAATGACCATCAGACTGCTGGCTGTCATTGTTCACTGTATGAGCTAGAGGACATCACCTTGACCCTCTATGACTCTGTTTTCTCAATTCTGAAGTGGGGATAATGACTGTTGTAAAGATGAGTCAGCACATTCTGCATTACGGGTACAGGGTTGACAAGGAATCGACGGGAGGTAGTGATGGTGGCAGCAACAGTGGTGGCAGCAGCAGGAGTGGAGTGACTGCTGTCCATACCAGAAGAGGTGAGGAAACATAAGACCACTCAGTACTTGGAGGAAAAGAAGATAGAAGACAAAAGTCACCAACTGGACCATTTTGCTGAGAGCTGATCCTGGTGACCCCATGGCAAGTAGAACAATGAGACCTGCCACCAACTCAACGTGAGTTAGATTCCAGGCACCTGGCCTCAGACACCGAATTCATTCTCTTTGAATCCTCATAAGAACTCAATGGAGTAGATTCCACTAATAGTGCCCACGTACAGTTGAGGAAACTGAGGCTTAGAGAGTTAAGGCAACTTGCCTCAAAGTCATACAGCCAGCAGGCGACAGAGCCAGGACCCAAACCATCTCTGTCTGACCCCAAAGCCCAAGCGGTGAACTCGGAACCACCACCCTAGGAACCACAGAGGTTGCCAAGAAGCTTCATTTCTGTCTCTTCCCTTGCCCAGATGGAGGCTGGAGAAGGGTGGATTGGGGGGTGCACTCAGCTCTTCTCTCTTCAGGGTCTGGGGATTGTAACCCTGCAGTGAGCAGACAAGCTCCGGCCAGGCAGGGCTAGATCTGAAGCCCTGCTATCTGCCTCATTTCATCAGGCTGCCAGCGGCCAAACACAGGAAATTAAAAGCAGCTCGTAGATCATAGAGCGCGGCACCAAGTGATCTCAGACAGACTCTAACCCCCTCCCCCGCCCCACCCCGCCTCCGCTTTCTCCTTGTGCAAGAACATGGCTCTTTGCAGTCAGTTGCTGAACTTGGGCAGGGGGCCGGGCTGTCCTAGTGGCCAGCACCCCAGAGGCAAACAAGGAGGCCCTGCCCTCTGAGTGCTGGGAGTCTGGTAAGGTGGGCCCCTACAGGTGCGATGAAATTTGTGTGTGTGTGTGCATGTGTGTGTGTGTGTCTGTGTGTGTGTTCTGGAAGGAGACACAGGAAAGAGTGGTGGCCTCTGAGGACCCAACTTTTCTCTTTATATCTTTTCCATGCTTGAACTTTTTGCCTGTGCTTGTGTTAACTATTTTTACAAACCATACACATCGTAAAGATGAAATAGCATAAGGTTATACACAGAGGATAGACACCTAGCCCACAGGGAAAGGGGAAGTTGGAAGAGATTTCTCCCAGGCAGTACTCTTGAGTGCTAAAGAACAAAATGAATTAACAGATGAATTAACAAAAAAGGGAAGGGGATTCCAGGCAGAGGGGACAGCTGGAGCAAAGGCTAGGAGGTCTGGGGGTGCCAGGGAAGTAGCCTGGTGGGGGGGGCAGGACATAGCACGCAAAGATAAGGCACCGTGCTCTCAACACCCCTCCTTTCCCCTCCATCTGCCAGCCACACGCTGTGGCGTTGCTCAGGCCTAACCACAGACCTAGCGGGACACTGACTGCACAGGTGGGGGCCATCCAACCTACTCCACCCTTACGTGTCGTCAGCAACATCTCACAGCTGAGCTACCCTGTGAGCATGACGTCCGCGCTTTCTGCTGGCCCGGCATCCCTTCCTCTGAGTTTTGGCAAAGGTGCCCCCTTTCCTTCCTTTGTTAAGTCTCCTCTCATTCTCCCATGTGGTCCTGAGAAGATGGTCCATTGCGACACCCCCACGCCATGCTACCCCAGCCAAGGGGGTGAGGATGTGACCCAGCCTCAGTCCATAGATCTTCTCTCCCTGAGATCTGGTCTTGGTGGACACCTCCTTAGTATGGCAAACAGCTGGGCTGACTCACTCCCATGAGATCACCCCAAAGTGGCATCCACTAGCTCCTGCTCATGGGGACCAGATTGTTCAACTTTCCCTTCCGTTCTATGAGCCACCCAGAATCCTCCTAATGAATGTCTTTATTGGCTTTTTAGCCAGAATCAATTTCTATTATCTATAACCAAAGAACCCTAGCAAATGCCTCTGCTCTTTGAGAGTTAATAAAAATTGATTTGGGACGCCCAATTTACATGCAGATGATCCTCATTCCCGCTCACACTTCTGGAGAATTCCTATTACCTCTTACCTTGTTTCACTTGTTTCCAATGACTTAGTTTCTGGGTGGTCTCACCATCCCGCGTGAGCTGTTTTTGCGAATATAAACAAGGAACTCAGTACTCTTTCCTCAATTTCTCTTTGCTCCCTCCCAACCTAAACACACACCTACAACATACATAAGGGGTGTGTGTGTGTATGTGTGTGTGTGTGTAGGAGACTTTACTGGAGAGATAGAAAGGTTTACACACACAACAAAAAAATGGGCAATCAAAAATTAGACATTATCTGTTCTTAACAAGTTCTACCAACACAAATTCCAAGTTCTAGTTTCTCCCTACTAGGTCCTCTCTTCCTCTGTTTCCTCTCTTCCTTCAAATCCCCTCACCCAAAGTCCCTATTTATGCAAAAAAGTAAAAATAAAAATAAAAAATAAAACCACATCAGTTTTCTCTTTATCACTTTGTCTCCTACCAACTTTGCCCTCAGGGTTTCAGACAGTTCTCCCCCTAAAAGAGAATTTTGGGGGCAGGTGTTAACACATTTCCCAGCCCACTACAATGATTTCTGCAGACAGAAGATTAGAACCAAGCCAAATGACCCTCTGTGCCCTTCCAGTCATCAAAGCAATGATCCTGGGCACAGGGACGCATCCCAGTCCTATTGTCTACTGTGATTCACATTCAGTTAGATGGGCCATCATCTCTGCACGAACTCATGGCTCTTTCACAGGCCACATTCCTTTCTCTCCAGAGGCAGAGAGCCCTCTGAAGGAAGCAATTCTGGACAGGCTGGACGTCTGGCTGGTGCCTAGGCCCGCCCTCTGCTGAATCTTTCTCTTGCTACTTGGTGTGTGTAAGCCCAGTCACTGGACGCTCAGGATCCTAAGGGTGTGAGATCTACACAGTATATACCCTTCATGGTGCCCACCCAAGCAATGATCTCAGCGCTAGACACACAATGAGTACATGATCCACGCTTGCAGAATTAGCATATTCACCCCCCAGAACTCATACTGCCAGCTAATCATTCGTTCAATAAACACGTATTAAATTCCTTCTCTGTGCTAAGCAATGGGGACAAAAGCAAAACAAGACCCAATTCCTGTCCATAAGAGTCTAAGGATCTAGTAGAGGATGTAGGAAAGAAACAAGCAGTTATTCAAAGGTGGGTAAGTTCTGGGTTGTAGAGCCACACTTTGAATAGCTATTGAGCATCTTCTATGTACCAGGCTGTGTCCATTACCTGGAGTTCTGGGGAAATAAGATACAACTCTATAAACAAACAAACAAACAAAAAACATAAAAACCCTATGAGTTTTATTGTGCTGGGTGCCTGGAGGACAGGGAAAGGGACAAGAGAAAATTCATAAGCATCCAACCCAGTGCCCAGGACATAGAGTCGCTTGGCAAATATTTATCGAATGAAAGTTGACTAAACAAATAATTACAGGACATGATACCTGCTATGACAGAAGCAAAAGTATGCTGTGGCTAACCATTTGGAAATCAGAGAACATCTTCAAAAAGGAGATGACATCTGAACCCTGCCTGAGCAGGAATGTGCCAGAAGTAAGAGAGAGGACCGGGGTTTCAAGAATAATCACCAGCACGTTGCAAAGGGTCTGAGGCATGGAAGAGTGTAGCCCATGGAGAAAGAAGGAGTGGAGAAGACGTGCCCATTTGGTGGGGGAACGGCAAGCGATGAGGTTGGAAAATGAAGTCTGGGGCCACATCCTTGAGGGATTTATAATGTACTAACAGTTGAGGAACAGTCAACTGTGTCTTCCAGGCCGGCTGTAGTGGTGGACAATTGCTGCGTCTATGTGTCTGCGCTTTCACAGCAGAAAGTAGAAGGCGTCACTCTCCCACCTGATAACAGAGTAGATGAGAAGAGAGTCTTTAGAATCAAGCAAACCATGGGTTCAAATCCCAGCTCTGCCACCTTTTGACAGTGAGATGTTGGGCAAGTAACTGAACCTCTGTGTACCCGATAGATTCATCTCCAAAACAGGCATTATAATAATGTCCACCCCAGAGGAGGGTTGTAAAGGATTAAAGGTAACATGCAGAAAATTCTCAATAGAGTGCTTGGCTTATAGTGAATAGTTCCTAACAGGGTTGGTTTGTTATTCTCATTATTGTAATGATTCCTGCTGCTGTCATTCTATGTGGAATAATGTTGCTTCTCATCCATCCCCTGCTGCCTACAGAGAAGGTTAACTGTGAGGCCCACCTTTTCCATACTGGTTATCTCAATAGAGCAAGTGAATTCAGATCAATAATTTGATGGGAGGTGGGGATTACTCAGTTTGGAAGGAACCTCCAAGAGCACGTGGCCCAACTACCCTCCTCAACTCACGTTGAGGAGGCTGAGAGACACCAACAACTGCTTAGAGAAAGAGCTGGGGCTACCCCCTAAGCCTCCAGGCCCCTACCCAGTCCCCCTGTACATATAGCTCATTGCACCCCATTTAACCCTGTTGCCACATAGACAAGGCCAAGATTAAAATCAACTTCAAATGCCAACCTCCCAAAGCCAAGTCCGCTGGAAGACCGAACACCTGGGCTCTGTCCTGCTCAGGGCTGGGTTTTCCTTGCACTCTCTCCGCAGCCTCCATTGGCTGAAAATAGACGTTGCCTGGAGCCTTCAAGGAGGAGATGAGAGGCCTCCCCCACCAGCCAGTGTCAGCTTACAGTGGGAACAAGGCCTGGGGACACGGCCAGGGCCAGGCTGACACAGACTGTTTTGCTTCCCCAGGCTGTCATCCCCAGCAGAGGCTGTGATCACACTGGGGCCCCCTCATCATAGCATGGGAGTATTTGTCACCAGCAGGGCCCGGCCAGTTTGCTCTGGAATCAGCCCCTTCTCTGGTAGTAGCTTCAGGCTCCTGCAGTTTCCCAGAATCCCCCTCTGTCCAGGGTCACGGCTCCCCTCTGGAAGGAAGCTCAAGTGGAGACCCTCAGCGGGACAGCTTGGTGTCCTCTGGCGCTCCCCCATAGCTCTCCTAGCCCTCCGCTGAGGACTCCAGTGGGAGGACTCCAATAACCTGAACAAGCCAAGCCAAGCTCTCCTCTGCTATTCTGCACTCCCCTGGGGACTAACAATACTCACAGTCAAATTTTAAAAATTCTTTATGCAAAAGAGGTTATTATCTGTACTGTGGCTCCCTGCCCACAGCTGGCCTGACCGTGGGTGAGGTGTCTAACCCATGCAGAGCCAGAATGTAGGCCCATGTGGCAGCCAGTGGTCCAGCCGCAGGGACTCGCCTGTGCAGGTTGGTGACTAACCCACTGAACCAACCAGGTCCCCTCTCGTACCTTACTTTATCCTCCAAACACATGTTGGGGCCTTCCGTGTGCCAAGCACTACGCTAGGCTGCAGTGATAAACAACTTTGTCATCCCAGATCGTTTTGCTCCTAGTAGGCATTCAATATATGACTCAGCCCCTTATTAGCAACTAGATTAGCTGTCAGGATTTTGTTGTGATTATATACACAACTCTCATTTATAAGGTAACCGTTACTTTAAATCAACCAATGAATTCATTAGGGCCCTCAAATTTAAGGAATAGGCCCAAACTGCCCTAAGGAAAAATCAGAATTTACTGGCTCCTATATACAGGACTAAAATTGTTCTCAGGAAACCAAATGATGATATTCTCTCTCCCCTTCTCCTTCCTCCCCCATCTCATCTCGCTCCATGTCTTATATCTTCTTCTAAGATCTTTTTCAAAGTGCTCTTCTGCCTCTCTCCATGTGTTGGACTCATTCTTTCTTAACATAGAAGTGCTTTATCCACACAGCAGGAGGCCTGGCCTGGGCAGCTCCAGGCTTTATTAACTCCCAAGGAAAAGAGGATTTCTTTCTCTCAGCACCGATGCAAAATTCAAAGGAAAGACACCAGTAAACCAAACTTGGATCATGTGGTCACTCCTGAGCCAGTCACCGTGGCAAGAGGCCTGAGATGCCACCATTGGTCAAGCCTTGGTCACATGACACCCCTTAGCCCAGAACCTTCGTGTGAAAAAAGAACAGTTCCCCCAAAGGAGCGTGCTCTTTCCATGGGAAATGGAGTGGATGTTGAACAGGATGGAGGGGAGGAGGCAGGGAGGGATGTCTGTTACACCACAAACATAAAAGGAAAAGCTATTTTTATCCTAAGAAAAAGTAGGGAAGGCCTTTACCAAAGAGTAGTTTTAGGATTGTTTCTAATGGCCAGCTTCTTTAGAATACACAAGACGTTCATACGTTTAAAAATATTTAATGGACTGGTGATTTTTATAAGATAGATAGAAGTGGTGAGTCAGCACAGAACTCATACCTAAAGTGACAGGGGACAAACCACGTACCTTTGGGGGAGGAAGACAACTCATCTATCGAGCATTTATCGGGTGCTGGGCCTTGCTGTGGAGCTGTAGAGCTGTCCTGTGAGGCAGGCACTATTGTTCCCTCCATTTACAGAAGAGGGAAATGATGCTTAGAGAAGTTACCAAAAAAAACCTCACTGACAGCCCCATAGCTAGTCAGCGCTGGAGCCAGGATGTGAACCCAAATTTGCCCGATTCCACAAGTCCCTTCTGCCTTCCAAAAGCAAAATATAGCCCTGCTGAAAGGTGGGGGTAGGGGGTGAACAATGAGTCCCTCCTCTATTTATAGACAGAGAACAAAACCAGACGGCCCAAAAGGGCAGAAGTGCCAAGAAGGAAAATAGTTTTTCTGGGTCCCTTATGAGGACATTTTTTGCTCCCAAAATGGAGACGGCGCCGGGAAGTTAATATTGCCCATCACGGAATGCTGCAACAGCCAGGAGAATGTGGCCAACAAAGGACAAGGGATTCAGGAACCCAGGGATTCAGGAACCCAGGGGTCATTAGTGGCCTGCAAGCAGCAGCTTCAGCAGAGGAGTATGGCCAGATCCAATATTTAAAGGGGTTTACGATAAATAACTGGTCGAGACATGGAAACTTCAAAAGTACATAGACCTCCGCATTCAAAAAGTTTGGCAGGAAATATAAGGATACCTGCATGTTTTAAAAGCACAGGGAAGCAATGACTGAAGCTGAAGGGTCTACAAAAACAGACTTTAATTAAAACAAGTGTTTCTCTTGTTTGCAGATAGAAAAGTGCTAGAAAGAACATGCCATTAATGACAGAAATAAAAATCCAAGTGAACTGGACCAGCTGAAACTCTGGACTGGGAAAACCTAAGTCTGAACTACAACAGGGTTCTTAGTGGGTTTTGTCTTCCTGACACACTATTTTTCCACCCTTTTCTTCAGGCCACAGATGCCACTCTTGACCACCTGGGTTGTCATGTAAATGGTCTGGCCACTTGTGATACTTCATTCTGCTGGGTACAGTACTCAGTTGATTTGATGGGACTCAAGTCAAGCTGGCCAGTCCATCTCTTGGGGTGGATGAATGGATGCTGGGGGAGACAGTCCACTCTCTCCACTAGGCTGTGTAGTTGGGATCACACGAGAGACAGGTATATGCGTCTTCAGGCTTCATCCACCCAGATTAGCAATGACCTAGGCAAAGGGTGATTTCTCTCTCTCAGCACCCATACATAAAATCCAAGGAAAGCATCTCCCCTGGCCATGTGAGGGGAGCCTATTCACAAGTAGGAGAGCGAGCCCAGTCCAGAGGAGAGATGGAAAGAGAGAGAGACCATCTTTCAAAACTTTGAATCCAGCCATACCTACTCTCCATCCTGGACTCTCTCCTTTTTTCACTTTAGAAAGTTTGAATTGGGTTTCTGTAGCTAGCAACCAAAATACAGTTCACTAACAGTTCACTAACATAATTACCATCAAAGCCTCCATCAATAGAATGGGGTGTCCTGGAAATGGAAATGAAAATCGTGACCTGCGAGAGCCACTGAGAATAATTATAATCAAAAGAAAAAAAAAAAACACACGGAGTTCACAGTCGTGGGAAATTGTTTTGCTTTCCTCCTATAAACAGGAAATCCCTCAGAAATGTTGGTAATATCAGCGCATGTGTGGTGGGTGAGGGGATGACAGGAAGAGTCTTGGGTAGTTACAATTCTCTTCCGGAAGAGAAATAATAATGATCAAGCTAACTACTAGACTTGACAATGCTCTCAGAAGCCAGGAGGTGGTGCACAGATCTCTGTATGTTTCTCATGGAGGCTCCTCAGCCCACCCACGGCCCCCCAGGGGCTCCCAGAAGTCCCTTCTCTCTTGCCTATCTCCTCCTCCTCTCTCCTGGAATCTCTCTGTCCTCTCAGCCTTCAGGGCTCTCTGCCCTCCCTCCAGGGCTCCCGGAAAATCAGTTCCATAGGTTGCCATGAGCAGCTGGAGGGAGTTGAGTCAGATTCCCTCAGGGGAAGGGGCTTTAGGCCTTTCTGTAAAACATCAGAATCCCAACAAATGCTTCTCCGACCATGCCATCTCTCCTCTGACAGTGCCTCTCCCATGAACAACTGCACTGGGAAGTACCCATCTCTTTTCTCTGTCTCACCAAAAGCATTCTCCCAGAAAGAGGAGTGAAAAAGAAAAAAAAAAAAAAAGAGAGAGAGAGAACAAATGCTCAGGAACAGTCTTAGGGTTATCCCACAGAGCAGGTCACAGTGTGGCACAAACTGAAGACTTCTGGGCAGGCCCCTTCCCCTCCTGTACAAAAACAACACCCTGTCTGATGCTTGGCATATGGCTTACAAACTATAAAGCCATGCTATACAACTGTTGGAGATCTTTTTTTAAAATCCTACTTTAGAATATTTTTTTACATACAATGGGAGAGTTTTTACATTGATGTATTCCATTGGGTTATGGAATTCTTTTCAGATTCGGAGATCCCCCGCACTCTCCCATGTGCTGCTGGTGAGAAGTCAGTCTTACAGCCTCTCTGGTAGGTCACCTGGCAGTGGATTTCAAAATGCGTGAAAATGTTCATCTTTTTCCCCCCAGCAATTTTAATTCCAGAGCATGGACTGGCTCCACCTTTCCCCAGTCATGTGATTTAGCCTCTGTGAGCCTCAGTTTCTTTATTGCTAAAATGGGGAAAATACTAGTACCTTCCTCATAGGCTGGTTGGGAGGATTAAATGAAATATACAAATGCCTTGGAATAGTATCCAGCATGTGATGAAATGCTATATAAGTATTAGCTAAACGATCAGAGATAGAAATAGAAGTACATCTCAGCATTGTTTTAATTGGCAAAATTTTAGAAAAATGTCGAATAATGGATTGTTTTTTATTTTTTTGAGACAGAGTCTCACTTTGTCACCTGGGCTAGAGTGCTGTGGCATCAGCCTAGCTCACAGCAACCTCAAACTCCTGGGTTCAAGTAATCCTCCTGCCTCATCCTCCTGAGTAGCTGGGACTATAGGCACACGTCAACCACACTCAGCTAATTTTTTCTATTTTTAGTAGAGACGGGGTCTTGCTCTTGCTCAGGCTGATCTCAAACTCTTGACCTCAAGCGATCCTTCCACCTCGGCCTCCCAGAGTGCCAGGATTATAGGCGTGAGCCACCACGGCCGGCCTAATAATGGATTGTTCACTAAAAATAATATGTGCATCCAAGAGATGGAAAATTACATAGCCATTTTTTAAAATCACATTTTCGAAGAATATTTAATGATATGGGAAGATGTTCATAATACATTGTTAGGCCAAAAAAAAAAAAATCGGGTTTTAAAAAATAGATACAATACGACCTGAATATCAAAATAAAAAGTAAAAGAAATACTTCGAAGTATTATTGGCAGGTGTCTCTAATTGACGATTCAACCTTCCCTGCACACTAGAATCACCTTGACAACTTTAAACAATAACCCTGCAGAGGGATCCCACCTCTAGAAATTCTAATCAATTTGGCCTGGCCTGTGACCCAGACCTCAGGATTTTTATTTTCTTCTGCATGCTTGTTTTCTTTCCCCAGATTTTTTCCCCCAAGTCTTCTAAAGTAAACATGTATTGCTTTTATAATTAGAAATTAAAACCACAAATGCTATTTAAAAGACATTTCAGTTTCCCCCATGAGAGTGGCTGACTGAGCAGTTATCTCGGCGACTGTTTCACCAGGTCGTTTTGTCCCAGGGAGAGCGCAGAGGGGCGAGCGGGAGAGCCGGGGTTGGAGGAAGGAGAGGCAGTTTCAGATCTGAGGCACTGCCCTGGGGAACAAGGCAGGAGGGGACACTGGACGGGAAAGGAGGGTGTGGGGCTCAAGGGGAGGCCACTGGCCACTCGAGGGCCCGGGGGCAGGGACTGGGGAGGACCCCCGGCGGCGGTGCGCAGGCGGGGACAGCGCTGTCCCGTGTGACCCTTCCTGTCTGAGCCCATGCTGGGAACCCTGGGATCTCATCTACGTGTGTCAGCAACGCAGTCTTGGTACGGGCTGGGAGGAACCGGCGCGACAAGGAGAAGCCATGGGACATCATTGGCTGCCAAAAAATCGTCACTGACAAAGACTCCAGGGCCATTTGTATTTTTCTGCCTCCGTGTCTGATAGTAAACGCTTTGGGTCTGAGGATTGAGCTGCTTCAGCTCCCATTGCATTTATTTCTTTATTTTTTTCCATTCATTCAGCAAGTCCTCCTCGAGCTCTTACTGTGCGCCAAGCTCTGTGCCAGGCAGTTCTCATCATTTAATCCTTAGCTAGAGCCTTTAACAAATGAACGGCTCGGGTACTGTGATTAGCTTGCCTTTTACAGACGAAGGATTGGAAGCTCAGGGAAGTCGTTGGCCTACAGTCACCCAGCTAGTTGTTATTTACACCATCATCATCAGAGCGGCCACTGATCACTGAGGACCTACTCAGTGCCAGGCACTGCACTAAGAGCTTTATGCCCATTTTTCTTTAACCACCCCACCCCCCAATAGCCCTATGAGGCAGTGGTTATTATTATCATCCTTAGTTTACAGATGGGGACACTTAGGCACAGAGAGGGAAAAGTTACTCAGCCAAGATCACACGGCTTTTAGGCAACGGGAAAGGATTTATATCCAAGTATGTCAAACTCCCGGCCTCCTGCTGTTAAACCCTAAGTTACGCTGCTCCCACAAGTTAGTGACCAAGCTTCAGAAGTCATGCTTGATGCCTTTAGTATGCAGTATATTAAAGACACTCACATCAATTAGAGATGTTCACCTCAGTCTGTTTCAACCTGTTCTCAATACCTGAGATGGCTACATCCTGCAAGCAGACAGCGTGCGGAGCTGGAAAACTACTCCAGCCTAATTTGCTCTTTTCTGTTGTTGTCATTAAATTCTAGTTCTCTTTCTAACTACTATTTCTGGCATGTGCCCATGAGCATCCAAAAAAAAATAAAAAAAACACCACAGCAGAGGAGAATTATGGGAAGATCAAAGAGAAGGTAGAAAAGGTTGCCTGCTGGTTGCCACGGTGAAATGTTCAAAGGGAACAGGAGGCAGCCTTTAGCATTCAGTTTAATGGCATGTTTAGCCCAATCCATAACTGGAAGTGTGTTTACTGTTGCATATTTCCTTCAAGAGCAGGAGCCACAAATCTCATTCTCTGTATTGAGAGCCAGTGAATGATTCTAATTATGCATCTGCTCACACTGTTCCTCAACCCAAGGATGGGGCAACGAGAGTTCCCCAGTTTCCCCCAGCTGTGTGAGCAGGTACCCTGAACCCTGGCCTCAAGGGACTAACCCCTTGCTGCCCAGTGGTTACTGGTGATTCAGAGTTGCTTCGGATGTGGCCCAGGGCACCCCCACACTGAAACTGAAATGGGGTCACTTCAAGCCCCAGGAACACTTCATGCCAATGCTTTCCGTTTAAATGGCACATTACGAGCCATTTATCCACCCAACCCCCTGCGCTGTTGTCAAGCTCCACTGTCCACACACTGTAAATGGAGACAGCGAGATAAAGTTATGCCACCTGGAATGGGAATCCGCCCTTCCTAGGAAGGAGGGAATGGAAACGTTCCTCACCGCAAGGAACGTGCTAAACCCCTCCCAACCTTCTCCTTCTGCCCCTGTGGTTCTTAAGCCTAGAAGCCCGTCAGAATCACCTGGAAATCTCTGGCTCCATCCTAGATCAAGTGCATCAAAAGCCCCAGGGCGTGGGGACCAGGCATCTCAAGTTTATGCTCCTCAGGTGCTTCAGCTGGACAGCTGGGCAGTTGGGCACAAGAACCATGGCCGTGACCCCTCCATGGGTGCTCATGGGCCCTCATTAATAAATGTGACACTTCACCCCTGCTGCCAAACAGATTCTTCATTAAGCTGGAGCTTCTGTTAGACAGTATGACCAAGTGGTTGGCGTGGGGATGCGGAGGCCCGACTGAGCTGGGCGTGAATCCCAGCTCTGCTACTTCCTGGCCATGTGACTTTGGGCAAGTAAGTTAAACATACTGGGCTGTAATCTCATCATCTGCAAAGCAGAGGTGGTCATCATGGCTACCTTATATATGGGGCTGTCAAGAGCACAATGTTTCCGGTACACAACTAGTGCTGATAATAAGTGCTAGCCATCACCACGGGCAGCCACGATCTCAGCTGTTTCTTGCAGAAGACAAGGAGGAGGAGGGCTGACCCGGACCAGTGTGCTTCATGGTGGGCACGTAGAGCAATGCCCAACTTTATATTTTCAAAACCTGGTTTTTCACCACACAGTGGGAGGATAATTTTTACCCCTTGTTTGATTAGAAAGCAGCCTAACAAAGCAACAAGGACTCCAGAATTGTATATTTCAAGATGAACAGTTCTGAACAATCCTGCCCTTCTATTTTCTGAAGACATCAGTTCTGAAAACACTGAGGCTGCATACTCAACACATCCAGATGCAAACTAGGAAATAAATAAAAAACAAAACCCACCAGTTATTGAGTTTAGGGCAGCGTAGATAGATTCAGATCATTGCTCTACTTTTCCAGTTTCCACATGTGCATACAGGTTCCTCACAGTAACTAACATGCGTGGAGTGCTTGCCGTATGCCAGGGCCAAATTGCTTCCTTCCACAAACTGTGTCATTGAATTTTCATGCCAGCCCCCTAAAATAGATGCTATTTTAAGTAAGCAACCAAAGCTAAAAGAGGCTAAATAACTTATCCAAGATTACACAGTAAGCAGCAACATTGAGACTTAAATTCTACAAGCCCGACTCTTAACCAATTTGCTGTGCTACCTCCCAGGTTTTAGTCGGGCAGGGCAAATACATGATGATTATCCCATAACCAATGGATTGCAAAGGCTTACGTGCAGCCAGACTCCAATTCTCCAAATCCAGCTCAGCAGCCAGTCACTCCCACCCTACTTCCCTGTTCCTGCACAGAAGTGTTGGAGTCCCTTAGAAATATGAGGTGACCCAAAGCCCCCCAAGTATCATGAAGTCAGATTAAGAAGCAATATGACAACCTTTGCTTGAAAGACTCTTCAGAGCTAGTTCCTGCTTCTGATTGCATGCTATGCTCCAAACAAGCCTGTAGACAGGTGTGTTCCTATTGCAAAGAAAAGACAAATGTGACAAGGGACTGAAAACTAGGGCCACAGAAGAAGCCAAGCATGTCTGCTTCCTAGTTGCTCTCTCTTTTTTTTACTTTGCCTCTATTGCACATCTTTAGGGAGGCAATGTAATATGTGTAAGAATGGAAAATAGATGGTGCATGTGCTGCTAGACATTTTACTTCACCCCTTGCAGACATTACTAATTGATCTCAGCACTCTTTTCAACAATGTTAGCACATCTTGCCTCAATATCTTCTCAGCTAAGGGCTCCTGGCAGCAACTGCCAATCAACTAATGCGGGCACTGTGGACAATGCATATTTTATCCCTGCTATAGTAATCAAGAGCATATACTTCGGAGTCAGTCTAATCTAGAGTCGAGTCCCAGCTCTAACTGTGCGACCATGAACAAGTTACCTGACCTTTAGTTTTCTTATCAGTAAAATAAAGATGATAATCCCTCCTTCACAGAACTATCATTATGAGTGGATGAGAAATGCCAGTACACCTCTGGGCTCCTTGCTGGCACACAGAGCGTCCCTGGTAAATGGTATTCATCCATCTCATTCCTTATGATCGTTTTTTGGGCATCGCGCTATACCACTCTGCTGAGAGCCGGCACTACAGGCCCAAACAAATAAGATAAGCTCCTGATCTCATGGCACATTCTAGTGGAGAGAGCTGTCTTTGGTAAATAATTATTTATCACATAATTTCAGCCTGTGATCAGTGGTATGACGGAAAAGATCTGAGTGATGAAATGAAGGACACCGACCGGGGCTGGGGAGAGAGCAACACGGGGGCCTCTCAGGCACCAGGGAGAGTCTCCTCCCTCTCAAATGCTGGCCCTTGAATTCCTGGCAGACGAAAAACAAGTGGAAATGGGACTGAGTGGTGTTTTGACACCGTGATGGCAAAGGAGGCAGGTTATTCATAGCGCTTCTCCCCCGACTCGCTGCAGCTTGGTTGGCTCTGTCCCCAGGGTGGGAGAAACAGCAGAACACTCAGCACTGGCTTCGTGTGCTCTGACAAGGCCCATTTTAGGGCCCAGCTAATCTGCTGCAATCAGCCTGCAATCTGCAGAGCCGACCCAACTACCCCAGCAAATCAGCCCCGGAGCCCTGGGGACCCGTCCTAGCACACACGTCCCCCTTCCTCTCTCAGCCCCCTCCCCTGTCCCTACTTCCACCTCTGCAAGTTCCTGCCTGCACTTTCTCTTACCCTCTGCCCTCTGCTTCCCCAGGCCTGGGGGTGCAGAGCCCACTGAGGCCTGTCGGGGGCCCTTCAACCCCCTTGACAACTACCCTGTGTTGGGTTGGATTTGGTTCTCTGACTGTGAGCTTGAAAGACAGAGCCAAGAATCAATGCCCGGGAAGGGGACATCTCTAGAGAGGTGTAGGTCTAGGAGCCACTAAAGGATGACTTTAAGAATATGTATGCATTCAAAGGAAGGCAGACCCAAATAATAATAACCTGCATGTATATGATGCTTGACAAATCAGTTTCACAGTGTCTGTCTTACCAGCAAGCTTGAGAGGCATTAGGCAGGTGGGGAAACTGGAAGCTCAGTGGTGAGAGTCTTGCCCAGGGCTGTTTAGCCAGTCTGTGGAAGAGCCAAGACTAAAATCTAGGTTTATTTTAACACTCGCCTCCAAAATGCAGAGTTTTCTCCCTCTGTATCAGTTGGGGTCCTCCAGAGAAATAGAACTAATAGCATACTAGAGAGAGAGGGAGAGAGAGAGATTTATTTTAAGAAATTGGTTCATGCAGTTGTGGCAGCTGACAAGTTCCAAATCTGTAGGGCAGGCCAGTGGGCTGGCAATTCAGGTAAGGGAGGCGTTGCAGTCTCGAGTCTGAAATGCACAGGGCCGACTGGCAGGCTGGAAACTCAGGCAGGATTTTTATGTTATGGTTTTGAGGCAGACATCCTTCTTTTTTGCAAAACTTCAGTTTTTGCTCTAAGCCTTCAACTGATTGCATAGAGTCTACCCACATTATGGAAGACAATCTGCTTTACTTAAAGCCTCCTGGTCATAAATGTTAATCTCACCTACAAGATAACTTCCCAGCAACACCTAGACTAGTGTTTGACCAGACAACTGGGTACCACGGCCGAGCTAAGCTGCCACATAAAATTAACCATCGTATGCCCCGCTCGGGACATTTTCATGGATCATCTCACTTAATCCTCACAATAACCTGGGCAGGGCTGGGAGGAGACATGTTAACATTAAGCCCATTTTACAGATGAAGAAACTGGGGCTCAAAGAGAAAAAGAAACTTACCTGATCTCACACAGCTCAGGTGGCTGAGCCAGGAGACCCCCTCCCATTACAGAGACTTCTCAGGATCCTAAGAATAAAGTAATGAGAATTGTGCTTGGCATAAACATACCAGAGCTTACACACACAATGTAGTGCTTCTTGGCTAGCATTCAAGCTATACTTCAATTATTTATTTTAATAGATACTTCTCTGGGCCTTCATCAACTGATTTAAGGTAGTGGTCCCCAACCTTTTTGGCATCAGGGACCAGTTTCATGGAAGACAATTTTTCAATGGACCGAGGTGGGAGGGGTGGGGGAAGATGGTTTCACAATGATTTAAATACATTAAATTTATTGTGCATGTTATTTCCATTATTAGTACATTTTAATATATAATGAAATAATTATACATCTCACCACAATGCAGAATCTAATGCCACCACTGATCTGACAGGAGGCAGAGCTCAGGCGGGGTGATGTGAGTGATGAGGAGTGACTGTAAATACAGATGAAGCTTCGTTTGCTCTTCTGCCGCTCACCTCCTGCTGTGTGGCCCAGTTCCTAACAGGCCACAGACTGTATGGGTCCGTGGCCCAGGGAGTTGGGGACAGCAGATTTAAGGGATATGCATGGGCTCTCTTTGGAAGGATATATACAAAACCTGGAAGGAAAATCAGGTGGCCGGGGGACAAGGAAGGGAAAGGGACTTTTTTTGTGCCTTTGAAAATTTGAAACATGTGAATGTATTGGTTATTAAATTAATGAATTTAAAAATTAAAAAGTAATAAAATAAAAAATGTAAAAGGAGCCTACATGGATCTCAGACTCATGAGTGCATATCGATCGCCCTTTGCTTTGGACTCACAGAGAAAAAGGTGGGGCAGATGCTGCAGCCATCCTGCTCCTCAACGCTCAGCTCTCAACAGCTTCTGGTTTCTTCCAAAAATCAAAACCGCTCTCAAAGAACAAGGATTTGCCACCATTGAGGAGATTCAAAGAATGTCCTTCAGGCTCTGAAAATAATTCCAAGAGGAGTTCGAAAATCCTTCTGAGCAAAACCAAAACACATACCTTATCCACAAGGTGATGCTTTGAAGAAGAATTTACCAGGCTGTGCAAGTTCAAGTTGCAATCGTTTTCTTTTTGTTTGGTTTTTTTTTCTCACCCTTTCTTTTTTTATCCATCACCTAACTGTCTTCAAGTACCTGATCAACTACTACATGAAAGAAGAATTAGACCAGGAATTGCAAAGTCAAATCCCTTCCCAGTTCAGGCAGGTAATATGTGCAAATGAAGTTCCCAGGGAGTAGAGAGCAGGGAGTTGTGAGGCCACAGGACAAGGACCGGGCCTGCCCACCTGAAGCACCCACACTCAAGTGTATCTAAAACACTGCTCTGGGCAATGATCTTGTCTAGGTCCAGATTTGGCCACAGTGCACCAGTTTATTTCCACTGAATTAAGCTTTCTCTCCGTGGACGAGAGAGAACTGAAGCCAGCAGAGTTACAAGGAGGAAGACTTCAGGTCACTATAAGGACGAATAAGCCAATAAAGGGAGGCACTCAGTGATGAAATTATTGTGACTTTCCTGGTGCCAGGAGGTATTTCGAGGACGTAAATTGATTGTACACTGGCTGTGTGGCTGAAGGAGGTCCAAACATTCAATGACCACTTAGAACGTGATGACCTCTAAACTCCTCTACTACCTAGAGATGTGATGGGTGTGTGACTGCTGAAAGGCAGACTCGTGAATATCCCCATCTAATCAATACTAGATTCACATGCTTTCTCCGTTTCTATTTCACCCTTCATTCCCAAGAACCAACCTTCATGGCATAGATTTATTTTTTACGTTTGTTAAAAGGAAATAAAAGATTTTTATTTTCCTTGACATTTCTTTCTCTTTCTTTCTTCCTAGCTATCTCCTTCTCTCTCCTTCTCTCTCTTTCTCTTTCTCTCCCTCCCTGAATCCTTCCCTCCTCCTCTGTCTCCCTCCCTATTCTTCTGCTAATAGCCCCAGATTTCCTTAGGAAACCATTCTCAATCACGTGGTTCTGAAGGGCCTCCACTGCCTGCTCAAGGATTGGAGTATGTGATCTCGGCTTGTCCAATCACGGTAATTCCATCCCCCTGGTCACAGTGATTGGTTCATTGATGAGCACATGATATAAGATGGTACAATCTAAGTAAGTACAGGGACCTGTGTGGTAGCTTCAGGGAAATGACCCTCTTTTCCACTGGACTTGGACATGAAAGATGTAGACATGGAGACCTGGGCAGCCATCCTGCCACTATGTTGCTACTGAGAGTAAAGATTACCTGGAGGCCAGAGGAACTAAGAGATGGAGAGAGACTGGGTCTGGAGTCTCCGGATCAAACTTTCTCTGAATTTTTCTGTCGTGTAAGATAATTAATTCCCTATTCTGCTAAAGTCATCTTGAATTGGGGCTTCTGTCACTTATCACCAAAATAATTTCAATGACTCCATCTGCTAGTAGTGATGTGTACCTTGGATTTGAAAGAATTCTCCATCTGCCAAAATTCCCCATGAAAACGTAAATACTTTTGGGAAAGAGACTGACCTGAGGGATAGAACTTAAGAATTACAAAAATGGCAAAAGCTTCCAAAATTTCCTTTGTGAAACCACCAATGGTTTTCAAGTTTTATTTCAACCACGAAACCCCTTTTCAAAGAAAATCATACACAGAACCCTAATATGTAATATAAATGAATATATCTTCATGCCAGTTCCACTCTGGTTGCATGCTTCCACTGCCTAGAGCACTTTTCTTACTCACCCTTTCCCCCACTCACCCTAAGCCAGTTTGCTACACAAACTCCTATCTCGCTCTGGGTATTCAGTTTAAATGTCAAGTCTGTTGAGATGCCTTCTCTGACGTCTAGGGTTGGGCGCCCCTGCCATGAGCTCCTCCATCCTCCCCACCATAGCACACGTAACACGCTGAGTTGCAATCTCTCACCTCCCGATCTGCCTGCCCACCTGGAATTCCACTCTGGGGGTACAGATTGGGTCTTCTGCGCCGTTGTGTATGACATATATCATGCCTCTAACTATTTGTTGAATAAATGAGGGCATAAGTGAAAGAATGAATGAGATCTGGTGCCCTCCTGATGCAGAAGCCATCTGCTTCTTCAGATCTGAGTTCATGGCTGAACCTCAGCTCAGAGGCCGAGTGATAGCAAGGCAGAGTTAAGAGCTGTCTTTTCAACGTGCAGGCAAACGACTCTTCCCCACTCTCCCATCTCTGTTCTTAATGATTGTGCTTTAGAGTTTTATCTCTTTGAGTTAAGGGATAGCAGTCACTTTTCTAAGCACAAGCACCCTTTGGGTGAGTGACAGCAAATCCTATTCGGATGTAAGCTCCATGAAAGCAGGGATTTCTTTTCCCCTCTGTGTTGTATACCGCTATATCTTTTACACTCATCAGTGCCTGGCACATAACAAGAGCTTGTAAGTATTTGTTGAATAAAGGAATGCATCAGAGGGCATTCAAGCCAGAAGGGAACTTGGAGCATAGATTGTTCAATGATTTCCAAAGGGCTGTGTTCTAAAGGACTGACATTTTGAGGAAAAGAAGAGTTTGTGTCCAAATTAGTGTATGAACCACTGCATATTATTTCAAATTTTAATGATTCAAAATACACATTAAGGGGAGAGGAGAGGATGGGTATATACACACCTAATGGGTGCGGTGCACACTGTCTGGGGGCTTGAAGCTCTGACTCGGGTGGGGCAAAGGCAATATATGTAACCTAAACATTTTTATCCCTGTAATATGCTGAAATAAAAAAAAATTAAAAATGCACATTAAAAAGTAAAGACTCTAATAATTCCTGTGGTAAAATGTCTCTCTAAGCTTGTTTAGCATAGAGTTTTCTAAGTTTATTTGGCCAGAGAATACTTTTTTCTTTGTTTATTTCTTTGATGGCTTCTGTGTAACACCTGTTGACATCCCGTGGAACTAATGTTTCAAGGAACACACTTTGGGAAATGCTACCCTAGACAAATTTGTTCATTATTCAGTAGAATCATGATAGTTACAACTATGTAATGTTTTATATTTCAAGTGATTGCTTTGCTACTATCTCCTTTAAGCCTCATAAAACTCTGAGAGATCACTTAGATAATAGCCTTATTTTGGAGACAAGGAAATAGAGGTCCAGAGAGGTTGAGGGATTTGATCAAGGTCACACAGCCAGCTAGTGAAAGAGCTTAGAGAAGAATTCACGTCTCCTATGAATCCAGTTATCACCAATTAACACCTTAACAGATGTCTATCTAATCTTTTTTCCATATCAGAGAGTAAGTAAAAAGAGCATCTTCCTCAAAGAAACATGAAATGAATTATTTTCGCTGGGGGAAGACAGAAATATTCAAGAACATGAGAATTCTTATGAGGAATTTGGATTGACCGCCCTCCTTGCCAACAACTTCAAAAGATTAAGGATGATCTCAAGCATCCCGCTTGCCCTTACTGTAGGCCACATGTCTTCTTCCAGGATAGACGTGGCCCATGCATGGCACACATGCCATCATGGCCCCTCCTTTGACCATGACAGGCATGGCTAATTCATCACCAACCACTGAGGCCAGGCATGGCCTGAGATTTTTTTCAATCAAGCACTTCAGGCAGCCGCTATGGACAGATGAGAGTTGGCCACAGCAGAAGCCTGTCTGCTGCCTTTGCTTCCTCCCACATTGTTCCAGCTCTATTTCCCACCACCCCTCAGCTAATGGAGTCTGTAAATTTACTCTTCACGGTCTCAAGTGCTCCTTTTTGTCTGGAGTATACGTCTTTCAAACATCAAAGAATTGATGCTTATTTTCATAAGAATTCAATGACACATATATAAGTGAAAGTGCTTTGGAAACAAAAAATTACACTTTTAAATACATAATTATTATGGTTATTGCTCTTTTAATTCATCTATCTAGACTAGAGATAGCATACTTCATCTTTCTACTTTCTATTTCTAATTTTGGTCCATTTGTTCTAACTATGGGATGTTCCATCCCAGGGTCCCCCCAGATTTTTTTTTAAATTAAATTGGGCTTCATTTAACATAGGCCTTTGATTAGTGCAGCCTTTGGCACTATAGTATTTACAAATGTTTTACTTAAAGGAAAGTGTAACTAAGACACAAGCTGAGAAGCAAACAACACTCAGTTTATTTCCAACTGAATTAGTCTGAGGTGCTATCATGAAAACTCATGAAACTGGGTAACTTATAAACAACAGAAATTTATTTCTCACAGTTATGGAGGCTGGGAAGTCCGTGATCAAGGCACTAGCAGATTTGGTATCTGGTGAGGGCTGGTTTCCTGCATCATACAGAGTTGTCTTCTCATTGTAACCTCATCTGGGGGAAGGGGTGAGGGTCTTTCTAGGGCTTCTTTTATAAGGGGCACTAATTCCATTACCTAATTACCTCCCAAAAGCCTCACCTCCTAATATCATCACCTTCTGGGTTAGAATTTTAATGTATGAATTTGGGAGGGGACACAAATATTCAGATCACAGCACCAACTATCACTGGATTTAATACCTCCCTTAGACCCAGGTAAGAGGGGCCCTGCCCAGATCCCTGCGCTTTAGAGAGGCCTGCTTTCTCCCTCCGCTTCCTACACCTCTCCCGTGGAGTGAGAACTCCCAGGAACAAAGAAACCTGCCCACCCAGCTCCTGCACCCAGCTCCTTCATACTAAGTACCCAGCACCCTGGAATTTCCTGCATAAATAGCCCTGAATTTGCTCTTGGAGACCATGTAGGCCTCTTCCCCGGGGTGCACCCTCCTGGCAAGGCGTGGATGGAGCCTGGCTGAGGGCTGGGATGTGCACCAGCCTGCACTCAAGGCCCCTGCAGAATGAGAAGGAGCTGGGAGAGGAAAGAGAAGGAGACAACACCCAAGTCAGACTCTGCTTTCCCCACGGTGTCCCATCCGGAACGCTGAGCCGTCCGAGAATTCTCAATTCAAACCCAACCGTCCAGAGCAGCATGAAGTTCTACTTGTTCAGGTAGGGAGAGGGACTATATTTTATTTAACAGTTTTCTGAATTGATTTATACATTTTAAATATTCATACATATGTAAGTGGGCCTCTATTTGTAGGTATCCTGGGCCCTACACATCTTAGACGTGGATCTAGTTGCATTTTTTGACCTTTTAGTTCTGAAAACAGCTTCACCTGAGGTTTTTTTATAGGATCCATCACTCAGGGTCAACCTGCTGTATAATCGTACTCTAATCGCAGTGTGCAGTGGTCACTCCACATTCTGCTCAAACAGGGATTCATTTATTTACTGAACACTCGGAAGGTTCTTCAGCTTTAGGACTTTGCCAGTTAAAGTTTACCAGATGATTTATCTTTTTTTCAACCAAATGATAAAATATAGGTAGAAGTGTTTATAAACTACAAAGTGCTATTTGACTGTCTTTTGATTTTTATTTCTGCCCTTCAAAAAAAAAATCTTGCAGAAAGGAAAGGCTGTAATTTCCTGCATCACTGTATGACTGAGATTGTGGAGGTTTCATCTGTGATTCTAATCAGAACCATGAGAAATGAATGACTTTTAAAATACCCTAGTTTACCTATGTTCTTTCTATAAATTTGTTTATTTTGAGTCCCAATCGCTGAAGATACACACTTGCTTCAGGTAAACAATTTAATGTTACTCAGGAAGATATGCACAAAAGCCACAAACAACATGGGCAGATGAATGCCCTTTGTATGTTTCTACCTTTCCAAATCGTCTCCAAACATCTGGGCAGGGGCTCAACTTTCCCTGAAGCCTGGAGGCATCTTAAGGCTGGGGAGAGCTCATCACTGCCAGCCCAGTCAATCAAAACCGGCCAAGTGCCCCTGTGAGCTTTCAGGGGCAACTGACTTTGCAGATTAGAAGGAGAGACCGAGATGGAAAGAAGAAACTTCCCTAAAGGGTTGCTTCCCAGGTGTCCAGACAGTGAAGCCTCGGCATAATAGAAACCCAGAGAAGACAACAGTTTTATTCCATTTTATAGTTCCTACTCTACTCTCCCATTATACCCTTTTAATAACAGAGACATTGACAAGTAGGCCATGGACTTGAAAGATTGCCATTCTCCAAACCAATTGATATGTATTTATCTCCTAGGGTTATTGGTTGGCAGCTATTTACTTAGGCTATATATTTTTGTTGAGCAGCTACTATGTGCCAGGCTCTGTTCTATACGCTGAGAATAGTGGTAAATAAGATGAATAAGGTCCCTGCTCTCATGGATTTTACATTCCATAAGTGCCAGGAGTGGTTACAGAGCCAGGAGGTGCCTTAGACAGGAGTGACCCCAGAGCCAGGGACGTGGTTACAGAACCAGGAGGGGCTTCAGAGCCTTGAGGGGACACTGAGCCATCACTATTTAAAGAGTGGCCTCCTTGAGATTCTTTCCAAAACCTTCACTTCTCCACCCCTAACACCCTCCCAAAACTTTGGACAGACGCCAGACAATATATAAACTGAAAAAGTAAAACACAAGTTGACACTGTAAGTGCTACCAAGGAAATAAACTAGATGCTATAATGAAATGTGCCTGAAGGAGGCGCTATATTTGGCCAGGTAGTCAGGGAAGGCTTCTCTGAGAATGTAACATTTGAACTGGCCCTTGGATAAAAGAAGCAAACAGAGAGCCCCCTGGGGTGGGACCCATTCAGGGTGGCTGAGCCCGGCTGTCCTCCACTGTGCCTACTCTACCCATGGGAAAGCCCAGGTGGGTCCCAGCTTTCAGAGTCTCCTAGGCAGGGGAATGCACCCCTGGTCCCCAGACATTTATTCTTGCAGCTCTCTTATTGCCTAAAAGTAGTAGTGGTGGTCGGGGGGAATCCACAGTGCTCTCTAGTTCCTCCTATGACATCCTTTTATTTAATCCCATCTTCTCAAATTTCTGGTCTTCTTTCTCTTATACAGGCTGGAGGTGTTAAACAGGAGGGACCATTTTTGCTCTCTCTCAGCAACTTCCCCAGGATATGTCTAATATCTATCTTTTCCAGAAAGGATAGGTACTTAATAATCACCACTCTCTGTTCTGGGCACTCAGTTAAACCTCTAAGAATACAATAAAAGTCAATTTAACATCCTGGTACATTAGCCTGTGAGTTTAAAGGCACTAGATTTTATTCCATCAATCATCTCCAAGAAGTAGAAAGATGTCCTTTTTTCTCGGGAAAGGCGGCTTCTCAATGAAGATAAGCTGGTTGACTCCACTGGGCAGAAAGAGTAATTAGATCTTTCTTGCAAGCCGCCTTGGATATGTGACTGGCCATCACAGCAGGAAAAAATGTGCTTGTACATTAATAATGTCTGCTCTGAGCTCAGGAAGGAGAGTTGAGGCACAAGTGGTATGTATTTGCTATCCCTGGACCAAGTAAGATCTTACATGTGTAAAGACCTATAGAAGGAGCTAACCTCCCGTTGGAACATAATGAACTCCCTTCCGGACTAGCACGACAATGTAAACCACTACATCACTGTGCATTATTCTGCATCATTCACATTAATGAGATTTGCTTAAATTAGACAAATATAAATGTGCATATATTTTCAGGCTTTCTTCAGGGAAAATGTGTTTGGGGGCATTTTATCTGCAGAATTGGACATGATCCAAATCTGGGCTTTGCCAGATATTTACTTAGGGAAAAATTGAAATTTATTCTGTGTTACATAAACTTTTCAATGAGTTCGACATTCCTCCAAGACCAGAGAGGTTCCTTCAGCCCACCAGCTCATGCATGTGCACCGTTGCCTAGACCTGAGGCCACATGGTCATAAGAGCATCCAACCAATCAGAGCTCAGCATCGACCTGGCTGCCTGCCAAGCAGACACCCAGAGATGTTGGTTCATACCAGTGATCCAAAATCAGAACTTATCTCTAGTCCTCGTGAATGGAATCCTTAATAAGCCACACAAGCCCATTAAAAAGGTTAACCCATGGTTAATAGCCAGCAATAAAATAATACGATTATAACCCATTGCATAAATGTCTCCAAGTAGGAGAGAACTTGACAAGGGCAGAACATTAGAATCAAATTATGCAAATAGAAAAAAAGTGGCTTTCTTTGGGAGAATTCAGCTTGCCTCATGCCTGACTTTTGTCTCAGACCTTACTAGCTCCAGAGAGGCTTCTGAGCCCCAGGGCAAGGGGAAAAGACTTGGTTTATTCATTTAGTTATTTCCTACCAGACAGCAAGTGAAAGACATGTTTTGATTACTAGTGACATCAAAAGTCAGGCCAAGGGTGAAAAATCTAAAGTAAGTAATCTTAAGATCTTAGGCTATCAGAGGGGAAGTCCCCTTAAAGATAATGTGGCCCAACTCTCTGCTGAAATCCAGAGAGGTGAAGTGACTTCTCCAAGGCCACACAGCTAGTGAATGGCAAAGCAAGACCAGCATTCTGGGGCCCAGACTCCTAGTCAAGTGCTGCTTCCTGGACACACTTTAGTTCTCTCTGTGTGTTTTTGTTTTGTTTTCTTTTTTTCTTTTCTTTTCTTTTTTTTTTTTGAAATTTTTTTTCAAAAAATTTATCTTTTAGAGCAGTTTTCCATTTCCAGAAAAATTGAACAGATAGTATAGAGAGTTCCCATAACCATCCCCTACCCCCACACAGCTTCTCCTATTATTAACATCTTGCATGAGTGTGGTATGTTTGTTATCATTAATGAATCAATACTGATACATTATTATTAAGTCCACCGTTTACATTAGAGTTCACTCTTTGTGTAATACAATTCTATGGGTTTTAACAAATGTGTGATGTCATGTATCTGCCATTATAGTTCCACATAGAATGTATTATTTCCACTGCTGTATGATGTTTCACTGCCCTAAAAATCTCCTGTGCTTGGTTCCTCATCAAATGATCCTTCCTGGACATCACTTGGAGTCTTCTGATGGGATTCCCAGACCCTAATATTTTTCATGACTTTCAACTTTTTTGCCGAAAAGATGTTCTTCTAAAGTAATCGAAAAGTCATGAAACAGTCCATCCGCTCTCTGGGTTTCATGTTTATCCCCATCTAGGGGCTGCAGGACTTGTATCCCTGCTATGGCTTTGAATGACCTGCTTCGGAGATGTGCTCAGCCCCTGCGGCCAGGAGGAGGTCTGAGAGCCAGAGATCCCCTAGGCAGCGTCGATGAGAGCCGCCTGCCCAGGGAGGGTGAGCACGCCTTCCAGAACCTCACTTCCAGAATGCAGTCTTCTGTTACTTCAGACACACTTACTGCTTTGTAAACAGTACCCTTCTAGAACAGAAAAAGAAACAGCTTCTCTACAGCATATTCAAAGAAGTAGCCCCTGAATTAATCAAATTAATGGGGAAGAAAATCAATAAAGGTAATTATCACGAATAAACTTAAGAAAACAAACAAATTATTTACTGAATTGTTCAATTTGCTGCTAGGTATTTCAACTTCAAAGAACCGTAATGTAAATGAGGTACAGGCTGCACAAATGAGTAGGAACTAGAAAGGAGTGGACGTGGAGATCCACTCCTGAAAACGATAGCGCTCGATATGGAGAAGAATGCATGAAAAACAGGCCCACTCGTGTGTCCTCCATGATTGATTTAAACGGATACAACTTTCCAGAAAAGTAATTTGGTAGTACATATTAAGAGACTGAAAAATGTTCATACCCTTGCATCCAGAAATTTTATTTGCAGGGAATTTATCTTAAGGAGTTAATCAGAGAGGTAGTCAAAGATTTTGCAGAATAGTCAATAGTTTTATAAAACAATGGGAAAGGGGGAAAAAAAGGAACAACTTGAAGATCTAAGAGCAGAGAGGGAATGGATGTTCTTGGGGTTTTTCTGCTAGTCATGTCCTAATGCGTTTCCTGTTCAGGAGAAGGACCCCACTGGGGAGGCTTAGTGGGCTTGGGGCCTCCCTTCTCACTACAAAATCACATGGAGCAGTTCTTCCCTCCGCCTGTCCCCTGGTACATAGGATGGAACACAATTACCTGGGTTTGGTCAGCCAGATGCTCCTTCTCAGAACATTGAAACCTCAGTAGATAAAACAAAAGTGCTAGGGACAGATTGTTTCTGTGGCTGGCCCTGGCTAGGGGTCCCACTGCTGAGACCATCTTGATTTCTACCCTGTTTTCTTAGTCTGTTTTTCCAGGCTTTCCATAGATTCTATGGCTGCCTAATACGATTTCAGTAAAAAATTCCTCTTCCACGTAATATAGCCATGTTTTGTGGCTTGCAAACAAAAACTCCACCAGACACAGAGAGTAATCAAATATGTTACAAAGCATCTATTCAATATAATGTTATTAATCTATCAAAGCTCATGTTTTCAGCACATACTTAATGACATGGAAAAAAACAGCATTGAATCCTATATAGATCACAGTTCTAAAAATCTATGTACATCTATGTAATCATTATTATTATATCTGTAAATTCAATCTCTGTGTGTATGTAAAATGCTAAAAGGAAATACACATAAATGTTAATAGCTCTTTTATCTGAGAAGAAAGATTGCAGATGCTGGAGGATGCTTCCTCCACCACCCAAGCTATTTTGTCTCTAGAACTAGCTTATCTGACGCCTTCTGCAAGAAAGCCTTCCCTAACCTGGGTTAGCCTGCCTCTGTGGTGCTTTGGGAGCACCCAACACATCTAGCATCATGGCACTGAATTGTAATTATCTCTTTCATTTGCCCATCTCCCTGTCCATTTTTTATTGCACACTTATCCCCTGTGCCTTACATAGTGCCTGCTCATGGTAGAAATTCCATAAAGATTTTCAGGCTAGATACATGCAAGAATTATTGTTATGGTAAGAAGAAAATGAGGTTATTAAAAAGAAAGGGCTAGGAACAGAAGATATTCAGGTGAGAAATAAAAACAGACAGAAAACCATTACTTTACAGTGAGTAAATTACATGTGACAATGAATTGACTATTTTGGACCCAGGGAAATGGACAGATATTGTGTTGTCTAGTATATTAGATTGGTGTAGACAGATAAACCATGGCTTTTTTCTTGGTCTAAATCATTGAAATAACTGCCTCCCCTCTCCACTTTTCCTTTGCTCTCAGAGATATTGCCTGTTCCTGCAGCGGCCGCTGTCCTCTGAGCATATCTTCTGAGATTACCATCAGCTAAATATTGCATTGTCTTTGGACGATTTTCCTACATTGTGACTCCACACCACATTTTCAATGCTTTTCTAGTTCCAGACAAGCTACAGACTGTTAATTTACCCTTGCCTTTGCCTTGCCCAAGGAAATTGAAAATAAACTTTAATTTCCTAGTCAAGGGCTATGAGGTGCTTTGTGTGGTTCGGAGAAAAAAAAATGATTATTATTAGGTGGAATTAGGGAATATCAGGAGTTTTTAAAGTTAGTGAAGGTACACAGTAATTGATCACTTGTCTACAGAGTTAAAGGTCATTCCAATGAGCAGAGGTTTTGTCAACATCTGAGGTCTCTTTTGATCTGTCAATCACTCCCAATAACCATATTTATAAGCTTCAGATCTGAATTCTGAATTCCATCAGAAACTTTCAACTGGCCTTGGAGATGGTGTTGAGACCATTCTCATAGTTAGTTATCTCTCGGGCTACACAAAATCAAAAAAAAAAAAAAAAGAAAGAAAGAAAACCACAAAACTTCCTTTGGGGCCATTCAACAATTTCTGCTAGGAAAATAAACGAGGGTGCTTGCAGAATATCAGAAACCCAAGCCTAAGCATCTGGAGGCAAAGGAAGAGCAGAGGTGTCTTTGTTGATAAGTGCAGTCACCTGTAGGAATTTAACGGGAGCTTGGGTATTTGGAGTTGCTCAGGGAAGTTCTAGAAAGAACCTGAGTGTAATGTGGGACTGACTGCAGAAAACAGAACAAATTGTTGGCCGGGCGCGGTGGCTCACGCCTGTAATCCTAGCACTCTGGGAGGCCGAGGCAGGTGGATCGCTCAAGGTCAGGAGTTCGAGACCAGCCTGAGCAAGAGCGAGACCCCGTCTCTACTAAAAATAGAAAAAAATTATATAGACAACTAAAAATATATATATAGAAAAATTAGCCGGGCATAGTGGTGCATGCCTGTAGTCCCAGCTACTCGGGAGGCTGAGGCAGGAGGATCGCTTGAGCCCAGGAGTTTGAGGTTGCTGTGAGCTAGGCTGACGCCACGGCACTCACTCTAGCCTGGGCAACAAAGTGAGACTCTGTCTCAAAAAAAAAAAAAAAAAAAAAAAAAAAAACAAATTGTTATTTCTAGGGGGAAAAACTAACACATTCACTTTTGGAGGCTTGGGTTTTTTGTTTTAGTTTTTATTCCTTTGGGGGAGAAGCTATTTTTATTGTAAACATACATAAAGCTAGCAATAAAATAGTCAACAAGTATTTATTGCACGCCTACTACGTGAGAGGAGCTTGCTTCCATACACCAGTGAACGTGAGATAAATGGCGCCTACATGCACACAAATACGTGTGTGTATCATATGTCTTTTTTTACCCCATTGCAACCATTATGTGTACATAAATGTTTTCTTTTTACTCAAGATTATTATGTCCCACGTTTTCCCATGTTTCCACGTGGTCTCCATGATCAACAATTTAATTCTGACAAATGACCATTTTCCTTCTGTAAGACAAATTGCTGATGGAGTAACACCAAAGAGAATCATTTTGTAGCATATAGGATTTTTTTTTCTTCCCTTGTAATTGTTCCCTGGGACAAATCCTTAGGAATGACATTCCTGAGTCCCTGAGGAAGGCAAATCTGGTAGATGCACAACACTAGGAACACCCCAAGTTTTTCAGTTGTGGCACCTGTCATCCAAAATCCTTGGATGGGTATAGGTTGGATAGAGGGGTGATTTGTTGATAAGAGTAATGGATTGAGAACCTCTACATTTGGTAGACGATTTTTGGATATGATTCAGTTGTTAGTCAAGTGTACATGAAAGCTTTGTTGAGATTTACTTTTTCTTTTGTCAGTAATCCCTCAGAAGGCCCAAGTGTTATGAGACCATTTTAGTAGAATAAAATTTAAGGACTTCCAGATCATATCATTATTTATATTCAACTTCAATGACAATTACTAATTGATTCAAAAGTTCCAGCCAACACCCAACCAAAATAATGAAGTAATGACAGATAGTAACACTCCATAGTCATGCCACTTAAGGTGTATTAGCTACTTAGGGAAGTGCTTTAATTATAAAAGCTCACTGAGGCTGTGCCCCAGACTCAGGAAGACCACAGTTGGTCAAGGGAGATGAGTCTAAGTGTTCCTCCTCCATGAAGCCTTCTCTGAGCTTCTTTTCCTTTTGTGCCTCTCATTAGAGTCTCATCATTAATAAGCATTTACTAAGTAGTCACCATGTGCTAAACACTCTATTAGGTGTTGTGGGAATCTTTTCCCTCTTCTCCTCCTGGAAGGACACTCTTCCATCCCTCTCTCCACCACTAACCCTCCTCCAGATGAGAAAGGAAGAGGCTAATATGATTGATTAGCATTTTACCATGAGCAGTGTTGCTCCTGTCCACTCTCCTGGCCCATTGATAGACAGGTGGGTGCTCAAAGCCTGCCATCCTTGCCCACATCACTGACTGGACAAATGGACTTGGGGTCAGCTCCTTGTTGCCCACTCCCTGTTGACCTGCCAAAGAACATAGGTCCCAAGATTTAGATTCAGGAGGGGAAGGACAGGACTTATCAGCCTTGGCCTAAGCCATGTGTTCTATTCCAGCTTTAACCAGAGCTTTTTGCATGTGAACACTGGGTACTCACTTGGCTGTTAGGACTATGACTCTCATCTTGATAGTGAGCCTTGTAATTGGCCCTCCCTTGGTTAGGCAGGCACAAGCCAACGCTCGTTGACAGACTCCCAGCTGCCAATCACAGGCAACATTGTTAATTGCATCCTTCCTTGTTAGGGTGACAAGGTGGCCATAAGTAAGAGTACATCACCCAGAGTTGAGGAAATGTACCCATCTAGAACTCTTTTTTGATAGTCTTGTCTGGGCCATAGGGCCTGGCCAAAGCTCTGCGGAGAGGGTGGGGTTTCCCCTGAAGAGAAATGGCATTCTCATTATTGATCATCCGAAGAAGGGGCCAATCCTTATTCAGGCATGAGGGGACACACTATCTTCCCTCTCCGGAGCTTGGAATCAATTTGGAAGACATCTGGAGCTCTTCCAGGAGCAAGAAGGCCTGAAGGGGTGGTTGCTGCTGCTAGTTACATGGAGGCAGGGCATGAGCAAGGTGGATCTGCCCTAGACCCAAAGTCCTGTGTAATATTGATCTTGGATGTGTGTTCCTCTTCTTCTGTCCCCAGCCTTTTTTCCTTTCTCCTTAGAAGTTGTATCCTGGCCTCTTGGCACTGTGGTCATTGAGGGGCTAGGTTTCTGCTCAGCCCTAAAATGGAGATGCGTAGCAAGGGTGGAGACCCCACTATCACAGCCAGAGAGCAGGTAGCAAGAGCAGACAGCAGTGAATGACAGCATGGTGGCCAGGCAAGGAGCATGGGAGGAAGAGCAAGGATGCAACTGTTAGCATGGCATACCACCACAAAACATGTGCCTCTTTGCATTTTTTAGTCACTCTGTCAATATTCATAGCCCTGGGAAGAAAGGTATAAAGCCTGGAGCACATGCCCATGCCCTAGCCATCCGGAGCAGAGAGAAAGGAGTTCCATGGTGGGGGACAGGGCACTCCCTCCCTCCCACCCCTCATGCAATGGGGCATTCTCCTCAAATAAGAAGCAGCGTTAGGAAAAAAAATATATAGAAAAAGATAGATTCCCTATGCAAAAATATTCCCTTATTTCTATGAAAGCACTTGAAATTTTCTTATTAGTAGCTCATTCTTAAAGTTAAAATGTTATTATTTAATCTTTGAGAATTATCTATTAAATTATAAATATCTCTGGGAAAAATCAGACTTTATTAAGGCCTCATGATTAATGATTAATACCTGAGTAGAAGTTTGAACAAATAACAAGCAACAGTGAGCCAGCTGCAGAAAAGGCCCAGAGCAAATGAAACGCCTGGCTGTTCTCCTGCATATAGGCCGTGCTATTTCTCTAACATGCAAAGTTTCAGTTATGAATAATAAGACATAAATTCATTAAAAAGTATTACTATTATACTCTGTAATGTAGAAAAAATCTAAGATATAAGTGAAAAAGAGGAAATGGAAGACAATTTATATAGTACCACCCAATCATGGAAAAATAAAAAATTATATTTCTGCTCTACAACACATAGAAAACAAAGGCCAAAAGAATATTTACCAGACTATTTACAATTAATATGTAGACAGTGAGATTAAAAGATACCTTTGTTTCCCTTTTAAATTTAACTACCTGACTTCAAAAGATACTACAAAGCTATAGTAACCAAATAGCATGATATTGGTGTAAAAACAAAGACGTAGACCAGTGGAACAGAGTAAACAACACAGAAATAAATCCACTTATTTACAGCCAATAATTTTTGACAAATGCATTAAGAAAATACATTGAGGAAAGAACACCCTCTTCAATAAATGGTGCTGGGAAAACTGGTTATCCATATGCAGAAGAATGAAACTAGACCCCATCTCTTACCACTTACAAAAATCAACTCCAAATGTATTAAAGACTTAAATGTAAGACCCAAAACTATAAAAATACTAGAAGAAAAACTACAAGAAATGCTTCAGGACACTGGTCTAGACAAAGATTTTATGGCCAAGACTTCAAAAGCACAGGCAACAAGAGCAAAAATAGACAAATGGGACTATATTAAACTAAAAAGCATGTCACAGCAAAAGATACAATCAACAGTGTAAAGATAACATACATAACAGGAAAAAAATATTTGCAAAGTATTCATTCGATAAGGGACTGATATCCAGAACATACAAGGAACTCAACTCAATAGCGAAAATATAAATAATCCAATTTAAAAAATAAGCAAAGGATCTCAATAGGTATTTCTCAAAAGAAGCTGTACAAATTTCCAACAAGTATATGAAAAATGCACTATATCACTCATCATCAGGGAAATGCAAGTCAAAATCATAAGATATCATCTCACCCCAGTTAGAATGGCTATGATAAAAAAGAGAAAAAATAGCAGATGCTGGTGAGGATGTGGAGCAAAGGGAACTCATATACACACTCTTGGTGGGAATTTAAATTAGTATAGCTATTGTGGAAAACAATATTGAAGTTTCTCAAAAAACTAAAAATAGAACTACCATACATTCCAGCAATTCCACTACTGGGTATTTATCTAAAGGAAAGGAAATTAGTGTATCAAAGGGGTGCCTGCACCCCCATATTTATTGCGGTGCTATTCACAATAGCTAAGATTTGGAATCAACCTAAGTGTACATCAATAGATAAATGGATAAAGAAAGTTTAGTATATATACACAATGGAATACTATCCAGCCATCAAATCCTGTCATTTGCAGCAACATGGATGGAACTGGAGGTCATTATGTTAAGTGAAATAAGCCAGGCACTGAAAGAAAGATGTCTGGTATTCTCATTCATATGTAGGAGCTAAAGGAGTTGATCTCATGGAGGTAGAGAGTAGAATGGTGGCTACCAGAGGCTGAAAAGGAGGGTGGGGTGGGAATGAATAGATGTTAATGAGTACAAACATACAGTTAGATAGAAAGAATAAGTTCTAGTGTTCAACAGCACAGCAGGGTGACTATAGTTAACAATAACTTATTGTATATTTCAAAATAGCTAGAAGAGAATATTTGAAATGCTCCCAACACAAAGAAATGATAAATGTTTGAGGTGTTGGATATCCTAAATAACATGATTTGATCATTACACAGTATATGCCTGTATCAAAATATCACATGTGCCATATAAATATGTATAATTCTTATGTGTCCATAAAAAAAGTCTAATTTTATCAGAGTAATTTGTATAAAAGTCAAATAGTTCCACAGGGCTTATAGCACAAAAGCAAGAGTTTCCTTCATCACTCTTCATACATCTCATTCCCTCTCTAGGGCCAATGACTTTCAGTTCTTCAGGCTATTTCTCTTGGTATTTACTTCCATATATTAAAATAATGTTTGTAAACCAGAACTTTCTAATTTTTTCATTTTAGTCATTATCTATTGACTTCTTACTTAATCTACTCATATAAGTCCCCTGCCTACATGCCCTTCCTCTCTCTCTGTTTTCATATATATATATATATATATATATATGTTTTGTTAAATCACTTTCCAGCATTTCCAACACCATAACTATGTATATATTGCTCACAGAAGTGACCATATTATGAATTCATTTTTTCTTGTGCAACTTTGTGTTTTTCCTGGAATTGTCTTGTTTTGTTAATGTTGTGGTTATAATTGACATTATTGTTTGTTTAGTTTTTTTATGTGCTTCTTGCTAATTTATCCCCCAACTCTCTCATGGAGCTCTAAGAATTTCTCTCAATATACTCAAATCCATTAGCAGTCTTTCAGTTTCATTTTTCTTAAGAACATCCACTACAGAGCCTGCCATCCTTTAGTTCCAACCTGTACTGAGAGCTTTCTAGACTTGCCAAACAGATGTCATTGTGGGACCTCTTTCACCACCAGCCTGGGAACTCCCTTCAGCTCTCTCTTGTATTGGATCCCCTATTTCCAGTATCCCATGATTTTCTCTTTGCTGTTTTACTCCCTCAATATGGTTGAACACAAACTGAGAAGAGTTACCATGAGATATAAAATTTTCAAGATCTTACACATCTGAAAAGGCCTTTCAATCCTCACACTTGATTCATAGTTTATCTGAAAAAGCTATTTTAGAATAGAAATCATTTTCCCTCAATAATGTAAAGGTGCTTCTTCACTGACCTCTAGCTTCTAATGCAGCTATTTAGAAGTTTCATGCTATTGTGATGTCTCTCCTTTGTTTATGAGCAATTTCTTCTCTCCAAAAGCTTTAAAATCTTCTAGCATTCTGGAATTTGACAATGCTGTGTTTGTGGGGGCCCTTTTAATGCCATTGTTTTGAGCACTTTGGTTGATACTTTCTAGCTGGAAACTCATGTCCTTCAGTTATAGGAAATATTTATTATTTCTTAGATATTAGTTTTCCTTTAGCTTTTTTATTTCCTTTCTCTAGAACTCCTATTAAGCATATATTGGCCTCCTAGATAGATCCTCTGTTTTCTCCCTGTCTTCTAGTTTTTCTCTCCTCTTTTCCACCTACTTTCAAGATTTCCTCTAATTCATCACACAGATCTTTTACTGAAACTTTTATTCCTGTTACCATATTTTAACTGTCAAAAAGCTCAGTATGAAGAGTGCCATCAGCAGATGGTGGAATTAGAGTTTTCTACCATTATCTCCCCATAGAGCATCACTTTTAACAACCACTCAATCATCATAATACTTTTGTGCGAGTCCAGGAATCCAGCAGAGAAGTTCCAACACATTATTGGGGGAAAAAATATGAGAATAGGCACTTAAAGAGGGTAAGAAGAAAAGTTTCACTTTACTCATGTCACTCCTCCCCCCAGGGTGGCACAGCTCAGTGCCAAGAGAAACCCTCTAAACCTGTGATTTCTCCCATGAGGGGAAGTGAGAGCATAGGGAGTGAGCCCCTGGCTTCCCAAGCCATATGGGATGCTTCCCAAGAAGGCTGCATCTTTCTTTCCCAATCCAGAGTAATGACATGATTGGCAGAGTTGATTAGTTAGGAGAGGTTGGGAGCAGGGAAGAGAAGCAGGGATTCGCAGCAAACAGGACTTAGAACTCAGCAAAGGGCTTCAGTTCCTACTAACTGCTTCATGGACTTCCTCAGAAAGCCCACTCAAAAAATTTCTTGGAATAACTTGCCTGCAGACTCCCCAACTCGCTCATAGGTACCCCCAATGATCTGAATGCCTCATACACCACCCCAACCCCCATGGTCAGATCCCCCAGTGTGGCCCCATGGACTATGAGTTTGAGCCTCTGCAGAAGGCTTGTGAGTATGTGTACACAGCTAGACTAACTCAGCAAGATTGGGAGAAAGCATACAAACTTGAGCATTTCAGGGCACCACCTTAGGGAAAACAAATGGGAGGATCTCAGCACCTTGCCTGGCTCTGCAGGATCACATGAAGTCATTAAATCTCAATATTCATCCCCAAGAGGGAACAAGAGGTGTGGAGTGGGTGCATCCCTAAAAAATTTCTGAAAAAGTCTCAGAATCTCCAGTCAGGCTGATTGGTGAATGTGTTTCTCTCCCAAAACTGGTCGGTAGACTGGAGGAAGAGACTGATTTATCAAATGCAAAGACAGAAAAGCAAGACTTACAAGGAACAAAACAAAACAAAATAAAAATAAAGGAAACATGACACCACCAAAGGAACAATAGCTTTTTACTAATCAACCCCAAGGAAATGGAGATCTACAAATTTCCTGACAAAGAATTGAAAAAAAAAAATTGTTTTAAGGAAGCTCAGTGAGCTAGAAAAGAACACAGACAAATGACTCAAGATAATTAGGAAAGCAATATATGAACAAAACAATAAATTCAACAAATAGACAGAAATCATTAACACACGCACACACAAAAAGAACCAAACAAATTCTGGAGCTGCATGAAATGAAAAATGCAATAGAGAGCCTCAACAGCAGACTCAATCAAATAGAGAAAAGAATCTGTAGCTCAAAGACAGGTCTTTTGAAATTATCCAGTGGAAAAAAAAAAAGAATGAAAAATAGAGAAGAGAGCTTATGGTTTTTATGAGACATCACCAAGAGAATTAATACACATGCTCCTTGATTTACAAGGGAGTTACATCCCAAAAAAACCTGCCATAAGTTGAAAATATCATAAGTCAAAATTGCATTTAATATACCTAAACTACAAAACATCATTGCTTAGCCTAGTGTACCTTAAACATGCTCAGAACACTTTCACTAGCCTATAGTTGGGCAAAATTATCTAACACAAAGCCTATTTTATAATAAAGTATGGAATATCTCATGTAATTTATTGACTACCATACTGAAAGTGAAAAACAAAATAGTTGTATGGGTTTCTACTGAATGCATGTCACTTTTGCACTATTGTAAAGTCAAAAAAATTGTAAGGTCATTTGTTGGGGACCATCTGTATAAGGATTATGGGAGTACAAGAAGAAGAGATAGAGACAAAAGGGCAGAAATCTTATTTCAAAAAGTAATAGCTGAAAACTTCCCAAATCTGGGGAGAGATATGGTCATCCAGGTACATGAAGCTCAAAAGTCCTCAAACAGTTTCAACCCAAAGAGGACTTTAACAAGACCCACTGTAATAAAATTGTCAAAAATTGAAGACAAAAAAAGAATTTTGAGAGCATCAAGAGAAATGAAACTTACCAAATACAAGGGAACCCCATAAGACTATGAGTGGATTTCCCAGGAGAAACTTTATAGGCCAGGAAAGAGTGAGATGATGTATTCAAAGTACTGGCAGAAAAAGATACCCAAACAAGAATATGTTACCCAGCAAAGCTATTCTTCAGAAATAAAGGAAAGATGAAGACTTTCCCAGAAAAACAAAAGCTGAGGGAGTTCATCACTACTAGACCTGCCTTACAAGAAATGGTAAAAGGAGTTTTTCAAACTGAGATAAAAGGATGCTAACTAATAAAAGGAAAACATATAACAGTATAAAACTCACTGGTAAAGGTAAGTAAATAGTTAAATTCAGAGTATTCTAGTATTTTAATTATGGTGTATAAATCATTTTTAAGTCTAGCATGAAATTTAAAAAATAAAAGTCATAAAAATAACTTTAGCTAACTTTTAATGGATACACAATATAAAAAGATGTAAATTATGATACCAGAAACATGAAGGGAAGTAGAGTTTTTGTATGCATTCAAAGTTGTTGTTAACTGTTTCAAAGAGACTACTATAACTATAATATGCCTTATGTAAGCTTCATAGTAACCACAAAGCAAAAATCTAGTTAATACACAAATGATAAAGAGAAAGGAATCAAAGGATAGTACTGCAGAAAATCATCAAATCATAAAGGAAGACAGCAAGAGAGTTAATATCTAAAATATATAAAGAACCATACTACTCAATAGCAAAAAACAAATAACCCAGTTTAAAAACGGGCAAAGGACCTGAATAGACATTTTTCCCAAGGAGTCATACAAATGGCCAATAGATACACGGAAAAATGTTCAACATCACTTGGGGAAATGTAAATCAAAACAGCAATAAGATATCACTTCATACCTGTTAGGATGGTTATGATCAATAAATATTGGCAAGGGTGTGTAGTGAAAGGAACCAGGCAGAGTATACACTGCTGGGGTGAATGTAAATTGGTATAGTCCTTATGGAAGACAGAATGGAGGTTTCTTAAAAAGTTAAAAATAGAACTATCATATGATTCAGCAATCTCACTTCTGGGTATATATCCAAAGGAAATAAATACACCTTCTTGAAGAGATATCTGCACTCCCATGTTTACTGCAGCATTATTCACGGTAGCCAAGATATAGAAACAACCTAACTATCAACACATGCATGGTCAAAGAAAATGTGGTATATATACACAACGGAACATTATTTGGCTTTAGGAAAGAAAGAAATCCTGCCATTTGTGTCAACGTGGATGAACCTAGAGGACATTACGGTAAATAAAATAAGATAAACACAGAAAGACAAATACTGCCTAATCTCACTTACATGTGAAATCTAAAAAGAAGTGGAACTTACAGTAATATAAAGTAGAATGGGAGTTATCAGAGACTGGGGAGTGGGGGCAAACGGAAGATTTTGGTTAAAGGGTACAAATTTTCAGATATAAGATGAATAAGTTCTGGAGAACTAATGCACAGCATGGTGACTATAGTTAATAATATATTTCATACATGAAATTTGCTAACAGAGCAGATCTCAAGTGTTCTTACCACAAAAAATGTAACTATGTGAAGTGACTGATATGTGAATCAGCTTGATTGTGGTGATCATTTTACAATGTATATGTATATCAAAACATCACATTGTACACCTTAAATATATACAATTTTTATTTGTCAATTACACCTCAATAAAGCTGGGGAAAAGAGCTCAGTCCTTTTTTATACAACATCCTGTTCTTGTTTTATAGATACAGTTTCTTATCTCTATGAAGATAATACTAATATATTTTTTAAACCTTTTTTCTTATCACTGCATTGTCTTTGTTTTCTCAGTGTTTTTTTTCCCCTATCAATTTATTTTAGTATCTGCATTTCAAGTTAGAAGCTATCCTCTGTATTTGGCTACGAGAGGAGCCTTGGGCTGTGCGTTCACTTACAAGGGAAGTACTGACCAGAAAAAAATCTCACTCTACTGGGGATACCCAGGGGGGCAGCAGCAGGAGGTTTTCTTGTGTTGGTCCAGTTCCCCTGAGAACAAATGCGCAATCCACCCATGTAGTGGTGTGGGCCTGGCTGCTGCATTCTTGGAGCCCAGTGGTAGAAGGAAGCTGGAGCCCTCCACATTCCATGTGGTATTTCATTTAATCCCCTTGTTTTTAATAAAATACCCGTGAGATACTCTGTCCCTATGCTCAGCTGTGTTTCAAGTCCAGAACCCCTCAGTTTCAGCATCTCCGAAGAGGACACGTTCTGTCTTCTGCCGGCATGAGGAAGGGCGAGTTCCTAACTGCGCGGGCTGGGGCATAGGCTCTGAGCATCTACCTGTTCCTTAAGCAGACTTTAAATCCATCCTCCCATGTTCAGGCTCGGTCTTTAGGGCCAGTTCAGCGTTGGAGGAAGAGAACCAGCATGAATGTGAGAAGTAACAGAGGGAAAATGCAAAGAGAAGAAGGGCTTGGAAGGGATAGGAGGGAAGGAGGAGTCCCCCAAACAAATCCCACTATCTCCTTGACAGCCTTCCCAAGGTCAGGCCCTGCCCAGTAAAAGAACTACCATCATAAAGAAACTCTCTCCAAAACAGAGTTTGAAAGCCCAGCCAACGTGGAGCCCAACAGAAATCAACACCACAATATCCCAACCGGACTGGAGAATTAAGGCAGTCCCTGGGACTCTGCCCCAATGGGCTCCGACCTTCGAGATACCTAATACGGCCGGTGGGGGGACAGGGGCGGGCAGAATGGGGCCGAGGAGGGTGTGGCTGTGTCCTCTCCCTCCCTGTTTCTCTGAGGAAATCTAGTTTCTTTTCTCGGTTCTTTTCCCTGCCAGTATCCGTCATTCTTGGGGAGGCCACAAAAACTTCATCTCATTTCTTTTCGTTTGGGTTCCCTGCCTTTATGTGCTTCGGAGGAAGCAGAATCTGAAATCCAGTTACTGTTATTCATTTGACTATTGTTTCAAAAGGCAAATAGATAGGTTCTGAACCGTGTTATAGCCCGTCTGTGTCTCCTCCAGCCTCGGGGCTGCTGGAACGCACCGTATCACCCTGGCAGGATGTCTGTCTGGCTGTTAATATTTACCAGGCTCCGATTGCTCCCTAATCCTCTTACCCTCCAATGTGCTCCAGCCACTGCTGCAGCGTGCAAACGCCCCACAGTCACTGCCTACTTAAGATCCCGCGTCCACGGCCCTGCATTCTGGACTGGGAAAGGAAACCGAATAATGATCCACTTACGAAATGAAATGCCCGAATTAGATCTTGTTCTTCCCCAGGCCCAGCCCCCAGGATTACGGTGACTAATGCAGCACATGGAGTGAAGCGCAGACAGTTGAGGCCCTGGGGGGGAAGCGCAGGCTTTGGCCACACGACAGAGTCAGAAATCTGGGAAGGGGACCTGCTTGGAGCGGTCCTGCCCAGCGCTAAAGCCGCACAAGGATGCTTGGAAAGCACCAGGGTGGTTTTCTCATCCAATTCTATCCGCAGTCCCCTGCAGGAAAGCCACGACGGGGCTTCTAGCCTATATCTGCTTCTAATAATGGTGGCCCGGTTCCTCTGGAGCCGAGCACGACGCAGTCCTGGCTGAATATCTTACGGCAGAGTTAGAAATCAAGGTAGTGGTGGCCCTGTAGAGCGGGAGGAAGGGCTTGAGAGGGAACTTCTAGAGTACTGGTAGGGTTCTGCTTTGTATCTGGGTGTGGGTTCCTTCGGGGTGTTCAGTGTGTGCAAATCCATCAAGCTGCACATCTGTGATATGCGCACTTTTCTAGACGTGTATTATTCTTCAATAAAGTGTATTTTAAAACTTATATCAGCGACTTTTAGCTTTTTGGAGTCACAGAGCCGCTTGAGAATCTGAGAAAGGATGTGGCCCTCTCCCCAGGAAAACTCACAAACCCTCAATTTTGCATCTAATCTTGGGAGTTTCTCCTTGAAGTTGTGGACAGAAGAGAGAGGACCCACGGGCCCTTAGCGAAGATCCCCTGTCTTCCGGGGTTCTCTTCTTCCTCCCTTATTTTCGCTCCCATTTCTACTCGACTGCAGAGTTTCAGCCATGGTTCCTGCCAGCAGGCTGCCTGCCCAGTATCTCCACACTGCCAGCCTGGCCTATCTCTAGCCTCCTCTGTCCCCAGCCCATCCTGGGCACCACTGTTTTCATCATGACAGCCTTTTGCTCAAAACCTACGCTGCTTTCTCATGGCTAACTGGAACAAACGGGAGCACCTCCTCCCAGGGCTGCAGAGGTTCCATCAGACCCCTCTTCTTATCCATCCAACCCTATCTCGTACCCTTATCTGACCATGACCTGCAATTTCAGTGACATTCCCAATATGTTAATTCATTCCTGTGTTTAAACATCCCACTTTCCTCAGCCAAAAATCCCTCTCCTTTTGTGAAGCATAAAACTCTACAGCTACAATCCTGTCTTTTCCAAAAACTCTTTCTTGACTATACCAACAAAGATCTTTCCCTCCTTTGAATTCTATGTCACTTTTCTCTCTACCCCTGATTTCATTACATGGTCCTATGTTATTCATTCATTCATTCATTCTATAGGAACTACCTGTTATTTTGTCTGAACTCCATTAGTTTTTGATTGCTGCTATAACTTAAGTACCACAAACTTTGTGGTTTAAAACAGTTCTGTAGGTCAGATATCCACAGTGGGTCTCACTGGGCTAAAATCAACAGGATTGTGCTTCTTTCCAGAGGCTCTAGGAAACAATCCATGTCTTTGCCTTTCCAGCAGTGATTCTTTCAGGGATGGATATGTGGCCCTATCAGAATCAGATATAGGTGGAACTGGTATGAAGGAGACACGTGTCTCCTTCTTTGCCACTGGACTTGAATTGAAAGATGAGCATCCGGAGGTGCCAGGAACACCATGGGAAGCCTGGAAATGAAGCCAGCACTAGGAAAGGCAGATCTGACAGAATATTAATGCCATCATTTGAGTCCCCTAAATCAAACCACATCTGAAGTCAGAGCAACCTCTGGGCTTTTAGGCTATGAGATTGATAAATATCTTTTTTATGCAACTAAGTTATATCTGTCACAACTGGAAGAGTTCTAGGTGAAACACAGTCATTCATTCACTTGTTTATTCAACAGGTTTTCACTGCACACCTACTATGTGTCGGGCACAGACAGACATGATCCCTGCACTCATAGAGCTTACAATCTAGTGGGGAAGGATGGCAAAAGACCAACAAATTTCAATATGATATTGCTGTTATGATGGAGGTTATGAAAGCTTTCAGAATAGATAGGTTGCCTAAAATTTGGGGTCAAGGAAACAATCAAGCTGACATAGTAGGATGAATAGGAGTTTGCCAGGCTAAGGTGGGAGAAAAGCAATGACACATGGTGTTTCAGACAGAGGGAAGAGCATGGGCAAAAGCTGGAAGCAAGAGACCCTCTTCTTGTTTTCCAATTCTTTAGTTACCTCTACCACCAAAACATAAACTCCTCAATGGTTGTGTTTTGAACTCATCCTAGATTAGGAACAATACCTAGTACAGAGGACTTGCTCAAAAACAAACAAACAAAAAAAAAAACCACCTTCTTGACCAAATATTATTTGTCCTAATATCTAAGATTAATTCAGGCCAGCATTTTCCTTTTCTCCCATGGCAGGGTGAGACTTTACCTAACTGGATTCAGGGTGATATTATAATGAAAATAATTAGAATATGAACAGTTATCAATAAACGCTAATACTTCTTGAGCCCTTGTTTATATATCAGGCACTATTCTATGAATAAGTATTTTATCTGTGTCATTTAATCTTCACTACCCTTTGAGGTAGTTGTTGTTATTATTAATATTATTGCCATTTTACACATGGGGATACCAAGGCAAAGAAAAGATAAGCAATTTGTTGAACATGGCAGAAACTTCTGGTTGACTAACCAACAGTCACTCTCCCTGTTTCTTTCTTGCTAGAAGAACCTTAGTTTTGTTCAGGGGATCACGTGTTTTGGAGAGTGGAGTCCCTCTCTAGGCCCAGGAGTGAGTCTTAATTGTCCTAAACCAATGGAAATCCCATTCGCATTGGTAACGATTATGCGCGTGTGGCACAATTGTAGATAGTGAGACATGGAGAGAAGGCTGCTGGAAATCCTTGTTCACTGAAAGGAGATAAATGAGAGAGATTCCCTTGCTGCCTCTAGACATTGCCATCTTTATGGGATACTGAGAGCTGGGACAGTCATCTTGGAACCATGAGAGAAGCCATTTAAAAGAACAAGACAACAGACTAAGGATGGCAGCCTGGAAGGATAAAAAGAAACTATATCTTTAATGACGTTGTTGAGCTGCCAAATTAGCCAACCCTGGCACTGTCTTCCCTCTGGCCTTTTTGTAATACGATATACTGCATTTCTTCTAATCTAAGATGTCATCGCTTGTAAGATGAACCATTACATTGTGTCCAACTAAGAAAGAAAAAAAGTGCTGTCAACTATGACACTATACTCTTTTATCACTTGGAATTTTTATTTTATACTTAATGGAAAAGTGCATTTAGACTTACACTTAGATTTTTTATACCACATATCACTCTTATACATTTATATATATGTTATATACATATGAAGTTAGTCAGTCAAGGTATTCCTGAATCTGCTTTACATTGAGAGTCAAACTGTCCTGACTCACTTGTCCACTCTGAGTCATCAACACTCACGTTTTTCCACATACGATTGTCCTCTGTAGCATGAAGAGTCCCAGTGATGCAGTGTTTCTTAAGACGGTGCCCCTCCGTAATCTCTGGGGTTGTTCCCAAGACACCATCACCATTCTGCAGGCTTGATACACAGGGACAGACAATGCTTAGGAACAGCAATTGCATGACATACCCAATCTCAGGGATGTTAATTGTATAAAATGTATGTGTGTGTATGCACATATGTGCATGCATCTTAGGTTTTAAGGGATGATACATTTTTCTTATTGTTAAAACACTTCTGGTTTGCTTTCTGTTATTTGCAGCCAAATACTTCCTTTTTGACTCACGATGGTCACCAGTAATGGTAAGTGTCAGAGCTGGGATTTGAACCCAGTATTCTAACTCCAGACTAGGCTTCTGATCACTATGTTAAACAGACTTTGTTTTTGGATAAAGTGGCAGATATGATTTGTTGTTAGCAACTCCCTGGAGTGTTGTGTTGAGGGGATTCTGAGGCCATGGTCTATTATCTATGACTGCCTTGGGATCCTGAGTGTTGAGCTGTATCATGCAAACCACATATTTACCTTTCTTAGATAATTGTCTCAACTCTCAGCTTTCATTCAAAGCCATGGATTCCTACAGCTGGAGCAGGACCAGCGTCAATCTGAACACTTCAGGGCAAATAGGCAGGACTGCCACAAAAGGCCATGCAGATCGTGTGTTGTGCAGCTCCAGAGAGGACCATTCACACAGACCATGGTGTAAATGGCAGCCCCTGGTTTTGTGCAATATGTAACCTGCACAACTGTACCTGGCTGATCTTCAAATAGCAATTCTCTGTTTAAACATCATGGATACAAACTTCACAACTAAGTGCAATTATTTATTCTGAAAGTTTATACTCAGTATGAAGGTCAAGTTATTTTTGTGTCTAATTAAATTTCTCCTGTTTAAATTAAATTCTCTTCCTGGATGACACAGACTTAAGAATAATACAAAGCATTTAGTCTGGTTCTGTGGAGACTCAATACTCATCAAACGTAAGTGAATCATTAAAAATCCTTCATATATTTGAAGACAATAATTAAGTCTCCTATTCTCATTAACTTCTCCAAGCTAAACAAACCCGATTTACTTAACAAGCTATTGCTATGGGCCACGAACCATCTACGCTAAGTACTTTGATTCATGATGTCATTTCATCGTCACTGTAGCCCTGTGAGGTAGGTATGTCATTATTCCCATCTTGCAGATGAAGATTGTAGAGGTTAAGAGTGCACGTGCTGAGTTAGACTACCTGGATCCAAAAAGCCAGCTCCCTACGATGTTGGGCAAGCCTCTTAGTCCCTCTATGCTCCAGTTGCCTCAACTATGAAATGCAAATACTGGCAGTGTCTACTTCATGGGCTTGCCCCAGTGTTTAGAGTATTCAGCGTAATGTCTGGCACTTAGTAAGTAATCAACACTCTTTTGAAGGTATTGTGATTATAGTTCTAACATCCCATGTGTGGGAAGGGACTGAGCAGGGACTTGAGCTCCAGGAGGCCTTTCCCCACCCTGCCTTTCTAATTCCATCAGCGATTTGAAAAGGACCTTAAAGGCCCGTCATCCAACCTCCTTGTTTCACAGGCAAGGGACTCAGGGCTCACCAAGGATCCTTTTTGCACACTTTGCTAATGGGGAGAATGTGGCACTCAGGACAGCCACTCTCCCCTCTTGGCCACTCTGCCACCTGCTTTAGCACTTTGAACCTGATCTCCTGGGCCACGTCTTGCCCCCTCTCTTTGGCGTGAATGGAGAGGTCTTTGAGAAAAAATATCCAACTTATAAGGGACAACTTGGAGCTGTGTTCTGTTTGCAGCAAGAGCTCTTCCTCCCACAAGGCTGGGCTGACGGAGGTTCCAAGGAGTTCCTGGGCCCGGTGCCTCGGTGCAGACCTGGTACCTCCTGCAGCCCAGGAGCCAGTGCAGGCCTGGAAACTCCAGAGCCCTACGGCAATTACAGGGCATCGTGGGCTTGCCGCTGGGGACTTCTTGTGTGAATTAGTGTCTTCTATTAAAAATGAAATCCAAGATAATAAATTTTCCTAAAGGGCTCAGATGTCTTTAATGGTGGTTTTATCTTCTCCCCCAGGCCCAGTGACTTCTAACGGCTTCCAGCTCACATCCTGGATGAATTATTGTTGGAGGAGTGTGTGCACTCAGTGAAAATAAACTAACAGGGAGACTCGTTTACTCTTTAATTCACTCCATCCAAAAATAGTTTCCTTTTTAAAAAACATTTTTCAAATAGAGAAGTGAATGCCGATTAACCCCTTGTGCCTCGCACCAAAAAAATTCACACATATAGTTGGATGTATAACCTGTTGATTTGTGGAGTACAGGAAAATGAACTTGAATCATCTGTAACCTTTGACAAGTTTTTTCCTAACCTGGGCCTCCATTTATTCATCGTAAAATGAGGATATTAATAACTACCTCACATGGCTGCTATGAGGATTCATGTAAATAAACCATCAAGTTCAGCACATCATAGTAAGCGTCAGGTCTTTGGAAAGGCTAATACTTTATAATGCTGCAAAAAATTGTTTATAAACTTTGGGAAGTCCATCCTGTTTTCCTGTTGATTTACATAATTTCAAAATGAGGCACTTGCTCTTTTTTCTTCACTTCTCCCTGATCTATAGCAGATGATGGCTCCAAACTCTGGTTTTCTACCTCTGTCTGCCTTCTGTCAGATACTCATGATCTATAACCAAATTCTTAAAGGCCCTAGGGCATTACCGCTTAGAGAATCCTGTGTTGAAGCAATGCAGTTGCCTATAAGGTGAGTCATCGCCTCTTAATCGATCTGGTTTGTAAGTTGGTATATTGAGTTTCCCTAAGCTGAACCCACACCGTACGGGGTTGCTCCTCATCAATTTCCCCAGCAACTTCATTTAGTGAAAAAGAAATTAGGTGGAATTTCTTATACTGCAAGGAAGGGAAGGGTAAAACTGTATCCCCTACACACACCCTGCTATCTATAGAATAGGTCGCTGTTGTTGTTTAAAGACTTAATTTTTTTAAAGCAGTTTTAGGTTCACAACAAAATTTAAAGGAAGGTGTGGAGATACCCCATATGCTCTCCGCCCCAACACGTGCACGACGTCCTGCGTTATCAAGATCCCCATCCGAGTGGTACATTTGTTACAAGTGATGAGCCTACATTGACATATCATCATCCAAAGTTTACAGCTTATAGAGTAGTCCCCCCCTCATCCCTGGGGGATATGTTCCAAGACCCCCAGGGGGTGCCTGATGCCTCAGATGGTCCTGAACCCCATATACACCACAATTTTTCCATCTGATAGTGGAGACAGCTACTGAGTGACTGGGGGGTGGGCAGTGTAGACAGCGTGGAGACGCTGGACAAAGGGAGGATTCCCGTCCCAGGCAGGGTAGGGCAGGATGGCTCCAGATTTCATCACACCACTCAGAATGGCGTGAAATTAAAACTTGTGTGTTGTTTATTTCTGGAATTTTCTATGGTTGACCACGGGTAGCTGAAACCCCAGAAAGCGAGATCGTGGATAAAGGGGACTACTGTATTCGTGTTTGTACTTGGTGCTGGACGTTCTGTGGGCCTGGACACACATATATTGACCCGAATCCACCATTACAGTGTCCTACAGAACAGTTTCGCTGCCCTAGAAGTCCGCTGTGCTCTGCTATACCTCACTCTCTCCCTGCTCACCCCCAGCTACCACTGGTCTTTTCGCTGTCTGCATAGTTTTGTGGGGGGTTTTTTGTTTTGGGTTTTTTTTTCCCATAATTCCTTCTGCTTCCTGCATCTGGAAGAGGAAAGGGCGTGCGGGCAGGGTTCCCCAGCTCTGTGGTGAGAGGGGACTTGGAGGGTGAACGTGGGTATCTGGGTATCTGGGCATGAGGCTGGCTGGAGCGGGGGTGGTGGGGCTGAGCTTCTGAACCAGAGCCTGGGTCTGGGTGGAGAGGGAGCCCCTGATGGGAAGGGCCCCTTGTCCGGATGGCCACCATGCTTCTTCCCAGCCCTCTGCCCTCATGCAATACCCACAGGTCTGCCGCGACCCCATCAAGAAGAAACCAGAACCCAGAGGGACTCCAGTCCAGGGCATCGTGACTTCCTGCTCAGCTCTGAGGGGATGAGTCATCCTCTGGTTTCTCCATTGATTAAAAGATGAATATGAATACGTGCTCCCTCGGGGAAGCCATGGAGTCCAAAGATGAAACCTTAGCTATTATTCATAGGTTTAATATCCACCTTGGTCCTGGCAGGCACTTCAGATTGAGAGAGGCTCTCTGAGAAGGAAGCTGAGAGCAGAAGACTAGAAAAGAAAACAGTTGAGGATGTTTTTACCTAAACTCCTGGTTGTGGATATAAAATTCACAGTCACAATTCTGGAACCACTGTTTCTGCAAAGGCCAAAAAAAAAAAAAAAAAAATCTTTTTACATCAAGATCACACCACTATTTCTCTGATGGAAGCCCATTTCTTTTAGGTAATTTATTCAATTGAATTGAAAGTTTTCTCTCTCCCCCTTCTCCTTCTTGTCTCCTGGGAAGAGAGGCTAAGTTCCCAGAAGACTGTCTCTGCCTTCGTGTCCTCCTGGGAAAGGCATTTGTTCCAGGTGATGCCTGTCGTCATGGCTGGTCCAGACACCATCCCAGTGTCGTGCTGGCCTTCACTCAGGTGTGTCATCTTTCTGGGCTTGGATATTGGCTTTTCTCCTTCTCACGTGCACTACTAAAGTGTCCATAGCTGATGTAATGGTGGCATAGTAAATGTAGGTTGTCCCCCGCCCTGTGACTCAGCCTCTACCTAGCTCCGTTGATCCTGAGACCAGCCGTGTTTGCTCTCTCAGCCCCAGCTTTGGCTTATCCGTACTAAAGACTCTGCTACACTGTCCCCTCAACCCACATCACAGCGACCCCATGCGGGCACCTGGCTCTGACTGCTTACCTACCTTCCTCTCCCCTATCAAGGGGCATGGGGACATTTTCAGATCCATACCCACTTGACCTGAGGGAGACTCAGAGGCAGAGGGAGGAGGAAATATCTCAGGCCTTTTCCATCCCAAATGCCACCATGCTGCTCTACTGAAGCCACCACTGTTGGCATGGGGCTCCCCAACAGACAAGTGGTCTCTTTCTGGAACGTAGATCCTGTTTTTCAATTTCTAACCCTCCCGACACCTTCATGGGTTCAACACCAAACAGGAGGGAAAGGGAAGAGGAAGGATAACTATTCTATCTTCAACCTTTCTCAAAGTGTTGATGTGAATCCTCAGATGATTTAAGGAGAGAATGTATGAAAGGCATTAAGCATGGGGCCTGGCACATAGAAAGTGCTCTATCAGTCTTGCGAAGATTAAAATATCTCCATTAGCTAGAGCAGTCTAATATTTAATCAGCTGCCTGATTGATTTGTTAATATAGCTGTGTTCTTGTCACCCTTGCCAGCTCAACATCTTGCACATAACAGGAGCTCAGAAATTATTTGCTGAATTCATTCATTTTGAGGGATGAAATCCAGTTTGTCTAAAGACAATTCCTTTCCTTTCCACTGTATTGGAGAAAGGAGAGGGCCCAGTAGTTCATCGGGGGACCCCAACAGGACAAAGGTCTGAGCTGGCCAGAAAAGGGGCAGGTAAGCCTGGGGCTTTCTCCCCGTGACAATCCTGCTCCATGTTCTTCTTTAATAATGATTTCACAGGGCTCCCCTCGAAAGCAAGGGGCCGAGTTGGGTTTAGGAAATGGTTTTGAAATTGGTCAGCCCAGGAAAGCACCCTTGAGTCAAAATCTGAAGAAAATGAGTACTGCTAAGCAAAGGAGCTCATCTTAAGAGGGGACAAAGCTGTGGGAAGTGACATAGTACCAGAAGGGCCAAACACACAGCCTAGTATGCATCAGGCACTCAGGTGGAGGATGAACGAATGATTCCAGATGGGCGTTCCAAACCTCACTTTTTATTCCACCTTGTTCTGAGGGTCACCGTGGCTCTCGTTTACTAAATGACACCTTGGCTGGCTTAGCTTTGAAAAGCAATATAGATAGAACAGCAAGTGCCCAACACAGCACGAGCCATCAGGGCCCATATGTTACCAAATCCCTGGCATATCCCATCCCCAGCCCCATCGAAATAAAACTTACGCACAAACTGGCTATGTCAGAATACCCTATAATCTGTTCAACATGGGCATCTACTATGTGTAAGAACCAGGAATCAGAACTTTGCGGCAAAGATGCAGGAATAAAATGTAATTATTGCCATCAATAAATTTGTTACTTAGTTGGAAGAAAAAAATAAATGGAGAGATACAGATTTATTCATACTAGCAAGTATATATAAAATTACATTGGAGCGATACAGTCATTTCATGCTACAGGTTAGCAAAATAGCAATTGATACCTTTGAGGCTCACAGAGGTGAGGGAGCACTTTCTGGAGGAGATGAGATGGGCTGAGTCAGATGCAGACAGGAGGTGGCAGGTGACAGGGGGAGTCCCAGAGCACTGAGGAGACAGTGTCTCCACTTGCTACCTTGTTGGGGATCCCTTGAGAAGGTACTGGGGAGTCTCAGCTAATAATCCTAATAGTTACCACGTGTCGGGCAATGAAGCCGAGAGTTTGACAGGCATTATCTCAGGGAATCCTCTCAACAGCTCTCCAAGATCATGTGGCAGATACTGCCGGGGTCTCCTCTTTCTCCTTCCTTACAGGACCTCGATTTTGAGGCAGCGATCTGTCCAGTTAAAATACTTGGTACCCTGGCTTCCTTTGCAGGTGGGGTTGGTCATCTTGGCATAGTTGTGTACCACAAGTGTAAGATGTCTTCATTAAGCAGGGCTTTACAGAAAGCTCTTCAAAGGGGGACAGACAGCTGGCTTGTCTCCTCAACTTCTTGCCATTTTGCCTTTTGCCCTTCATCTTGCCTGCAGCTAGAGCAGCCATCTGTGGCCCTGGAAGCTTGGGCAGCAAGGCAGTGAGAGCTGGGTCCTTGATGAGAACCCTCGGGGGTGGTGCCCAGCCTGGCTTCGCTGCCTCTGAGCTACTTGTTACATGAGGAAAGCAAGCTCCTATTCAAGTAAGCCACTGGCATCTGACCTCCGTTACCTGCAGCAGAACACAACCTTAACACACACCGGTGTTTAATATTAATATCACCGGCAGGTGATATTAATGCCTTGTTCACAGACTAGGAAACCAAGGCTTAGAAAGTGTCACTACTCCTAAGCAGCAAATCCAATATCCAAATCCAAACCAGTGCAGAGCAAGGCTGGTTGGCTCCAAAACTAGACAGAGAACCTGTGAAACTATTTCAGAGTCACATTAGAAAATAAATTAAAGAAAAAAGAGCAAACTTTAGCAACTTTTTAACCTCTCACGTAGCCGTTTTCACAGCCTACCTTTTGTTAGATGCTGGTAGGTTCTCTCTCCCCCAGTGCAGTGTTTCAGAATCTCCTGGAAGGCAGGACCTGGCCTACAGCTATGATCAGCTTGTGGCACCCACTTCTTACGTTCCCCCTAATGTCTAGCTCTGGCTAAGTAGGCACCCCAAAAGTGCTGGGTGAGCTTAGTTAAAAAATAAATCCTTCAGGATAACAACTGCCCCCAGGAAAGCTGTCCCTTTGTGTGTGGCTGTGTGGTTGTCCATGTGTGTGCTGCGGGTGTTTGTCACATCGTGTACATGTGGGTCAGTGAGCGGCTGAGTGTCTGAGAGGGAGGGCGGAGGAGGAATGTGTTTTCATTGTTGTCAAATCCCATCCTCCCACTCAGCTCCTACAGACCTACAGTGACAGCACCAACGATTATATTAGCGATAACCAAACTTTTGTGCAGGACCTGAAAATTTAATTTCCTCGTGGGAAGCTGTAGAGAACTAAGATTATTTGGGGCCAAGAACTCATGAACTTTCCCAGAAAAGGAAGAGAGAACAGCAGATACAGCCATTGGCCTCTACATTTTCTTGAAAAACAAAAAGGCACCAGCTCATTTTTGAATGCCCCTGTAGAAACAGCTCTGGATCCTTGTTTCCCTACACCTACCCCACAGCAGAGTGGGTGGGAAGGCACAAGTGGCTCTTGACAAACCATTGAATTCATCCCAATCCGTTCCATGATTTGTGATTTTTTTCTCTTTTGTTTAAAGAAGTATAATTTCATCAATATTTTTTCCTTCTCAAGTTGGCCTGATGGCATTTACCGAGTGTTTACCACGTGCTGGGGACTATTTTAACAGTGTTTGCACGCTTTAACTCATCTAATCTTTCCACTTTGAAGATCAGGAAACTGAGGCACAGAGAAGATAAGTACCTTGCCTAAGGTCGCACAGCTAAGAAGTAGGACTGAGATTGAAACCGAAGCAGTGTAGCTGCAAAACGCAAGACCTTAACCACATCACTCTTTGGCCTGGTAAGTCTAGAACTCTCCTCCTGTGTCTGAGTATATCAGTTCTTCGAATGAAAGCAACAAACACTACCTCTGCTTAAATTAAGCGCCACGCCCCCCCCAAAAAAAAAGTGGATGAAGAGGAGAGGTACATTTTTCATGATGCTTTGAGATGCAAATTCCTTGGGAAAGCGTGATTGCCTCAGTCACAGCCTCAGTCACAGCTCACCCCTTGAGTAGGGTTGGGTTAGGGACCTAAGCTGACTATGCCCAGCTGCCTGCAAGGAAATGGAGGGGATGCTCCCAGAACAAAGGGATACAGATACAATACAGATACAAGGCAGGAGAAAATGACAGATGTATATGATACCATGCCCCTGAGGAACGAATAGATCTTTAATGGAATTTAATGAATTTCTCACCCACCCCCCTCTGGGGCACCCACAGACCGTCCAGTGACCATCTGAGCAAGCCCTGCACATAATATTGTCAGACTAGTAGGATCGAGTGATGTGGCCACTTAGAGAATTTGTAGTTCAGCAAGAAATTAGACATGACAAAAATATCATTTTACCCTTGTGGGCAAGCTGGGCAACTGTGTGTAGGACGGCAGTACATTTGAGGAGATTGGGAGCCATCCGAACAACCACTCTGCTAGAAGGCTGGTTAGTGATGCCAGAATCCTCTGTCCTCAGCTCTGTTCTATCCAGGTGGCAGCTAATCAAAGTGGAGGCCATATCCAGACTCAGCAGAAAAGAGTCATGATCCACCGCCACATCTGCCACGGCTCGAACGTGACGCCTGGCACAAGCTCCTGGCATGTGCTTTCTCTGCACTCTGCCATGGCATCCCACACTCCTCCTTTCTTCCTGTGCGTGGACCACCCAGAAGTCAGCCTATGGCTTACTGTTTTTGTGGCAAGTAGCAGTAAGCCACTCGAACTGACTTAAGGAAAAAGGGAGGGTGTGTTAAAAGGATATGGGGTATCTCTGGGAAGCCAGGAGAGGAGCTCATCTGGATTCTCACCTAGGCAGGCAGCAAAAACAAGCGAAATCTAACAAGCTAGGCCATCCTGTGGTCCGAGCTTTAAAGTCCCAGACTGCACCAATCCTAGATAGGAAGGAATGCAGCTTGATGCTAGCACATGTGATAAAAACACTTAGGATTTTGACTGCCAGCTCAGGATGAGTCAACAATGTGATGTGACTGCCAAAAAAGCCAATGTAATCTTGGGCTGCACTGAACAGAGAGGAGTGACGGTGCAGCCTTCGGTTTAGAGCGCCAGGTACCAAGGCCCAGTGAACAGAGAAGGGCGGCCAAGGAGAACTCAAAATCGTACCCCGTGGGGACCAATGGGAGTAACTGGGACATTGCTGTCCAGCCTCCTTTTGGGGGATTGCTGGGCATGTCCCAGACCTGGGCTCACCAGGGTGGAATTTGGGGTCAGACTGCCTGAATTGAAACCTGTACTGGGCCACTTACGAGCTTCTTCCTCCATGCCAGAAATGAAATATCTGATTGAGTCCTCACCCCAACCCTCTGAAGGAGTGCCGTCTTCACCCTTATCATACACACGTGAAAATTGAGGCACAGAGAGGTCAAGTAGCTTGCCAAAGGTCACAAAGCTAATAAGTTTGAAGAACTAAGTTTTGAAGGCAAGGAGAAAGTACTTTCTTTGCTCTGCCCTAACCAGTTGTATGTCCCTGAATCTTGTCACCTCTTTTCATTGTGCCTCAGTTTGCCGTAGTGCTGCATAACCAACCACCCCAAAGTGCAGAGGCTTAAAATAAAAACATTTATTTGCTCACAAATCTACAATCTGGGCAGGACTCGGTGGGGACAACTCATCTCTGCTCTACTGGCATCAGCCAGGGTAGCTCAAAGGTGAGGCTAGAAGCTCACAGTGTCTGGGATGGGAAAACTCAAATGGCTGGGCGCTGAGCAGCAGGGGCTCCTTGGACATCACTTTGTGAGGTCTCCTCACATGCTCTCTCCAACATGGTGGCTACAGGGAAATCAGGCATTTTACATGTTGGCTTGTGTCTCCCGGGGCACACGCCCTGAGACAGAGTGAGAGAGCCTCAGAGGTCACATCACGTTACTTCCATCGCACCCCGTTGGCCAAGGAGGGTGCAAAGGTGCATCCCAGTTCAAGAGGAGGGAGCCTAAACCCAACGGTCAGTGAAGGAGCGTCACCATCACATGGTAAGAAGACCCCTGGGATGAGACAGTGATGTGGCCAACTTTGGAGAATCCCATTTGCGACAGTCACTTCCTATGTTCCAGGCATGGAGCTAAGTGCTTTCTGGTCATTACATGTCATCATCATTAAACTCACCCCAAAATTCTGTTCCAGTAGGCACCATTATCCCATTTCACAGCAGAAGGAAGACTAAGATACAGGGAGTGAAGCACCTTGCTGGGGTCCTGCCCCAGCCAGTGGAGGAGCAGAGGGTGAACTCCAGGAGGTCCCTCCCTGAGCAAACTCGGGGGCAGCCACATGGCAGGTGACGAATTTCAGGAGCCTGGCCGTCAGCCTGCCGGGTTCCCACCCCAGCCCCTCCTCTTGCAAACTGCACGACCTCGGGCAAGCCTCGTCACTCCTCTACGCCTTGGTGTCTTCCCTGGCACAACAGGGATAAGCACAGCGCCCGCCTGTGCGATGGGACGATGCAGGTGAGATGCTTAGCGCATTGCCTGGTAGCTGCTGAGATCCATAAATGTCAGCTGCTGTTATTTTAAAGTGGCCCGAGAAAGACATCTTAAAAAGACAAATCTGCTCCTACTACCAAAAATATGCACCAGGCACCCTCAAGCACAGTAAATGCGTTTTGTCTGTTGGCGTCTTTACTCACCCCAGTGTAGACAGGACGCCGCAGCTCGCGGGTCTGGGGAGTCACACCCCAGCCACCCACCGCACCCCTCTGGTGAACAAGGCGGGGGTGGGAGCTGCCCACAAGAGCTCCACGGTCGTCCTTTCTGGGAGGGGTACGTTGGCTGACTCAGCTGGGAGGGCATCCAGTGACTCACTGAGTATCAAAAACTGATTTAACATCCTTCGATCTCGGGAAGGGAGCAACCCCCCTGGAGGCCGAAGCTTCTCTCCCACCCCAGGGCTTCCACATGGGCCGGTGTTAGTCAGTCCAGGCACACACGTCTCCAGCTTCCGGCTCCCTTCTGAATATTCAAACTCGTGGCTAGCTCCCTCTCGCCTATTCCCACGGCTTCAATTACCATCCGAGCTAGTGGCCCTAAATCCGGGTCTCCAACCCAGATTTCTGTCCAGGGTGGAGACCTGGTCCTCTCAGATGTCCCACAGGCACCTCAAACTCAGCGTGCCTCCCTCAACCCTGGACTCAACTCCTGACCCTCAACCAGATCACGACTCTTCAATGAAGATTTCCCAACCAGAAATCCAGCTCGCCTTGACACTCCCCTGCCCCCCGCCCCCGACAGGTGACACACTGCAAGTCCAGAGTTCTCTTAAAGAGCATCCCGGCAGCTTCTGGACCCGTCTCTCTGTCCTTCTCCAGTTTTCCTCTTGCTGCTCAAAAGTCTTCATGAAATGCAAACATGAGCATTGTCACTCTTGTAAGACTCTTCAGTGACCCCCTCTTGCCTTCCAGATGACGTCTGTGCTTCTTCACATGGTTCCAAGGCCTTGCTGAATCTATTCCTTGCCCATCTGCTATGGGCTGACTTGTGTCCCCCCCAAATTCATATGTTGAAGCCCCAACCCCCAGTGCTTCAGAATGTGACTGTATTTCGAGATAGGGTCTTTAAAGAGGTAATTAAGTTAAAATGAAGTCACTGGGGAGTCCCAATACGATTCGACTGGTGGCTGTATAAGAAGAGATCAGGACTCAGATGCCCAGAGGGAAAGCCGCGAGAAGACAAAGAGGAAGGTGGCCATTGCGAAGCTCGGAGAGAGGCCGAGGAAGACGCTGACCCTGCCGCTGCCTTCATCTTGAACCTCCAGCCTCCAGAATGGTAAGAAAATACATTCCTGTTGTATAAACCACCCAGACGGCGGCACTTTGTTCTGGCAGCTCTAGGGTCTCTCACCTCTACCTCCCCACTGCTGCCCCCAGGGAGGGACGCTCTGGCTGTGCCCTCCTTCCCCTCAGCTCCAGGGATCTCTTTAAGTATCAGCTTGAAGTATCTCCCCAAACACCCCCTACTTCCCCACCCGGAGCCCCATTTTAGGACGACCTGTCAACTCGTCTTTGTCAACACCAGACTGTGCTGCATGAGAACAGGGACCATGTCTGTCTTGTTCACACCTGAGCCTAGAACGGTGCATGGCCCCTAGAAGCTGCTCAATAAATCCTGTTGAATGGCTGACAATTAGTGAGTGGATGAAAAGCCACAAATAATTCAAACTGACTACATTGAATATTTTTTAAAAGCTAAATTCATAAATGTCTTAGTAGAGATTTCCAGGGAAGTCCCTTTTTGGGGGCTTAATTTACAAAGCAAAGCCATTCTCTCATAAATCTGTGTTTCTTTGGCCACCAGATAAACTTTGAAAGGAGGGGATGATGTCTGTGGGCCCTAAATAGAAGGCAGCTGATTCAAATTCAGTTGGGGCACCAGGGCCACATTTCACAGGTAACAAGATGGTGGGCTGTAGTCGCACTCCGGTCCCTATCGTTGCTTCACGGAAACTGAGCCCCGGAATTCCCGGACATTTCAGTGGGATTCGGGACAAGGTAAGATGCTGTCTCTTCAGGCAACCCAAGGTACAGGGACACACATTCATGCTGATTGGTTTGATTTTTAACTGACACATAATAATTGTGCACATTTATGGGTGGGATACAATGTTTTGATACATGTGTGCATTGTGAAATGATCAACTTGAGGTAATTAACACATCCATCACCTCAAACAGCTATCGTTTTTTTGTGGTGGGAATATTCAAAATCCTCTTTTCTGGCTACCTTGAGAGACACGATACCTTATTATTGACATAGTCACCCTACTATGGGACAGGACACCAAGACATTCTGGTCTCGACCACTGAGATCTGCACCTGGTGAGTTGTTTCCACTCCCACCTCCCGAGGATGGGCTGGAGTCCTGGGTGCAACACCCACCTCTTATCCCGCTAGCCCTGAGTGCACGGATCATATGAAGAGCTAAGAGAAACTTCACCCGTAAATCTCCTTTTGGTCTGAGCATGACCCGCAAGGCACTGGAGCTTTGCCTGCATTTGACCTACAGGGAGTAAATCTGGGTTCTCTGAATAAAGACCCACTTGTTTAGAAGAAGACGAATCCAATTCTAGCTCCGTCTGGAGCAAGAATGATGCTTCTCATGCAGACATATTCCACCCACCGGCCCTCCCCGCCCCTTCCAGGGTTTGCTCCCGTGCCTGTCACTTGCCACCTTCATCTAACGTACGCATTTGATTTATGTGCTCATTGGCTGTTCCCCTTCCCCAGTGCCCATCATCCCCAGTAGGATAAGAGACTGTTGAGGGGTAAGGATTTTGTCTGTTTTGTCCCCTGCTGTTTCCCTGGGTCCTAGCACACACACTGCCTGCTACGTAAGAGTGCTCAGTGTGTGTACGTCGAGTGGATAGATAATGAATGAATGAATGCACACACTCCCTTCTTTCCTCCACAAAGACCTGGAGGAGGGTCTCCACTCTCATCACTACCTTGGCGATGCCCCTTAAATCCACAGCGGGGGATCCCCTCTGGCGCGCCTTACACCTTCGTTCCCTTCGCCTAATCAGAACTTCTGTGTGTGCTGGAATCAGTGTCTGCTCCATCTGTGGATGTTGCCCTGGGCCCTATAAATGTCCCTCAAAGACCAAGGCAGTTTCTGGTCACAAACGTGAAACCAGCTACCACTCCATGACCCTAAAGCCCTTATAAATATATCTACCAGTGGCCTGGGGTCCCTGCCCCCTGCAGGGGAAGTTTCACGTAACCAGAGCCTGAGGCCAGGACACTCACAGTCCATCAGCAACCGCTGCCTCTGCCTTGGGACAGGCTGGAGGGGAGGTGGTGGCCTGGGGACTCTGAAGGTAGAAGGTCGTGGGGCAGCAGAGAGGGGCAGGATCCAGCCCCCTTTGCTGGCTCCAGCGGCCCTGGCAAGCAGTTCAGACTTCCTCCCCGGGACCAGCTACCTCGTGAAGCTGAGAACTGCGAGACAGAGCAGCGGTGCGGCGGTGAGCACGTGCCCTGGGATCAAACCCTCTGACAGCCACTTGCTCTGTACGTGACCTCTGGCAGGTTTCTAAACTGACCTCATGCCTCATTATTGTTTAAGGGTCTGGCGCGTGGTTAATAAGAATTATGATGAAATGCAAAAGAATGCAAGAGAGTAACCTGATCCCAAGGCAAGAGGGAAGAGGAAGATGGGTGTGACTGTTGTTGTCTCAGAATTTGAAAGCTGCCCTGTCCCCACCATCTCTGCCCCATATCCAGGTATGGGACATGTCAGTAGGCGGAGCCTCAGGCATCGCTGGGCTGCTGGGCCTGGGTCCTCCCAGGAGAACAGGGACAACAGACTTTCCCTGAGTTGGTGACCAACTTGAGGTCTATGTGTGATGGCCACCCTGCAGAGGCAGTGGAGTCAGAAAGATGACAGTTCAAATCCCAGCCCTACCCTTAGCTGTGTGACCTTGGCCAAGTCAGTTACCTCTCTGTGCCTCAGTTTCCTCCTCTGTACAATGCAAATAATGATAGGTAGCACCCACCTCATACAGTGGCACATTACTGGATGCATCCATGTCCCCAAAACAAGCTCCGTGCTTTCCAGCCTCCCAGCCTTTGCTCTTGGTGGCTCCTCCAACAACCCCTTCCCTCCTCACCTCTGCCTGCTGGACCCTGCTCATCCTCAGGGCCCTGTTCAAATGACACCATTTCCGTGAAGTGTTTCCAGGTATCACTGTCACATATGGCTTCCCCTTCCTTTCAATCTCTCGGACACACAACCTTTCTAGGGAAGTCGCCCTGGCATGGAGCGAATGATGCACATATTTCATTCTTAGCCCCCTTCTCGATGATACGCTTTGGAGTCAGAACTGGGCTGAACTCCAGCTTTGCCACATAATAGCTATGTGACCTCAGCCAAGTTACTTAAACTTTCTGATCTTTAGTTTCTCCATCTGTGGAAGGATGTAACAAAACGCCTGCTTCCTAGGGTCTGTGGTGACGATTAACAGAGATGACGCCTATAAAACCTCTAGCACAGTGCTTGTGTGCTTATGTGCTCGTAGATGTTATTATAATCGTAACGATTATCAGCACTAAGTAGGTGTTGAATCTGAAAGGCTGCCAGCTGCCACCTGACATTTAGTCCCTTGGGCCCCTCTCCAATTCAGGTAGCTTCTAAAATGCGTGTCTGGGGTTAGTGGTGGCCCTAGGGAAGGGCAACTGGCAAATTGTCACTGAAGACTTAGCTGTTCTTCCGACATGGGAAGGTTGGTGCCTAAGGGGAAAATAGAGAGGAGAGCAGGAGAGGAGAAGAACCTGAAAGGAGTTCCTCGGAGACCCACGTGTTCTCTCTACATCCCATGACAAACCTGCAGTGTCATCCTTGATGACTCTGAGCCTCAGAGAAGTTCAGCGACTTACCCAAGGCCACAACCCGTGGAGCCATAGTCCACCTTCAAATCCAAGCCAGTCTTACTCCAGGGCTTAGGGAGAGAGGAGGGGGAAGGTGCTGGAAGGAGAGAGATGTTCATCCGCGGAATGTGCACACCCCCATGATAGGGCAGAAAAAGCAATCTGTGAAAAATGTATGGATTTATTTATGGAAAATTAATTCAGCATGCAACTTCATCATAATACCATTTCTCGAAACATTAACTCCCATAAATGTTGTAAAAATCTGGGAAGCTACAAAATGTCTTTTTTAAAAAACCTTCTATTATCTATAAACATCCACTTTCCAGGACGACCAAGATCTCCCCTCCTCTCCCCTTGACCTGTTGATTTTAAATCTAGAAATGTCTGGAGTGGACCCATGCGTTCATGTGGCTTGAGAAAGGTTCCCATCAGCCTTCGAGCCCAGGGGAAAGCAACGCTCGGTTTAATTGCTCTGTGAATTCGAGCCTTCCTTTTTGGTTTAAAACCACAGCCGCAAATGTACTGTTTTCCCCAGTCCTAGAAGCAGCGGCGAAGCATTCTTCTTTCTCTTGTCCGATATCGCCCTCTCGTGGTCTTGACTCTACTTGAACAATAGCGCGTAGACCCGTGAAATAGACAAGTGAGCCTCCCCGACTCTCCCCGCCCTCACTGGCTCACCCACCCCGCCAGCCATGCTCTGACCACTGGTGTTGTCATTGCTTAAGGGCCGATTCTGTGGGTTCTGGGATGCCCTAGGTGCTGAGTGATTCACTTGCTAATGCAGAGCCCGAGGGTCTGAGGAAAAGGACTGGATCAGGAATCCCAGCTCTGCCCCTTAATGCCCCAGAGACCACGGGTGGGGGTCAGTTCACCCAGCTGGACCTGTTTCCTCACCATGGAGTTGGTAGTACTGACTTGCCCATCTACAAAATATACAATATTACATGCAAATCCTCTTAATCTTATGTGTATTTTATTTTCACAAGCAGCTTCTGGGGCACACTTAGGTTTTTCACACAAAGGAAAGTCAGAGAAGCTAATAGGTAAGCCCAGACCCTGGCTTCAGAAGCCTTGAGTTCAAGTCCCGGTTCTTCCAGTTACCTACTTTGTTACGTTAAGCAAACAACACCACCTCTCTCAGTCTCTTTTGTCTCATCTGTAAAATGGGTATAATCATAGGGTTCAGCATAACCTATGCAGGTTCTCAAACTTTGGTCTAAGCAAAATTCCCTGGGAAGCTTATTAACAGGACAGACCCTGCTTCCCAAACTTAATGATTCAGAGACTCTGAAAATGACCCTGGGCATCTGTGCCGTTCACAAGCTGCCTAAGAATGTGCAACAGCCACTGAGAACAAGTGTGGCTTAGCCGGTCCCTGGTCCTCATACTTGGCTGTGCATAACAGTCAGCTGGGGAGCTTTGGAAATGTTGATGCCTCCACCCACCCATCCGCCCTCTGTAGATTCTTTTTTTTTTTTTTTTTTCTTTTTTATTTCAGCATATTATGGGGGTACAAATGTTTAGGTTACGTACATTGCCCTTGCCCCACCCAAGTCAGAGCTTCAGGCGTGTCCATCCCCCAGACGGTGTGCACCACACCCATTATGTGTGTGTATATACCCATCCCCTCCTCCCGCCTCCACCTGCCAGACACCCAATGAATGTTACTACTGTATGTGCACATAAGTGTTGATCAGTTAAAACCAATTTGATCATGAGTACACGTGGTGCTTGTTTTTCCATTCTTGTGATACTTCATTTAGTAGAATGGGTTCCAGCTCTATCCAGGATAATACAAGACGTGCTAGATTGCCATTGTTTTTTTGTGGCTGAATAGAACTCTATGGTATACATATACCACATTTCATTAATCCACTCATGTATTGATGGGCACTTGGGTTGTTTCCACGTCTTTGCAATTGTAAATTGTGCTGCTATAAACATTCAAGTGCAGATGTCTTTTTTTATAGAATGTCTTTTGTTCTTTTGGGTAAATGCCCAGTAATGCGATCGCTGGATCAAATGGTAGATCTACTTGTATCTCTTTGAGGTATCTCCATATTACTTTCCACAGAGGTTGTACTAGTTTGCAGTCCCACCAGCAGTGTATGAGTGTTCCGATCTCTCTGCATTCATGCCAACGTTTATTGCTTTGGGACTTTTTGATAAAGGCCATTCTTACTGGAGATAACTGATATCTCACTGTGGTTTTGATTTGCATTTCCCTGATGATTAGAGATGTTGAGCATTTTTTCATATGATTTTGGCCATTAATCTATCTTCTTTTGAAAAGTTTCTGTGGATTCTTACATAACTTGTGTGGGGGGGGGGGAGCCTGGCATTGGATTTTTAAGAATTCCTGGGTGATTTCCCCACGTAGCTAGCACTGGGAACCACTGCCTTAGCCCAATGCGTGGCACACAGTAAGAGTTCAATAAATACTAAAAGATGTCCTCCCCATACATCCGCATCATGACTCGAACACTATGCCCTTATTCAACACCTGGTGACCCACTACCAGGCAGTGACGGTGAGCCATCATTCAGCCAAAAGTAAAAGACAGAAATCTCTGCGCTCTGGGAGGCCGTGACACTGCTGCGGGCCAATTTGTCATTTCACGCTGTGCCCCAAGAGTTACGTAGCTGCATGTCACGGACAGCCTGTGGGTCACGATAAGAAGTTTGTCTTTCTTTTTGAGATGGAAAAAGACATTACAGCTCCCACAATTTTCTTTCCCGGAACAGAAGAGATTTAGAGATGTCATTGCAACTTCCAGAAAAGTAACTGATGATAAGATTGCAGTGAGGGAGCGGTGGGGGGTGGGAAACAGCTGTGAGGCAGTGAAACCTGCCCTGACCTACTGTGTCCCTCGTGTCTGCCTATTCCCCACAGATTCCTGGAGCTCCTTCAACCCTCTCCGCCTGGACCCCAGGGTGCCCTCCCTTTTGCGGACTCAGCCGGCCAGCTGTTTCCAGCTGTACAGGCAAATGGAAAGACTTACTCTTAGTCAGGATTTAAGCTCTGCACCTGCTCCTCCTGGCTGGGGCTGAGCCTACTTCAGAGGCCGGGGACAGCCAGGGTGGAGGGAAACCCTTTTGATCACAGCAGCTCCTCAGCCAACCCCCAGCTGCTCATTAGCACCTATGAATGAGGCTGGGGAAACCCAGTGAAATCTTGTTAAGCCACTGAGCACATGGGAGGGGGGAGGACAGAGAGGCCTCTCCCGCTCGTCCAACCGAAAATAAATGCCTCCATCACTCTCTTGCCATTTCCCTGCAGTATCTTTATTCATTGCACCCATCACAAGCTGACGTTTGACGGTATGTTTGCTACTTCTAGCAGTCTTGTTGAAGACGAATGGGTTCGGTGAGTTTGCAGGGCCCTTTCCCGCTGAGTCAAACGGTCTTCTCCGCCCCTCCACCCTGAAAGGGGGAGTGTAGGGAGGTGTCTGGAGCCCCCAAATTGGGCATCAAATGGGATCGTAAAAGAGCAGCCCAAGTGTAGCCATCAGACATGTTCTATTTGGCCTGCAGAGGTTTTTTTTTGTTGCTTGGTTGATTGTTTTTTGTTTTTCTGCAAATGATGTGATTCCACATTTAAAACCCAGGACTGGCAGCCTCTTTGGAAAAGCCGGGTGGCAATGACAGGAGACACGTCCCCACATGACAAGAGCTGCCCTTTGCTGAGGGGCTGGGCTCTAAACAGGGCTGGGCTCTCCCAGACCCCGTCCCCTCTGGGCTGCCCAGTTCTTCCCATTTCCTGCCCAATCCCGAAGGCTGTGGATCACACACCCCTCCGCTCTCTGTCCTGGGGCTTTGCTCCTTCTCCCGGGCCTGGGGGCTTCTGTCCCCACTCCCAGTGGCTGAGCTCAGATTGTGCAGGGCAGTAGAATTTGCCTGGTGGGCAAACCCACAACAGCTGCACCCTTCCTGCCAACAAGGCTGCCTGGCAGGGCACAGCCTCCACGCCCTGTCCCCAGCACCACAGCCCCAATCAGCCAAGGTCACCTGGGGGATGCCAGCATCTCTCCTGTGCAGTCACATGGTGAGCTGAGGAGGAGTGGATTCTTTTCTTTCCTCCCCTGCGTGGCTTCTAAGAATTTGGCCACCAGAGTGGTTTCATTCAAGTCACCTTCCCCAGCTCAGAAACCAACAGCCCACCTTTTTGCTCAGCCTAGTCAACATAAATCCCCAGCATTTATGGTCTCTGGTCCCCCTCCTCCCTGTATCCCCCCTCAACCCCCGCTGCTTAAATATTTCTCAACCAATCTCATTTCTTTTCATTTTTCTCAGTGGCCTCAATCCTCCAGCCCTGCAAATCTACTCAACTATCTCTGGCACACAGCCTGTTCCTTCCCATTATTAATAAGACTGAGAATAATGGGTAATAAATAAGACTTTGCTTTCAAAGGACTCTCACACCACCAACCCAGAGCCTCACAAGAACCATACAACGTAAATAGGTAACATGCAGTGTTTAGGTGACCCGTCTACAATCAGCAGCTAGTTAGTGACAGAGCCATGTCGGGAACCTATTATAAGTTCTATTAATATTATTAATGGCTTATCAGGAAATTATCATTTTAAAAAAATAAGCTAGTGGAAAAGACAACCCAGATTTTAAAGGATGACTTTATTACATTTCAAGGGTGAGATTTATTCCACTCGTTAATATTGTAATTAAAGTAAATGTAATAAGATTCGGTATTACATTTGCCTTTCCAACAACCTTTCTGAGACACCTGCATCGCTCTCCAAAAGGAAAATCCATCTGCTCATTTATTCACTGCATTGAACACCTGCTCACTCACTCAGTCCACAACTTTGTGTTGTGCTCCTACTGAGTGCCAGGCCCCGGCCTCAACACAGCCATGCTTTGGTGAGCAAAACAGGTCTGCCCCTGCCCTCATGCACTTCGAGTCTAGTGGTGAAGTCAAGCGATACACTAAGACTCACATCACAAATGTGCCATCAGAAATGTGCAAAATGCCATAAAGGAGACAGAGGGGGCCCTGGCAGCTTCTAAGAAAGAAACTGACCTGGTCCACGAACTCAGGGAGGGCTTCCTGGAAGAAGCGACCATTGCCCCAGGAAAGGAAAGATGAGAAGAAATTAACACAGGGAAGAGGACAGGGAAGGAGTTTGTGGGAGAGGGAATAGAATGTACAGTGCCCCGTGGTGCGTGGTGCAAACACAATGCTGTCAGGGAGGTGGGAGAATGAGGGGAGTGTGCTGTGAGACAAGACAGGACAGGTGGGTGGGGTCGCACCACTCCAGGTAGGGATCTAGGTCTCTTCCCAGGGAGAAATGAAAAACTGCTCAGAAAGGGATTGACCTAATCAGATTAAATCCATTTAGGTGCCAGGCATTCCGAGTGGCACAGGGAAAGGAATATCTCAACCTTCAAAGAATTTTCCATCAGATTCCCTGGCATGAATGAGGCCCTGCTCAAAATTAGGGCATTGAGTTTCTCAGAAATATAGACATCACTCTTGAGCTGACAATAATAAAAAATACATAAAAATAAAAATAATTTAAAAATATTTAGTACCCACTAGGCATTTGCTGCTTCACGTGTATTATTTCATTCAATCCTTGCCTCACTACAAGTTGTAAGACAGGCAGCATTATCACTCCCATTTTACAGATGAAAAAGTGAAGTTCAAGGAGGGATAGTAACTTGTCCAAGGCTACACAGCTCCTGGCAGATCGAGGTTCAAACCTAGGACTGTCTGAATGTTGACTCTGTCATCTCTAGGCTCTATAATCTTGGGAATTTTTACCCAGAAATTCAAGGGCAGCCAACATGACAAGTCTAAAGCATTTGTCACGACTGGTGTGTCAAAGTCAACAATGGGCTACACTTTGCCAAAGCCAATGACCGAATCTCTCTTTGTCTCACTCGACCTTCAGTGGCAGCAACCAGGTGACCATCCCTCCTTCTTGAAACACATTCCTCTTTGATCGTCACCTGGTTGTCCTCCTACCCACTGCTGTTCCTTCACAATTTCCTCTGCTGGCCACCCCTCTTCCGCAAGACCTTTAATTCGTAGGCTCTCCAAGGCTCTCCCTTGGCCATTTCTAAGTTTACAGTCCTTCATTTTATGATCTCATCCACCCCAAGCCTTTAAATTGTATCCATAAACTGGTGACAACCAAATCTACACCTCCTCTCCCTAACCTCTCCCCGATCGTGTCTCCATGTGGTTGTCTAGCCGGCCCACAAAGGTAACTCTGGATATTTACCCCAAACTCTCTCCTACCCTCGACATCTTCGTCTTTGTAAATGGCACCTCCTTGTACTTTGGTGCTGAGCCCAAACGTCTAGGTACTGTCCTTGATTCGTATCTTTCCCACGTGATCACATCCAATCCATTGACGATCCCTGTCGCTTTGCCTTCAAAATATATTCTGAATCCAACCCCTCCTCAATACCACTGTAGTCCGAACAACCACTTTTCTCTGTTGCAGCTGCCCCCTAGCAAGTCTTTCTGTGTTCGCCGCTTCTCCCCAAGTTCTATTCTACACACGGTCGTCAGAGTTGCAGGTGTTCCGTTTGTGCACGTGGAGTCTGACCTGGGTCCAAATCTCACCTCCACCATGACCATTACCACGTGGCATTACAAATTAATGGTACCAATCCATGCAGGAGTCAGATGAGTGTGGTAGGAGTTTAGAGGAGAAGGAAGTCAACAAAGGCCAGAGGGAGGCTTTGAGCCATGCCTTGACAGGGAATAATAACATGAAAAACCATTTCACTGATGACAAAGCTGAGCGCTAGAGAAAAAATGAGCTCTCCAACAGCTGGTAAGAGGCCAGAGTGAGTAGCTTGGGGCCATGCTGGGAGTTCCTGCTCTCCAGAATTCTGTCCTGGCTGATAAAGCTAAAGGCTGGAAGAACAGGAAGGGATGGTTCATCAGGGGGCACAAGAGAGGGCTGTGCCTTGCCAGGGGACACTCACTTATGGCCACATCACAGGTACAGAGGGTGGACTGGCCATCTGGTGAAAGATGCACAGACAGGACATGGCCGAATGTTCTATGGTACTAGACACAGACGATGGCTTCCCCAGGACTCTAGAGAGCTGGGGCCATTCGTCTCTGGGGTTGGGGCCTCAGAACAGAGGGGACCTGGCACAGGATCACCCTGTCCTGGGGGGACCCCAGTCCCCTCTTCCCCATGCTCTATGGTCGTGGCTAAGAGCACAGTGTCATATCAGACAGAACTGGGTAAAAATCTAGCTGTGTAACCCTGGGGGTATAATTTAACCTGTCTGAGCTTTAATGTCTCCTATCTGTCAGATGTTGGGACTGATGTCGTAGGTTGTTAGAATTAAATGAGTCACTCCATATAAAGTGCCTAGAATGATGCCAGCCACAGGGTTTGCATCCAGTAATCGGTTAGTGCCATTGTGGCTGGAAATATTCTGACCCCTTTTATTCTCCAAATTCCACCACACATCCAGGCTCTCAGTGAGCTGGCACCATGCAGCATCCATTCTCTCCGTGAGCCGCAGAGTAATTGAGCGACTGCCCAGAGACAAGGCAAGGTGAAAATGACGTCCAACCTTATGTTCCCAGGGACCAGATGAGCAGATGCAGCGTTGAATTGAATTTGGTCGTTCATTGATTCATTCATTCAATTATCCAGCAACTATGTGTTGAGAGACTGTTGCGTGTCAGGCCCTGCTCTGGTTCTTGGAATCCACAGTGAGCAAAGACGGTCCCTGCCTTCAAAGAACTCACATTTCAGAACAGTGCTATCCAAAAGAAATGCCATGTGAGCACATAGGTGACCGTAATTTTCTTGTGACCAGTTTTTTAAAAAGGAGGTAATGAACCTTAATGATATATTTCATTTAGCCCAATATATCCGATATATAATCATTTTGACATGCCATCAATATTAAAAATGATTAATGAGATACTTTGTATTCTTTTCTATGCTAGGGCTTCTAAACCTGGTGTGCATTTTACACACACAGCACATCTCGGTTCAGATGGGCCACATCCTAGGCACTCGGCAGCCACCCATGGCTCGTGGCTCGTGGCCATGGTGCAGCTCTCAGATGTGTCTGAGGGGCATCACCTAGATTTGATTAGAAACACAGTGAGGGCACTGCGGAGGGGCGCAGGGGACCAAAGCATGACCTTCTCCGCAACCCTCGCAGTCAAGCACGGAGGAGGCATTTTGTCCATCGCGAGTGAATGAACGCAGAGTGAACACAAAGACCACGGGCTTGGGAGCCGGCGGGCTGGGTTTCGATCCTACTGCTTATGACATTAAGCAAGCAAGGCACTTAACCTCTCTGAGCCTCATATTCCTATTTGGAAAATAGGAATTATAAAAGTTTCTCATCACTGGATTTTGTGGGGATTAAAGGAACAAATAGATAAAAGCACTCAGAACAGCACTAGCCCCGTAGAACATTCTCGACAATTGTCAACTGTCAGCACTATCACCTCGTCATCACTCTTTGTTTCACTCTGCAGGTTCCATCCGCAGTTGTCTACATTTCATGCCTTGGCTGGAGCTGGCCCCTTCCCCTCAGGTGCCCTTCTCTCGGGCCCACCTGGCTAACCCCAGCCGACCCCGGGGCGGCACAGTAGAGCCTGCAGATCCTTGAGGACAAACCTGGCTTCAGATCCCAGCTCTGCCAGTTTCCAGCTGGGACAACGTGAGCAAGAGCCTTGTTTTGGTTTGGTCTGATGTCCCATTGATGGGTGCAGTAAAACCTGTCCGTTTCCTAGGGCTGCTATAACAAGGTACCATATACTGGGTGGCTTGGAACAGACATTTATTGTCTCATACTTCTGAAAGCTAGAAGTCCAAAGTCAAGGTCTCAGCAGGGCCATGCTCTCCCTGGAGGCTCTCAGAGAGAACACAGTCCATGCCTTTTTCTCAGTTTCTGGTGTTGCCAGAAATCCTTGGTGTTCCTTAGCTTGTCAATGTGTCCCTGCTAGTCCCTGCCCCTGTCGGCACATGGCGTTCTCCCTGTGTCTGTGTCTTCACATGTCTTTCTCCTCTCCATGTGCATCTGTCTCCGTGTCTCTCTCTTCTTATGAGGACAACAGTCATATCAGATTATGGGCATGCCCTATGCTAGGAGCACTTCTTCTTAATTTATATCTCAATTACATCTATAAAGACCCAGTTTCCAAATGAGGTCACACTCACAGGTGCCAGGGGCTAGGACTTCAACATATCTTTTGGGGATACACAATTCAACCCACAACACAGGATTGTTGTGGGGATTAGACAATCCTGTTGGAGCAAATGCTCTGGCTTCTCAAAGATGCTGCTTTTCTAGGCTAGCTTGGATCTTCTCAGCTGGTGCCATGGCCACTAGATCTCCAGTGAGAATGGCCTTTATCAAAAAGTCCCAAAACAATAAATGTTGGTGTGGATGTGTAGAGATAGGAACACTCATACACTGCTGGTGGGACTGCAAACTAGTACAACCTCTATGGAAAGTAGTATGGAGATATCTCAAAGAGCTACAAGTAGACCTACCATTCGATCCGGCAATCCCATTACTGGGCATCTACCCAAAAGAACAAAAGACATTCTATAAAAAAGACATCTGCACTCGAATGTTTATAGCAGCAAAATTCACAATTGCAAAGATGTGGAAACAACCCAAGTGGCCATTAATACATGAGTGGATTAATAAAATGTGGTATAAGTATACCACGGAGTTCTACTCATCCACAAAAAACAATGGTGATCTAGCACCTCTTGTATTATCCTGGATAGAGCTGGAGCCCATTCTACTAAGTGCAGTATCCCAAGAATGGAAAAATAAGCACCACATGTACTCACCATCAAATTAGTATTAACTGATCAACACTTAAGTGCGCATATAGTAATAACATTCATCAGGTGTCAGGCAGATGGGAAGGGGGAGGAGGGGTGAGAATATGCACACTTAATGGGTGCAGTGCACACTGCTTGGGGAATGGACATGCATAAAGCTCTGACTCAGTTGAGATAAAGGCAATATATGTAACCTAAACATTTGAACCCCCATAATGTGCTGAAAAAAAGTTTTTAAAAAAAGGAAGGAGCAAGATATCAGCAGAGGATAATCCTCAAGAGGGTTGGATTCCAGCAAAAAGTGTATGTGGAGTGGTTTGTGTCTCCCTCCCTCACATCTCTGGCAGTCACTGGAGAGTGCTTCTACCCTCACAAGCCCAATAGCTGCTGCCACCAATGAACTGGGACCGTCTTAAAGACAAAACACCAGGCTACCAGCCCCCTTGGGGTACTTCCTGTCACCATGGACCTGAGCCAAGACAGCAGGCACCATATTGCTTCTCCAGCCACCATGTGCATTTATCCTTCCCAAGGGACTTCAGCCCCTCAGTTTTTGTCTTGCTCATTCCCACACAAACATTTCCCAACTCCGGTCCAGACTGCAGGAGCCACAGGGGGCTGGTGGGTCCCAGGGAATCTGCATGACCCAAGAGCCTGGACATTCCAGGCAGGCTACCTTCCAGAGAAAGGGACAGAGATGACAGAGTTGCTAGCTTTCCTCCTTTCAGACTCTTTTCCTCTCCTTCCTCTCCCTTGCCTGTGGCTCAAATTAAGAAAATTAAGAAATTAAGATGGAAATAAAAAGATTCCTTGAACTGAACAACAAAGGGGACATAAGCTATCAAAATCTATGACAGTCAGCAAAAGCAGTACTAAGGGGAAAATTTATAGCCTTAAATGCCTGCATTAAAAAGACAGAAAGATCACCAATTAACAACCTAATGACATATCTCAAGGAATGAGAAAATGAATAGCAAACCAAACCCAAAGCCAGCAGAAGAGAAGAAATAACTAAGGTCAGAGCAGAACAAAATAGAATGGAAAGCAAAAAAAAAAAAAAAAAAAATACAAAGGTTCAATGAAGCAAAAAGTTGATTGTTTGAAAAGATAAACAAAACTGATAGATCTCTTGCTAGATTAACCAGGAGTAGAATGGAAAGAACCTAAACAAGCTCAATCAGAAATAAAAAAGGAGATAACACAACTGATACCACAGAAATACAAAATATCATCAGTGAATACTATGAAAATCTCTACACACATAAACTCAAAAACGTAGAGGAAATGGACAAGTTTCTGAAAACACACAACCTCCCAAGACTCAATCAGAAAGAAATAGAACTCCTGATCAGACCAGTAATGAGCAAAAAGATTGAAGCAGTAATAAAAAATCTTCCAACAACAACAACAACAACAACAACAAAAAGTCCAGACCAGATGGATTCACAGCTAAATTTTACCAGACCTACAAAAAGAGCCAGTACCCATACTGCAGAAAGTATTCCATAACACTGAGAAGGAGGGATTCCTCCCCAACTCATTCTATGAAGCCAGTATCACCTTGATACCAAAGCCAGGAAAGGACACAACAAGAAAAGAAAACAACAGACCAATATCACAATGAATGTAGGCAAAAGACCTCAATAAAATATTTAATACTAGCAAACCAAATTTAACAGAACATCACAAAAATAATCCACCATGACCAAAAGGGCTTCATCCCAGTGATGCAAGGATGGTTCAACATACGTAAATCAATAAATGTGATTCACCATATAAACAGAAGCAAAAACAAAGACCATGTGATCACCTCAATAGATGTAGAAAAAGCATTCAACAAAATTTAGCACCTTTTCATAATAAAAACCCTCAACAAACTAGGCATAGAAGGAACATATCTTAAAATTATAAAAGCCATAAATGATAAACCCACAGCCAACATCATACTAAATGGGGAAAAGTTGAAAGCATTCCCACTAAGAACTGAAACAAGAAAAGGATGCCTTCTGTCCCCACTTCTATTCAACATAGTGCTGAAAGTACTAGCCAGAGCAATCAGACAAGAGAAAGAAAGAGTATACAAATTTGGAAAGAGGAAGTCAAACTATCACTTTTAACTGATTATAGGATATTTAGAAAACCCCAAAGATTCCACCAAGAGACTCCTGGAGTTGATAAATGTATTCAGCAAAGTCTCAGGTTACAAAATCAATGTACACAAATCAGTAGCATTCCCATACACCAATAACAGTCAAGCTGAGAGTTAAATCAAAGACTCAATACCATTCATAATGGCTAGAAAGTAAAGTAAATACCTAGAAATACACTTAACCAAGGAGGTGGAAGATCTCTACAAAGAAAACTACAAAACACTGAGAAAAGAAATCACAGATGACACAAACAAATGGGAAAAACATACCATGCTCATGGATCAGTAGAATCAACATTATAAAAATGCCCATACTACCCAAAGTGATTTATGAATTCAGTGCAATCCCCATCAAAATAGCAATGTCATATTTCACAGATCTAGAAAAAAATAATTCTATGTTTCATATGGAACCATAAAATAGCCCAAATAGCCAAAGCAATTTTAAGCAAAAAGAACAAATATGGAAGCATCACATTACCAGACTTCAAACTGTCCTACAAGGCTATAGTAACCAAAACAGCATGGTATTGGCACAAAAATAGAGACATAGACCAATGGAACAAAAAAAAAAAAAAATAGAGAACCCAGATATAAAACCATTCCCATATAGCCAACTGATCTTTGACAAAGCAAGCAACAATATACACTAGGGAAAAGAAGCCCTATTCAATAAATGGTGTGGGAAAACTGGATAGCCACATGCAGGAGAATGAAAGAGGATCCATATCTCTCACCACTCACAAAAATTAATTCAAGATGGATAAAAGACTTAAATGTAAGTCATGAAACCATAATAATTCTAGAAGGAAATGTTGGAAAAACTCTTCTAGATAATGACTTAGGCAAAGAATTTATGAAGAAGATCCCAATGGCAATTACAGCAACAACAAAAATAAATAAATAAATGTGACTTGGATTAAATTAAAAAGCTTCTGCACAGCTAAGGAAATAATCAACAGAATAAATAGACAACCTACAGAATCGGAAATAGTCTCAAGCTATACATCTGAGAAAGGGCTAATGAGAAGAATCAGTAAGGAACTCTGGCAAATTAACAAGAAAAAAACAAATAACCCCATCAAAAAATGGGCAAAAAAACATGAACAGAAGCTTTTTGAAAGACAATAGACAAATGGCCATTAAACATATGAAAAAGTGCTCAACGTCACTAATCATCAGGGAAATGCAAATTAAAACCACAATGAGATGTCACCTTACCCCATTTAGAATGGCTTTTATTAAAGTCCAAAAACAGTAGATACTGGCATAGATGCAGAGAGAAAGGAACACTTAGACGCTGTTCATGGGACTGCAAGTTTGTACAGTCTCTATGGAAAACAGTATGGAGATTCCTCAAAGAAATAAATGCAGACCTACCATTCAATCCAGCAATCCCACTGCTGGATATTTACCCAAAAGGAAAGAAGTCATTTTATCAAAAAGACACCTGCATGTGAATGTTTATTGCAGCACAATTCACAATTGCAAAGATATGGAATCAACCCAAGCACCCATCAATTCATGAGTGGATTAACAAAATGTGGTATATGTATACCATGGAACACTACTCAGTCACGAAGAAGGATAAATTAAGGCCTTTTGCAACAATTTGGATGGAACTAGAGACCATTTTAAGTGAAGTATCTAAAGAATGGAAAAAACACCACATGTACTGGCTATTAACTTGGAACTAACCGATGAGCACACATGTGCAGAGAGGGAAGTAAAACTCAGTGGAAATCAACCAGAGGGGAGGGGGGATGAGCGGATGGGCAAAAGCCTACCTAAAGGGTACTACAATGAACACTATCTGGGTGATGGGTACACTTATAACCCTGACTGAAGCATTACAAAAGAGATCCATGTAACCAAAAACATTTGTACCCCCGTAATATTTTGAAATAAAAAATATAGTATTAAAAATATTAACAATAATCTACTAAAATGTTTACCATAGCTTTGTTGGACTTTCTCCTCATAGGCAAACTTCCTTTTGAGTAGACGGAGGGAGGTTAAGTTTCTTACCCAAAGTCACACAACTCATCAAGAATGGAGTCAAAATTCAAAGCCAAGCCCTACTGACTGGTAAGCCCATGGTCTGTGCCTCCATGCTGCCTTGCTTGGTAAATCGTGTAATGGAGTTGACGGAGAGGATACTTAATCCTAAAAGAGAGAACATCCACTGGGGCCACTGGTGTGACAGAAAGAGTATGGAATCTGACAGACCTGGGTCCGAATCCTGGGCTGTGTGGTTCACCAGCTGTGTGAACTTGAACTAATCACCTAACTGCCCCAAGTCTCAGCTTATCTGTAAATTGAGACATCATGGTGGAATGTATTAAATGAACTTCATAATTGTAGCCAAAAGAAAGGAAAAGCTAGCCCTGGGGATTTCCAGCATCATGGGATGCTGATGGGGAGTGAATTGGGGAAAGGGTTGTATACTTCATCCATGCTTCACCCGGATCTTCCTCCAGTTCAGAACAGAACCCCTTACCAAGGATAGCCCCTCTGGGGACTTTTTAAAAAATCAAATGATGCCGAAAAGCAAAATGTTAGTTTTGTCTGTGGTTCTGCTCTCTCTTCCTCTGTTGTCAGTTTGAAAACACTTGCTAAAAAATAACATCCCCTCTCACCCTATCTTCTTCCTCTTCTTGTTTCCAAGACAGGCCTATTAGAGAATTCAAGGCAGTTTTGCTTTCAAATGGCCTGTGTTTCTAATTCCCTCTTCCTCCTCAGCCTGAGCTCAACATTGCTTTCTCTCCCTACCTTGTTCTGCTCTGCAGACGCAGCTATGCCTTAAGTGAGGGCAATTGGGGTGATACCCTAGACCCCATGATTTTACGACTCCTGGGTTGCAGAGAGGAGCTGGTAGCTGGAGCAGTTTCAGAGGGAGTCAGAAGGGATTTGGCAGTAAATGTGGGTAAAAATGCCTGAGACTCATATACACCCAATGTGAACATAACCCTTCCCAACCCCCAGGAGGTAAATGGGAACAGTCATGTTTTCTTGCTCACTTCCACACCCAAGCTGAGGCTGCACAGTCTTTGGCGACACCCTCCTTTCCCCTGTAGTGTTGCCTTTAATGGCCAATGAAATGAGATTGCACCTCTCCAAGCCTGAACAAACATCATCTGGTGAAGCAGGCATGTTCAAGCAGCTGGGAGTGTACAGCACTCCGTAAGAATCAAGTCTTTAAGAGGCTGATACCAAATAACTCCAATTACATCCACTTTATCAAGGAGCCTCAGCTTGCCAGTGTTTCAAACACAAAATTGTTAACAACTGCGCGTTCTCAACCCCTCTTTAATTATGCCTACCACCATCTTAGTGCAATTCCATTTATTTCCAATTATTAAGGGTTATTCGGTCACATTTTTGCTTCTACAGGACACAGTCACATGCATTTCAAAACTTTAAATTTGTTTTCAGTTAATGACTGTCACCACCTCCACTCCCCACCCCCTACCCCAAACACACACCCAAACCTAGACTTGAGTTTCTAAGCAGCTTGGGGCAGAGGGCCATCCCCTCTGCACATGCCGTCTGGTGTTAGGGCAGGATGGAAGGAAGGAAGAGCAGAGACGTCTCCTTACTCAGCTGCCTATGGTGAGGGGCTGATCCTCTTCCTTTCCGTGGTCGCTGCTGCCCTGGATAATACAAACGGGCCTCTGGCTCCTGTGTGGCTGCTCTCCCACAGGGATTGTGTGCTGGGTTCTTTGCAGAAGTGTGTCAGGGCCACCGCCTGCACATTCACCTACCTAGGTGACCTGGCTAGGGCTGCAGCTGCTTCCTTCCCTTTTCCTCCCCAGCCAGGGACAGTCTCCCCCACACTCTCCTTCTGCCAGGAGGATCACATCCAGTGGGCAGCCCACTTGGGGAATAATGACAGGACAGCTCAAGTACCACTTCCCCCAGTGTTCCCTCGAGCCAGGGGAAATGTACGCATCCCTGCCACGCCAGAGGGGCTGAAGACCCTACGTGTCTCTCTCTCCATGCCCCAGCAGCATCAGGTGCTCTGCTGGTGACAACAGCCCCCAACTGAGTAGACTAGGACACTGGTGGAACAGCACTTCACTAAGGCCCCAGCTTGTCAAAAAATTCTCTTTGGGCCTCCCTCTCTAGGCTTTGGAGAAGGGAAATGCCCATACCCGCTTCTTCTCTCTCGTGGAGAAGTGATGAGAAAAGTTCTATAATAAGGAATTCGTTAAATAAATAAATTTTATGGGGGTATGCACAGAATTGACAGATTATTTTAATGGCACGTTATGTTAAATGAAAAGAGCAGTGTACAACATTGTATTTTCCAAGATGGCAGCAATACCACCTCCCATCTCACAGGCTCTTATTACAACATGACCTTGACAGTTCCTTGATGGGGTAGACCTTGATGGAGTCTATGTCACCACCCTTTGAAGCTGGGCAGATCTTGTCTGCCTCAACCAAGAATATTGTAGAAGTAAGATTATGTGACTTCCAAGGCTGGCTCATAAATATGCCATGAGCTTCCACCTTGCTCTCTTGACATGCTCATTCTTGGGACCCAGGCACTATGCAGTGAGCAAGCCCAAGGCAGCACATAGGAAGGCCATGAGTAGTACTCCAGGTGACAACCCCAGTTCTCAGCTGAGGTTCCAGCTGATGGCTTGCATCAACTGCCAGGCATGTACGGGATGACCCTTCCAATAATTCCAGTCCCCACCCATGGAGCCACCCGTAGCCTTTGCATCACCCCATCTGGGCCCCTAGGCATTATGGAGCAGAAACAAGTGATCCCACCGTGCTCTTCTCAAATCCCTGATCTGGAGAATCTGTGAGCATAATAAATTGTTGTAGCTTTACCTCTAAGTTTGAGATGGTTTGTTATGTGGCAATAGTAACTGAAACAAACAGGATACCAAATTGTCCCTATAGCATGATCCATGTATTTCATGTATATGGTAATGTGAAAAGTATTTAAAACTAACACTGACTGCAGATTACCTCTGTCTTCTAAGAGAAGAAGCATAGCTTCTATCAATGAAAAAATAAATACCAGGTTCTGTTTCACTTATAAAGACTAATGGAGACAGACAGGGGAAAGATGGGAATTTCAAAGCCTCTGCTTTCTCTTCTCTGCTAATAAAGATTGAAACTCAGAGTCGATGATCATTGGTCTGAGCAGTACTCAATGGTAGGGCTTTAGATGTACAAAAGGGAAGGCCCAGGACGGTGGAGGGCTTGTGGAGCTAAACTGCCTTCGGTGATGAAATGAGAGAATTTGAAAGGGTTAAGGTACTGAGAAGGCAGATAAAAATGTGGAAGGTGAGAATCTTCAGAGAAAAGTGGTCAGGGAAAAACAAGCTCCCTATAGCAAGGTTGCTAAAGGGCTTTTCAGGAGAGAGATACCTAATATCCAAGTTTAAGCTGTTGGTGTAAGCATGCGTTCTAAAAATCTCTACTGTGAAATCAAGTTGTCAGCTGGGCAAAAATAATAAAATAAAATAAAAATCCCTCCTGAATCCCCATACCTTGAGTAAAGTTTGCTGAGCACATACTCCTTGTGAGAAGGGCCTGGTGGGACAAAGCACAGAGGCTGAGTTTCACACAGAACCTTCATATGGGAAAGCGAATCCAGAGCTCCTCGGGGCTGGACAGCTGGAGCCCGAACAAACCACAAAACGGGCAGCCCCAGAGAGTGCACAACTCTTGAGGAGGGCACTGGACTTCCTAAAGAAAACAGGGTAAAGAGCTAAAGTCACTTTTACTTAAAAGTCAAAGTACAGGGCTACCTCAACTAACATCTGAATTATAAACAGCAGAATGGCATCTTGCACGGGGGTTAGTTTGTCAAGTCAGTGCTCCAGGTAAAAATGGCAAAGGTCAAAACACCCTTGAAATCCCTTAGCATGATGCCACGTGGGGGATGGCCATTTCTAGCAAGTTCCATCGGCCAGTGTCTCCCTAAACCTTCACTTGCTTCCTTAGTTTGTCAGCTGAAACAGCTGGTTTGGATGAGAGACCATGTTGAACCAAAAATACATCTCTTTAAACCCAAAACCACAATGTGCGTGGTGAGATGTTCACATGCTGAGAAGACCCCAGAAACTGAAGTCTCAGGAGGGAACAGCAGATTCCCTCTCCACCCCATCTCACACTCACTCCCCGGCAGCCACAATTCCTTGTAATGGTGAACAGCATTACCCACACGTTGGGTTCTCTCTTTTTCTTCCCTCTTCTCTCTCATACTTTTATGGTCGAACATGTGTAACTTTATTGCACATATGATATGATACCCTAAAAATATATTTAAATACTTAGGCTAAGAAAAAATACTGGGGCTGGGCGTGGTGGCTCACACCTGTTATCCTAGCTCTCTGGGAGGCCGAGGCGAGTGGATTGTTTGAGCTCAGCCTGAGCAAGAGCGAGACCCCGTCTCTACTAAAAATGGAAAGAAATTATATGGACAACTAAAATATACACAGAAAAAAATTAGCTGGGTATGGTGGCGCATGCCTATAGTCCCAGCTACTCGGGAGGCTGAGGCAGGAGGATCACTTGAACCCAGGAGTTGGAGGTTGCTGTGAGCTAAGCTGACACCACAGCACTCTAGCCTGGGCAACAGAGTGAGACTTTGTCTCAAAAAAAAAAAAAATTACTGGAAGGGAATACACCATCTTAGCAGTGTAGTCTCTAGGTACTCTTATTCAAATTTTCTACAAAAAGCACATAAAATTTCTACAATCATTTAGTACCCCACTGGGTGGTTGTAGGAATTAATAGTGCTTAAAACACTGCATGCACATACAGACTCTCAATATGTGTTATCTCATCATTATTATCGGGAAAAAAATAAAATTTACCTCACTGCTGTGTGAGCAGGAAAGAAAGGTGAGGAGAGGAGACGGCCTACCAGGTGGGAAGCCCCACCTGCCCCGCGAACCTACGGGACGTCCTGTGGCTTACATTACCTCCCTCCTCCATGACTTGGCTGTTTTGCAGAAGGAGGATATCAGAGGATTCTATTAGCCAGATGTCTATTAGGAATGAATCCCGACAAGGATCAAGAAAACTGGGAGGAAAAAATGGGAAGGTAGAAAGTAGAGGCTAAGAGGTGACGAGAATTTCCGGAAGGAGTTTCATCACTGCTGCCACCCAGGGCAGGGAGCGGTTCTGGGTGGGCCTCCCTCTGGAGCAACAGAAAGAAGGCAGGCTTTCTGTGGTGAGGCTCTGCACTCCCCAGGAAGGGCTTGGGATATAAATCCCAGCTGTGCCACTTGAATAAATGACTTAATTTCCTTTCGCCTCAGTTTCCTCATCTAGAAAATGAGGGCTGATCAGAACATCCACCACATCTGGGTGTTGTGAGGATTAAACGAGGTGCCACATCTGCAGAGTGCTTTAGCACCGGGCCTGGCACACAATGGGATCTCAACAAATGTGAGCCATTGTTATTGTTATCTGCACCCCGAAATTCCTGAATAATTACATGTGGTCGTGAGTACTTGAATTGATTCTGTGTGTTGCAATGTACAGACATAGAATACTCTGCTATTTAAAAAGCATATCTTTGCAATACAAATTGAAATGTGTTACCGTCTATCACCTACCAAACTGGCTAATGCTGCTGCCTAGTACTGGTGAAAATGTGGGGAATTGAATACTACCTGTGCTGCTAATGTGCGTGCAAAGGGCCCAATCTCAGGGAAGAGCGATTTGATGATATGTATCAGGTCCCTGAAACATGTCCATGGTGGGGCCACCCAGGGCGGGCAGGGGAAGTCAGTTGGGGGTAAGCCAACCTGGGGCGTATGGCTAGTGGAGGTGAAATACAGAAACTAGAATGGATCCGAGGAATCAACAAATCTCCAAGGAGTCCCAGAAATTCCAGGGAGGGGATATAATATAATGTGTGGTTAAGCAAATCAAGACTCAGGCCGTTGTTACATGCGTGTTAGAGAGAATGCTAATTTTTAAGACTGGAAACACCCAAAAAAGTACCTCCAGCTGCTGACTGCCTATCCTCACCTGGAAGTCTCACAGGCATCTCCAACTTAGCACACCCACGACAGACCTACTCACTTACCACACCTCCCACCCCAGCTGTTCATCTCCCAACATTCCAGTCAAAAAACAAAGGTGCCACAACTTATCTGGTTGTTCAGGCCCCAACTCAGGGAGTCACCCTAGATTTCTGCTTTCCTTTCACCATCACCACCCCAGACACCAACATCCAGTTCCTCAACAGGTCCTGTTTCTTCTACTGCCAGAGTAGATCCCAAATCCAGTCACTTCTCTCAGTATCCAGGGCAACTGTGTGATGCAGGCCCCATGACTTCCCATCTGGGCTACTGAAGTAGCCTTTGCTGATGATGTTACCTCTTCTGTGCTTGGTCCTTCCAAGACATTCTCCAGGTAGCAGCCTGGATGCTCTTTTAGAAATAGAATCCAGACTGAGTCATTCAATCAACCAGATTAAAACTCACCAATTTCTTTATGCTGTCTACCTCTTTCTCCTTGTCTGCCATCCGTCTTCCCCTTGATCACTGCCCTGCAGTCACACCCACCTTCTCTCTGTTCCCCCTAGACCCTCTGGCCACAGGGCACCTTCGTTGGCTCTTCCCAGCATCCAGGGCTCTCCTCAAAGAGGTCTTCCCTCACTAGACTACCCCAATGCACTCTCTAGTCACTATCATAATACCTTGTTCTATTGCATCCACAGCACCTATCTCCATCTGAAATTCTTTTGTTTGTTTACTTGTACATTGTTTATGTTCTCCCCACCAACACACACATATCACTAGAATGTGAGCTTCTGAGGGCAGAAGCCTCTTTGCCTTGTTCACAGTTTATCCTCGGCACCCAGTACATGGAAAATGTTCAGTAATTAGATGGGAACAAACCAATGAATGAATATTTGGGTCCCACAAGGTTCTGGCCCCTCACACTCCCGTTCCCTCCAGTCATTCATGACTTCAGTGTTGGTGATGGAGAAAGGAAGCAGAGAAGGGGGAGAGGCATGAGCCACTGGTTCTGATGGAGAGACAAGGACAAAAACTTCTTGTTGAACCAAGGGGGAAAACCAGAGGGAAGCTCAGGATTTGGTCTGGGCTTGCAGAGCAAGTATGCTGGCAGGATCAGATGCTAAAGTTTCTGTTGCGTGGTGCTTATCTAGGTGATTGCTCTGGCTGTGTCTTATCACAGCTACAGTGCTATTTCACAATGGTGTACAAAGATGAGGATTAACTCCATCCCAAAGGAACTCCTCTTGCGACATTTGGTTGTGTGGTATGTAGGAAGTTGGCTAAGTAACAAGCATGCAAACGATGAAGTGTAGAAATATTAATATTATTGGGCTGCCAAGCAGAGCTGAGACACCTTAGATTAGTATTTGCTGTGGTTTAAATGTGTCCCCAAAAAGCATGTTCTGGAAATTTAATGACCAATGCAACACTGTGGGCAGGTGGGGCCTAATGAGAGATGATTAGACCATGAGGACTCTACCCTCGTGGATGGATTCATGCCATTATCTCAGGAGTAGGTTTATTACTGTGGTATTGGGTGTGCTATGAAAAGGTCAGTCTTTCTGTTTCTCCCTTGCCTTATCTTGGCCCTTCCACGATCGGATAACATAGCAAGCAAGCCCTCACCAGATGTGGCCCCTTGATCTTGGACTTTCCAGTCTCCAGAACGATGAGCCAATAAATTTCTGTTCATTATAAATTTCTCAGTCTGTGGTATGCTGTTATGGTAGCACAAAACAGACTAAGATAGAAAAGTGTTACCAAGAAGTGGAGCTATTGCTATAACAAATACCTGAAAATGTGGAAGCGGCTTTGGAACTGGATGATGAGCAGAGGCTGGAAGAATTCAGAGGAGCAGGCTCGGGAAAGCCAAGATTTCTATAAATGGAGCATTAAGGGTGATTCTGGTGAGGGCTCAGAAGAAGAGGAGAGCTGTAGAGGAAGTCCTAAATTTCTTAGAGATTACTCAGCCAGTTGTAATCAGAATGTTGGTAGAAATATGGACAGTAAAGGCCATGCTGATGTGGTCTCAGATGGAAATAATGAACAAGGTGTTGAAAACTGCAGGAGGAGCCATCCTTGTTGTGAAGTGGCAAAGAACTTGGCTGAATTGTTTATGGAGGCAGAATTTAAGAGCGATGAACTAGGGTATCAGGTGGAAGAAATATCTAAGCAAAATATTGAAGGAGCTGTGTGACTTCTTTTAACTGCATATAGTTAAAAGAGCAGTCCCTCTATCTTGGACTTACCAGCCTCCAGAATCGTGAGCCAATAAATTTCTGTTCACTGGGCATTACCCAGTCTCAGGTATACTGATATAGAAGCACAAAATGGACTAAGACAGTATTCGGGACATGCCAGTCTTCTTCCTCTTTCCAGATCTCAAACTCTTTTAACATTAATTTTCCCATCTGCACAATGAAAAGCAAATGATCAGCAAAGTTCCTTCTAGCCATGACATTTCAGAATGTTTCACTTTGACATGAGTTCCTTCCTGCAGCCAAATTGATCTACTTACCGTCTGCTCTGTGGCATCCACATTTATGCCCGAAAACATTTGCCTTTGCTTATACTGATTCTCTACCAATAATGTTGTCATTTCCTTTCTGCTCTTTGAAATACTATCCAGCCTTTAACGACCAATAGAATTTCTACTCCCTCTCTTCTTCCTTATTTTTTCTGGATGAAAATATTTCTTTTCATAAATTCTTGGAACATTTATTATTTAATCCAGGGGTTGTTAAACTCCAGCTTGCAGGCCAAATCTTGGCCATTAGCCAAATCTGTCTGTTTTTATAAATAAAGATTTATTGGAACACACCCATGCCAATTCATCTACATATTGTCTATGGCTGTTTTTGATACAGTGGCAGGGCTGAGTCATTATAACAGAAACAGTATGATGCACAAGGCCTAAAAATTTACTATCTGGCCCTTACGAAGAAGTTTACCTACCCTTAGCTAATCCATGCTTCTCAAACTTGAGTATAAAAAGATCCAGGCTGAGATCTGGGCAGAAGATATCCAAAGCCACATCATCAGCATTGTGTATCTTCCTGGAGCATCAATTTTACTAGACTTGGGAGAAAAAAAATAGTTAATAGACTATAAATGTGGACATCACAAACAAATACATTTATATTATGGTGTGGAATCCAACATTTGCATGAAATTGTAAGTTAAAATCCCAAACGTGGCCAAACTTCCAAGTTTGGGAGGGCCTCTTGACATTGTTGCTATTCCTCCACTGTTATAAATATTTTGGTATAAAAGTTTAGGAAACGCCCATGTATGCTATTCAATTTGAGGTGAAAGTACATTTCTTCTGGGTCTTTGTGTTCCTACCACTTCTGGCGCAGTGCTTGACTATGAGAACTCCAGAAGGGCTGGCAGCATTTATTAAGGTAAATCCTAAAAGGCCCTCACCTGTCAGAATGGTTTAATGGGGTCTTGCCTGAAGGCAGAGGGAGGGACCAGATGACTTTGCCTGCAGAGGTCTCCTTCCCTGTGCAGAGCTTATTAGTGCCTTGACTGTCACTATGGCAACAAAAAGCCTAATAAGCTTTTGTTAAATCAACAATATTCACAGCAATGTCATCACTAATGCACAGCACTTCCTGAACTGAAGGCAGAACCAATCTTCATATAAATGAACTAGTGATAACCTAGTTGTTTTAGTTTTGGTTTTGTTTGCCTTTTTCTTTTCCTTTAATGTAATAAATTTACATTAATTATGTTAATGTAAATGTAAATTAAATTAATGGGGAGGAGATACCAGAAAGTTTAACATGTCCCTGATTACCAACCCCACCAATGTTACCATTCCACCATATCTCTCACCCCAAAGCATCTCTGACTTCTCCTGAGATCTGAACAATCACTATTGCATAAAACAGTGGTCGATGGGTCTTGTTGTCTGGTGTTGCTTATCTTTGTTTTGTTTTTAGAGGCAAATGTCCCCGGGAAAGGATAACACATAAAGTTACCAACCTCCATAAGAGTGGGGAGATGGTTTTGCCATTGGCTGAGGGCATGGGGGAGAAAGGCAGCCCTAGCCTCTGAGTCAGAGTCAGACCTGAGGCCAAACCCCTCCAGGGCCACCCTCAGGGAGTCACTTGCCATTTCTGCACCTTCATTTATTTTTCCTGTAACATGAAAGTAGGAAACGGTGATCTCCAAGAGCTTTTCCACCTGTGAGCGTCTACGGTTCAAGGCAGCATAATGAATGGAAAAATCAGGGCCACAACCACATGGATAGGCCTCAGAAATATAATATATACCTGACTGGAAAATGTTAGTTACAGAATGACTTGTACTGCATGACGCCACTTTAACTTTTTAATTTCATTTTTTTAAATGCATAGCATAAATCATCCAAGTGGTTCAAAAAATGTTACGGAATAGATTTAAAAGTCTTCCTCCCATCCTTCATGCCACCCTTTTACTACATCCCACATGCAAAACTGCCTTAAGTTTTGGCATGCAAACTTTCAGTTTCTTTGTGCCATACAAATGAAAATTAATGCATAGGCTCACTTTTTCCTTCCCTACCCAAAAGATAGCATGCTATACATATTCTTCTGTACTTTACTGTTTTTTCCCACCTAGTATTTATTTGAAAACATTCCATATTAGTACAGACAGTGTCTTCATTCTTTTTTATACCTGCATAGGATTGCATGACGGGGATCCACCATATTTATTCAGCCACTCCCCATGTGGATTTTTTTCTATTTTTTTCATTACAAGCAATACTACAGTGAATAACCTTGAGCACATGTGCTTTTGAACATGTGTAAACATATCTATAGACAAATTCTAAGAAATGGAATTTCTTTTGTAATTTAGTGTATTTGCATTTTTGACACAAATTGTCAAATTGCCCTCTACAGAGATTACACCAATTTACTCACCCACAGTCAAAGTTTGAGGGCTTCTCTACATGCTGTTATCAAATCTGGGGTGTGGACTGATTTGACAGATTTTTAAAATGGTATCTCCAATGTGGTTTTAATTTGTATTGCTCTCTTTTATGAATGAGGCAGTGAATCATTTCTTATAGTTAACAGCCATTTGTCTTTCTTTCTCTGTAAATTATTACTTTTAACCACCTCTCATATATGTAAATTTTTAAACATACAATATTATATATTGACTATGGCCACGGACATACCTAATGAAGGGTGGGAGTAACTCTAACCTCAGCTGAGAGGCTGTCTCTGGGGAGGACGGCACAGAAGAGGGATGAAGGGATTTCCACTGATGGGTGACATTTTATTTTATTTTTTTTTAAAAGGACATGAAGCAAATAATGCAAAAAGAAAATAGAAAAAGAAGGTAGGAAGGAAAGAAAAGAGAAAACAGGTTTTTAAATTGGTGAACCTGAACTTGAATCCCAGCCACAAGACATGCTCTGTGGCCTTCAACAACTCTATTAATCTCTCTCCCATCTCTAGGAGGTAGATAACGCAATCATGACTAAAGATAATCCATGTAAAACTGTGATTACCACATCACTGATGCTCAACAGTCATGTTGTCATTGACAGCAGTAATTTGATTATTATTCAAATGCATGCAATGCCTCAAGCCAAGAGAAAAGGTCTGGTGGTTTTTTCTTGGCTCAACTACTTTTTTCCCTGTTGGGTTTCCCAAGGAGTAGCCTCTTCCTGGCTAGTGCACACCAGCGGTTTTGTCCTCTCTAGCCCATTTTCTGAACATCCGCCCCAGAGCTGCCCCTGTTGGTGTGACTGGGAGGGGGAGTTTCCTCTGTGTCGCAACTACTGTTTCCAAAAGCTGTGACCTCTGTTAGCACCAGTGACACTTTGGCTTCCCGCTGTGGCAGCAGCTGGAGAATTACATCCGTGGTTTACCTGCAGCCTGGAACCCCCTGGAGGGGGTCAGCCTCTCTTTCCCCTTGGTTTGCATTACACTGACAGGCACCAGGGTGCCTGCACACCGGCCCCTAAGACTTCTGAATGCCTTGTTTCCCCAATGCCTTGGAGAACCAGAAAAAATATATATTCCTTTGCTGTAAACTCCTTTTATCCGAACAGGAATGATTAGAGAAGTGAACTTTGTACACACCTTTTTACACCTTTGGGTTATTTTCTGAGTTGAAATCATTTCTAATCTTTTTCATTATTTTGATCCAAAACATCAGAACACTGGAGAGGAGAATAAGAGGAGAGAAAGAAAAGAAAAAGGGAGGAAAGAGGATGGCAGACACAAAAGGAAGGAGGCTTGGAGCAGACAGTATGGCAGTGTAACTTCTTAAACTCCCTGGAGAGAAGCTCCGGAAGTGATCTAAAGATCTGGGTCAGACCACCAGGTCCCTGATTAGTAGCTGAACCTCTGCTCTAGAAGTGACAACAGCCGCACAGCTAATGCCGGGCAGTGGGTGAGAGAATGCCGGGTGAGCCTGAAGGAACACTTCCTCTGATAACACCTGGGATCTTCACCTCGCCAGCAAAGACAACATCCTTCAGTGATAATTACAGCAAGGAACCGATAAGCCATCAACCAATTCATGAAAATCATGGAGAAAGGAATGACAATTATTCACAGCAAGTGAAGAGCACTTTATCTCGGCCGAGCTGATCTGAAGGGAAATAGTAAGGCACACAGAGTTAAACTTTCTTGGCATTTGTGAGTATTTTTCTCCTTTGAGCAAACTGGATTCCATGAAACCAGGTATCTCTTTCTGTGACAGCCTTGCAGGCCTCCCAGCGCATTTACTGCCAGTGCCTCCCCTCTCTTTCCTCCGCCCAAATTTCCCTTTCATCGACCTCATTTCCTGGAGCTCTTTGCTGGGAGACAGACAGCTGCCTGTTGAGAAACCCTTCCATTCTAAAGTGATGATGGACATGCTGCCGTAGGTGGAATGGTAACCCCTCAAAAGATATTCATGCCCTCCTCCCCAGAATCCTTGAACACATTACATAGCAAAGGGGATTTTGCAAATGGGATTATAGTGAAGGGTTTTGAGATTATCCTGGATTATGCAGGTGAGCCCAATCTCATCCCATGAGTCCTAAAATATGGGAAACCTTTCCCTGCCTGAGTCAGAGAGATGAGAGGGACGAAGAGTGGATGCCTTTGAAGATGGAGGAAGCCGGCATGAGTCAAGGAATACAGGTGGCCTCCAGAAGCTGGGATTGGCCCTCAGTGGCAGCCGGCAAGGATCTCAGTCCTACAGCCACAGGAACTGAATTTTGCCAACAACCCAACTGTGTAAGGAAACAGATCCTCCCGTAGAGCCTTCAGTAAAGCATGTACCCCTGCTGACACCTTGGTTTCAGCCCAGTGAGACCACACCAGACCCATAAAAGACCTGCAAAACTGTAAGATAATAAATGTGTGTGGTTTAATCTACTATATTTGTATTTTCTAGCAATAGAACAGATGCTAACATGATGCTAACAATAACACAGATGCTAACATGAGACTCAGTCAGTGGGGATTTCAGTTACTTTGCTTTGTAAAGCAACTATTACAGTACAACAAAAGGGAAAAAAATTGTGTGTATTTTGGAACAGGCAAGTTGCTTTGCCACAATTCATGGCCAGGTGTGTCAACCACTTTGTTCATTTACCTATTCCACAAATGTTTATGGAATGCCTGCTATATATCAGGCACACAGCGCCCTACACATAAGGTACTTTTTAGATCATGTCTACACAAGTGGATTCAGTCAGTCAATAAATCAACAAATGTTCATTGAGCTATTTATTACACAGAAGGGCAACTCAATTGGGAGTCACTGAAAAGTTCTCTTCACTGCCTGGGAAGAAGGCTGGGGAGCCTGAGATTCCAAATTCTGCCAAGGAAGATTGGAATCAGACAGCGTTGGAGTCTGTCTTCAAAACGGCTATGAGATACTGCTGTCTCCCTTTTGTATATGAGAAAACTAAGGCTTAGAGAGACATTGACCAAGTCACACAACCAGTAAGTGACAGAGCTGGACTTTTTAAAATTCTTAATTGTGGTAAAAAACACATAACATAAAATTTACATCTTAACCATTTTTAAGCATGGTGTTTGATGGTGTTCACATTGTTGTGCAACCAATCTCCAGAATTCTGTTCATCTTGCAAAACCGAAACTCCGCACTCATTAACAACTCCCGGTTCCTCCCTCCAGCCAGCCCCTTGTAACCACCACTCTACTTTCTGTCTCTATGATTTTGACTTTTCTAGTTACCTCGTATACGTGGGATCACACGGTACTTTTATCTTAGCGACTGGCTTATTCCATTTACTGTGTCTTCAAGGCTTACACATGTTGTAGCATATGTCAGAGTATCCTTCCTTTTCAATGCTGAATAATATTCCATTTTATGCATATGTCACATTTGTTTATCGTTCGTCTGTCGATGGACATGGGTTGCTTCCATTTTTGGCTTCCATTTTGTGAATAGTGCTGCCGTGAACTTGGTGTACAAACATCTCTTTGCAACCGTACTTTCAATTCTTTTGGGTGTTTGTCAGTGGAGCTGGAATTTGAACGTAGATCTCCCTGACTGCGATGCCCATTCTCTTTCCAGGATGCCACACAGCCTGCAGTGAAATGATGATTTTCTGTGCTGCAGCTAACTGGATATATGAAATGCTTTGCTCGTATTCCATTCCGCACAGGCTAGACGGAGCTAGTTTTGTTTTGTGATTACCCAGTGATAAGAACACAACCTGATATACTGCACTAAGAATAAAATGCAAACTCCTAGGCCCTACACGATCTGACCCCTCATGCCTTTCAAACCTCATTTCCCACCACTTGCTAGACTTCGGTCATGCCGGCTGTGTTTGTGTTCCTCCAACATGCCAAGCTCGTCCCCACCCTGGAGCCTTTGCATTTGCTGTACGTCCTCCCTAGGACTCTGGGTAACTGTCCCCTTGTCTTCATTCAGTGCTCAGCTCAAATATCACCACCTCAAAGAGGCCTTCGCTGACAACTATTTGTAAAGTGGCACCTCCTACCACTGTCTATCTCATTATTCTGTTTTATTTTCTTCATAATTAAAGAAAATTATTTTTGCTGTTGTTGCTTTCTAGTTTATTATCTGTCTCCTTCAGAGGAATGTAATTTCCACACAAATGTTCTCTATCTTATTTCCCCAATATTCCCCAGCATAGAGCCATGCCTGGTGCATAGTGGTGCTCATTAGAATATCTGTTGAATAAGGATCTTCGTTGCAGCATTTTTTATCATATCCCAGAAATGGAAATAGTGTGAATGTCCATCGGTGTGAAATGGTTAAATAAATGAAGGTATCTAATATGGAAAATTCTACGGCCTTTAAAAAGGGTTAAAACAACCTATCATTACCAAGAAGAAAGAATACCTTCAAGGTATGATTGATTTTTAAAAAGCAAAGTGCAAAGCAATAAGTATGCTATAATTTTAGTTTTATAAAATATCAAAAATATATGTGTACATAAGTGTTTGGGACTATATATACAAGCAGTTATGCCTGGAGGACAAGATTAGAAAGAGAGAAGAGAGGATTTTCTTTTATTATTATTTTAAACACTCTATATTGTCATAGGTTTTACAATTAGCTTCAATTGCTTTTGTAATAAAAAAAACTTACTATATGTTCTGAAGAGTTTAAAGGAAGTGTACACTTACTACTGTTTGCAATTTATTTTGAATAAAATATATAAAAATAGGATAAATCAATAGATGGATAGAGGATTAGGCCGTTAAATAGATACGGGATAAAGTAAGCACAGCAAAATGTTCATTGTAGACTATCGATGGTGGATATATGGATGTTCAATGTACAAATCTTTCAACTTTCTGATTGTTTGATAATGTTCATAGTAAAATTTGGAGGTAGAAATCTTACCATTTATTCAATGCACTGTTCTCAAATGCCTATCAAGTGTCAGACAGGCACTGTAAGTTTCTTAGGTTTATTTTCATGCTGTTACAATGGCACCTCAATGGCACGTAGATCAAAGGCCATCATCGTGCCCCCTTGCCCCCGTTCATGCTGCCAGTTATACCACGAGCCAAGGTCACAGTCCCCCACAGCATCTTGGAAAACCAAGACTCAGCAACGAGGCAGCCCACATTCCAGTATAAGTTTTTCCTGTATTAGGGAGCCCAGCGTCCCAAGTGAAGATTGGGTAAAAGATCTATATTTGTTCAAGTTCCAGCAGAAAACAGGCAGCACACTCAGAACAGTTAAATGGAGAGAGTTAGACGAAGGGACTATATACAGAGGTGTGGCTCGAACTGAGGGAGCAGCGGGAACGGAAGTGCACCCTGGAAGGCATTACCACCCCTGGGCCTGAAGGGCTGGGAAAGCACGAGGTTCCTTTCCTCATCCTGAGCTCAGCCCAGTGGAAGCCGTGGGGGCAGGAAGCAGCCCCTTCCAAGGGCGCAGTGAGGGGGCCATGGAGGGATTAAGCCCCTGCTTCTCTTTTCCCCTCCTCTGCTGATGCTCCCGTCACCAAGCCGCACCGGAAGCCAGAGAGCAGAGACGGCCAAGTGACACTGTCTTTGGAGGTCAGTGTCCCGGACAGGAAGCCGCACACATCATGGGTCTGGGGGTGGGGTTAGGGCACGGGTGAGCAGTCAGAAAAAAAAAAAAAAAAAAATTAAAAAGAACAAAATCCTACAACTGGAAGAGATATGCATCAAACTGGTCTTATAATTTATTATCCATACTGGCCACTTAGAGAATGAAAGAGGTTAATAATTACACCAGCCCTACAGGCAAAACCAGAACTGTATGGCTGCTCTATATTTTACACCATCTATTCCAATCCCCTCAATCTGCAGATGAGGTCGCTGCTGAGACCCAGAGAGGTCAAGCAACCAAAGTTGCACAGCAGGTCGAGGGCAGAGATGGAAAAAGCCAACTGCTGACAGCCAGGCTGGGGCCTTACTTCCGCAACACTCCCCAGCTTCGGCAAGAAACACCCTCGGGGCTCCTGCAACGCCCTCACATGACTCTGGGGGAAAGGACCGCTCGTTTTGCTGTCTCAAGAAGCGTGTGGTCCTCTTTGTCTCTTATTTTTTCTTCCCCCTTTTTGTGGTCAAATACTGGGCTGGCTGGGGGGAAGCACCTAGGTGTCGTGGGGTTTTAGAGCTGTTTCATGACATAAGCGGAAAGCCTGCCAAGGGGAGAGTGAAACACAAAGCGGGGCCATCTGACAGGCTGCCTCGGTCACCCTCGGGGCAAGGCCATCTTGTCCCCAGGAGACGGGCTGTTGAGACTTCTGGGAAACACTCATTCAGTGAATTCTTCATCCAACAACTGTATCTTTTTTTTTTTTTTTTTCAATAGATTTAGGGGGTACAAGCTGAATTCCATTGCAAGTATATATTGCACAGTGGTGGAGTCTGGACTTTTCTGTACCCATCACCCGAGTGCTGTACATCGTACCCCATGGGTAATTTTTCTCCCCTCGCCCTGTCACACCCTCCTTCATTCTGAGTCTCCAGTGTCCATTATATCACTCTGTGTGTCCTCACGTAGCCACAGTTTAGCTTCCACTTATAAGTGAGAACGTGCAGCATTTATTGTTCTGATTTTGAGTTACTTCACTTAGGATAATGGCCTCCAGTTCCATCCAAGTTGCTGCAAAAGACATTATTTCCTTCTTGCTTATGGCCAAGTAGTGCCCTGTGGTATATATTATATACACCACGTCTTGTTTACCCACTCATCCGTCCAGCAACTATTTCTTGAGCATCTGTTAGGTGCCAGGCACTGTGCTATGCACATGGTATATAAGGACGGATGGGAAAGACACAGTCATTGCTGTCATTAAGATCACACTATGGAAGGGGGTGGGCCTTGGATAATAGACATCTATACAAATAGATTAACTACAGACCATAGTTAGCGCTAGAAAGGAAATAGACAAACAGTAATAATAGCCAGCATCGATTGACATCACCCTTTCTCCACAACCACTTTGTGAGGGACATACTAGTATTATCTCCATCGTATGGATGTGGAAACTGAGGCACAGAGAGGGTAGGTGACTGCCCAAGGTCAATCAGTTGGTATGTGTCAGAGCTGAACTTGAACCCACGAGTCACGAGCCTCGGTCTCAAGCATTAGCTAAATTGGAGAGTACACATTACAGTTTCAGTAGACAAGGAAGGCCTTTCTAAGGAAGTGGCGTGTAAGGTGAGATGGGACCAAACAGGCCACAGGAAGAGCTGGAGAATGTTCTAGGCAGAAAAAGGAGTATCTGTCCATGTACAAAGGTGGGAAAGAGGCTGGCATCCTCTGTCATCTGTCAGAGAGCCTGAGAGATTGGGGTGGGCTGGATTTTATGTTAGGTGCTCCTTACAAAGTGTCTTTGCAAACACACGTTTTCTCATTTTATCATCAAACAGCCTGGTTATGCCAGTCGAGCATTATGTGTCATTATCCACGTTACAGAACACACTACATGGTTTCTGGGAACTTAGGGACAGAGGTGACACTGGCCACGACTTTGAACTCAAGTCACGCACTCTTTCTACTGAACCTCTGCTGAGGAACAAGCTGCCCCTTTGCTGCCCCTGTGGTTCCTTAACTACACAGTGCACCGTTGTAATCCCAGCACCTCCTGCTCCGTTCTCTGCCTCTCCTCCCACCTCACCTCTCCAGCTGCCTCAACAACTTCATTTCTAGGGGAGTCTGGTAAACAAATCTGTGCTCATCTGCTACTGGGGAATTAAGCCCCGTTGGAAACCTGGAGGCAACTTGTCTTTACATCCCTGTGAGAACTTACGACAGCCTTTCCATTTTTCCAGCCCTGCGACCAGCCTCAAGCTATTAGCATTTTCTTCTCTGCCAAAGTGGAAGTCATTAGTTGATTACAGGCCTGTTCCCAGAGGATCCTGGCCAGAGTTGGAGCCCGGGGCCTTTGGTTAACAGGTGGTGGTTTACAGATGCCAATAAGTCAAGCATTGTTCAAACAAGCTAATTCCTCGTTGGTGAATATGATCTCATCTGGTTTCAGAAACCGGTCCCAGGAGATCAGAGTAGCAGGCTCAGCTCCCCCAGGGCTCTCAGTCCCTCATCCTGGCCCCAAACACTGCCTTCCTCTCCTCTTCAACTTGTACCATGTCCTTCCTTGACCTTGGGGTCCAGACATGGCCAGACCCTTCACAGCTCCCGGATCACACCATTGCTTTCCCACCTCCATGCTGTCCATGGGCTTGCGACACCCTCCCCCACCTTCTTCCTGGGGCTGTCTCCTTTACATCTGCCAAAACACGACTCAGAGACCCCCTACCCAGGAAGCCTTTCCTGATTGGCCACGTCTCATGGAGTCTGTTACCCGCCCCTTCTCCATGTTTCCATAGTCATAATGAACAACATTCTTGGAGCGCTTAGGACATGCCACACACCCTGCTAAGCACTCCCCATGGATTATCTCAGTCTGACAGTGACAGGCCGAGTCTCTCATTCTCCTGTTTTACCACTGAAGCAACTGAACCCCGGGACCATGCCCATGGCTGGGCGGTCAGTGCTGGAGGACGGATACACACCCAGGCAGTCTGATTTCAGGACCGTCACCCTCTGCTGTGCTCACTAGCACAACTAACATTTATTGGGCACTTACGGCATACCTCCCAGAGCTCTAAGCCCTTGACACACATTTTCTCCTGGAACCTTCCTATAAATTGAGGAACAATATAGGAACAATTCTATAAATGGAGTTACTTTATAGGTATTTACTGTACATTTTTATGCTTTTTTTTTTGGTATATACTTTATTTTTTTTTAATTTAATTTTATTTTTTTTTGAGACAGAGTCTCACTCTGTTGCCCAGGCTAGAGTGAGTGCCATGGCGTTAGCCTAGCTCACAGCAACCTCAAACTCCTGAGCTCAAGCGATCCTCCTGCCTCAGCCTCCCGAGTAGCTGGGACTACAGGCATGCGCCACCATGCCCGGCTAATTTTTTCTATATATATTTTTAGCTGTCCATATAATTTCTTTCTATTTTTAGTAGAGGTGGGGTCTCGCTCTTGCTCAGGCTGGTCTCGAACTCCTGAGCTCAAACGATCCGCCCACCTCGGCCTCCCAGAGTGCTAGGATTACAGGCGTGAGCCACCGCGCCCGGCCGGTATATACTTTAGTAGATGTTATTATTGTCTCCAGTTTGAAGGTGGGAGAGGTTTAATTATTTAGCTAATTAATTAAATCATTATTTATCTATTCGGCAGAGTGTGCCACAATGCACTGAAATTGCCCACATTGGCTGAGAGGGCTAGTAATCTAGCCAACATCCCTTTTTCTCTTCTTTCCTAATAACAAAGATTATATTGCTAGAGATGATGATGTGCCCTCCATAGAAAAGAAAAATAGCTGAATAAAACAAAATACCTCCTGGCCGCCTTTGCAGATAGGGTAACCAATGAAATGTAAGTCAATATCGTGGGGTGAAGCTTTCAGGAAAGTGAAAAGGGTATATACTCATTTACATTTCTCCCTTTCTCCCTCTTCCTGCTTGGGACATGCGATGTGGATCTCCAACAGCGATGTTACGACCGCAAAACAATCCTACTAAAACTGCCAAGTAGAAGAACTGAAGGATCCTGGGGTCCTGGTGACATCAAAGAGCTCCCAGGCCAGCCCTGGGCCACCCAACTCCACAGTTCGAGGAATTGGACAGAAAGAAGACTCTTGTTTAAATCTGTTACTTTGAGTCTCTATTGGTGGAATCCAAATGCAATTTCTTGCTCATTCACTTCGCTGTGAGTCTGACCACCTATCTGTCCCCCGAGCTATGCAGTCCTCAAGAGTGAACGTGTTGCCTCCTTTGTCTCCATACCCACATTTCTGCTTTCAACCCTGACTTGCTGGCCTTTTTCCTCCCCTTCACCCCCTACCCTCGTGTAGGCAAAGGGAAACAGACATCTCCCCTCACTCGGGAGGCAACGGCACGAAATTAAGCGAAGGCTGACGGAAAGCAGGGGGAGAGAAGGTGGCTCCCATCGGTGAGACAGAGTATTGATAAGAGCCCCTGCTGGCTGAGTGCCCCGAGCACCACTTGCTCCTCTGCTCCAAGCCATGAGAATGTCATTTCCATGCATGGGAAGCCCAGGCCCAGGAGCCAAACTAAACCTGGACAGTGGAGTCAAGAGCCGGCTGTCAGCTTATGCAAAACAGCGGCATCCCAAGTGTTGCAATTTGAGGCGTTCTGGGAATTGCCTCCCATGCCCGCTGTCTCCTCACCACGCCTGAGATCCCTCCACAGGCTGCGGACGCCAGGGAGGTGGAGGCCTCCCATGCCCATGCCCCGGGCACAGGTGCACTGGCTGTCGGGGAAGTCAACCTCTAGGAGGCTCAGTTTCCTTATCTGTACAGTGGAAGTAATACTGCCTAGCCCTGCATCCATGCAGGAGCTGGGAAGAGGGTCGAGTAGAATGATGAACAGTAAAGCCCTTTTGTAACCCCTAAAATTGTATACAAACCCAGAGTAGTCGGTGTATTCGTTTTTCTGAGGTCTCCACTTCCACAATTATAGAAAGTTCCTTCCAGATCCCAAATTCTATGTTCATGACAATCTTTTTTACACGCAAGTGTAAGCCTCTTATAACAGGTTTTTTCTGAAAAAGGCATCCTCTGAAATGGAAAAGAGGGTTCCACAATCGTGGACAGAGAAAGCCAGGACAGCGGAGAACAAATGCGTAAGAACAAGACCACGCTGTTGGCATAATACGGAGCCCTGGGGAGGGAGGAAGGAGGGAAAGCAGATGGGGTTGCTTGTTTGTTTGTTGTTAGTTCTTCTGGAGATAGAATATTCAAGCTATAGGTGATCTTCCTTAGCTCAGATATTTACAAGTTAACTCAGTTCCTTTAGGGCAATGGGCCTGGGAGTTTGGAGGTGGGTGATGGGGACTTTTCCTCTTTGTACCTTTTTTCTTTTTTACCACAAGTGTATTTTTTAACTTATAAAAAAGTATTTATGTGTTTATTAGGAGATTAACCAAAATATTATTAAATGAATTTAAAATTGCCATAGTTTCCGCCACCATCCCTCTCATGAGCCCATGATGTGATACAGAAATCCAGCATTTTTAGCCCAATAATTAGGCTCCGGCCATCTTATTGATGCCACTGTTGAAGATAAACAACGCTGGGTCACTTGCCACTTCCTGTCCCACCCTGTTCCTGGCATAGAGGGGCAGTTGCAAGGACGGGGACGCTGGGCACAGTGTGAATTCCCATCATTTGTCAATGCCCTGGGCCCAAGGGATGTGCTTTAGCCCAATTATGGCATTAAGTCATGAGAGGAGTTGCCCATTAGCCAATTCACCCGGCAGTTGGGGTTAGTGTGTCTGAGTAGCTCTTTGCCACCACCCACTCCTGCCAACACAAAGCAGAAGCTGAAGATAATCGACATGGGGTACGCCGGTTTTGATGGAAGCCAAAAGAAATAAGCAAACAACAAACACTGCACTCAAAAGGACCTAAAGGATGATCTACTCGGGAGGGTGTAAACTGAAAAGCTCTGGCTCTATTTTGTTTACCAAGGTAGTGGTGTTTTCATTGAATCTGAATGTCTTTATATGCACTTCCCATTTAATCCTCCTCCTCTCCCTGTTACCCTGTACCTGACTGCCTCTTAGTCATCTGCTTGGCTTCCACAGTGTCCCTGCTCGAGCTGGTGTCCTGCCTTCGGTACCCAACCTGATGCCCTTAGGTTAGGGCCAAGCATCTTATCAATAAATGCCTTCTCAAGAGGTGGAGGGCACCTAAAGGAGAAAGGGGTGCAAAAAATTAAAAAATTTAAAAAATTGGACAGACAATATAATCTCTCTGAATATCTCCTACAAAATGGAGTTAATACTGCTTAGCTTAGAGTTGGGGAGAATCTGATCAGAGACGGCTTGTGAATTGCCTGGGATACAGAAGGTCTATAATGGATGTTCCTGTCCTTCCCAGAAGACCCAACATGCTCTCCAACACCCCTGCCTGGTGACTCCACGTCCCTTACCTGAAAAAGTAAGGAAGGAACAAATATGGTCGGGGTGTTTCAGAAAGGTGAGTGGAGGCGGAGGATGAGGATGTGAACTACCCTTTGCCATGCAGGCAGGTGTTTCCACCCAGCAGTCACCCCCTTAGTTGGCCAATGACAGGAGTAGGAGCTATGCCACCAACTCTACCCAAAACCTGGGGAGCGCACGGCGTGGATTCTACTCATCTCAGCAACTGACTCCCACAAATCGGCTAGCCCATGGCGGAGACCAGTCACCACAAAGAAGCTGACAGCTTGCTCACTGGTTCCTTTTCCCTGCTTTGTTCTTTCAGAGAACAAGACATCCCACAGCCAGGTTCTTGGCTTCTAGGTTGAACCCTGGGTCTAGTCCCTGCTGTCTCAGGGACTCCAACCCAGACAGTCGTCTCAGCAACCTAGCTAAAACTTCAGTCAGTAGGAGAAAAGCAATTGTTTGATGGCATGAAGAGCCGCCGTCCAGGGCAGGGTCTCGTGTGCTGGGTGCCCAACAAGACCACCCAGCTCCGGTTAGCTGCAGAAGTCCTGGGCCAGTCTCCTGGGCCCGTCTGCTCATTGGTGAGCACTAACCCGACTGGAAATGACTAAGTGATGGCATCAAAATAGAAACCAGGGAGTCTGGTGTCGCCTGAAATCCTGGCATTTTGGTCACGGGTAAACAGTAGGCTTGCACTGAGCCCACCTCTTCCTTCTCTTCTCTCCTCATGATACTGTCTTTCTGTGGATTTTCCAAGGAATTTCCATTCTTAACATTTGGTTCCTTGGGTTTTTATCACTTTGCACTAATTTCCTCTTTGTCACTGGCTTAAGTCCTACTCTTCCCTCTGCCCCTGCCTCCTCCACATACTCCTTCTTCCTCCTTTTTCTCCTCCTGGTCTCCCTTCTGTAAGCATTCCTTGAAACACTCTGCTTTTGATGAGAATTGAAGAGCCTGTCAAAGAGAGAGAGAAAGTAGAGTTTATTAGTTAAAAGCAAGAACTTCAGTGGCAGCTCTGAGTGTGTAGCCAAGATTTGCCTCTTAGCGACTGAATGGCTTCGGGCACATGGTCTAACCACCTTGAGCCTCAGTTTCCTCATTTGGACAACAGGTATAACAATACTCATTTCATCCAATCAAACATAGCGCTGTGTATGTAAATTGCTTTGTTAGCAAAGTGCCTAGCATATGATATACTCTCAATAAAATTTAGCTGAGGGAAAAAAAGGTTTAACACAATCTTTGTTTTCTATTGTGGTTTAAATCAATAGGGTCCCAATTATGTTCCTTGAAGGACTAAAGCTGCAAGACTTATCTGGGGTGGGGTGGATGGTAACAGGCTAACCCATAATTACCCTCTCACTTTCAAAACAGATTCTATTTTCTGTCTTTTGTATATTATATCTCTGAATAATATTCTGAAAAAAAGATCTCATTGTCATGAAAAAAAAAATTCTGGGATTGGTTTAAACTGATTTTTTTTTCACTTGTCCTTTTGCCGAATTCTCATATCTTTGTTCACGCCAAATGAGTAGGTCCCTGACACATAGAGCCTACTAGGTCTTTGATGCTCTCCTGGTTGCTTCCTTGTAATTTGAAGTCTCTCTCCATTAAAAAGTGTAAGTGACATTTCTTGTCTGTAAAGAAGCTGTAGATTTGTTTAGCCCACCCGTCAGACTTTCTTGGAAGTTCTTTTCACCAGCCGCTATCAGACAGTAAAAAGACAATCATTAGGTGCTTGGTTTCATTTGAAGAAAGTGGACCGCCCATTTTCTTTGCCATTTGAGAATGTGGTGACACCCAGTATTTCATGCAAGAGCCTGTGGTTGTAAATTGAATCTGACAAAGTGTTCTCCAATACTAAGCAATATTGTTTCACTACCTGAAAAACTAATTTATCTTTAAAAAAAAGTTTGACTTTATTGAAAACAGATCAGAAATAAAGATCACCTTTATGATCGGTAACTCCCTCAATGGTCACCTAGAGGTAGAACACCCCCACCCCCACCCCCACTGCCACCCAATAGCCTGATGCTCACGAACATGTGTACGGGCTTCAGTGAGATTCTGTGCTTCGGGCAGGTACGTTCAGGCGCCTCCTTCCTCCTCTATATCCATTTTGCATCCCTCATTTCCATGCCTTGTGTTTTGCTGAGCGAGGTAGGGAGTTGTAGGGAGGTGCCTAGGGAGAAGAGAGGAAAAAAGAGTGTGACAAGCGACATGGAGGATGTTCATGAAAGATGATGTTCAGACAACACAGCTTCAGGACCCAGGAAACCAAGAGGGACATTTGATTGAAAGCTCTAAGATAGCAGAGCGCATGACAATTCCATGTGTCAATGGACTCCCAGTGCCTAACACATTACTGACACATAGCAGACACACTAGAAAGAGCTGTTGAATGAATGGATGAATAGATGAATGAATGAAAACATAATTTGGGGAATAATGAAAGAAAAAATAATTCTCCCTGCCTCCCCTACCTGTTCCACAGTAGTCCACGTTGTGGCTGATGGCCCTTCTGCCTCCCCTCCTGTTGGAGAATCCATCCTCCATGCTGCAGCAAGAGTGATGCATTGGACATACAAATAAATATAAATCAGGTCTTGTCACATCACTCCCCTGCTTCAAATCCTCTACCTAAGGCTTAAAATGTAACTAAACCTTGGACTGCAAAACCTGTGTGATGTGGTTCCTGGCTTGCCCTCCTCCCTTTATCCTCTGTACTCCAGCCACTCTGACCTCTTGCCTTTGCCCTGGACAAGCCAAGTTTATTCCTGCCTCAGGACCTTTGCACTTGCTGTTCCATGAGCTTGGAACACTCTTCCTCCAAATTTTTAAATGACAAGATACTTTCTTGTTATTCAAACCTCAAGTCAAATGACACCCTCTCAGAGAGGCCTTTCTTGAGCACCCAGTCGAAAGTAGCTGTCTAGTCACTCACTGTCACATCCCCATTTTCTTTTTCTTCATAGCAGCATTCCCAAGTACTTGGGAATGATTTTGTTCATTTATTTTATTGCATGATTATTGTCAGTCTTGGGCACTAGAATATAAGCTTCTTCTCTATCTTCTTCACAGTTGATGATTGTCCAATGCCTAGAATAGAACCTGGCACATAGTGGGCCCTTGAATAATATTTTCTGAATGAATAAATAAATGCAGCCTTAGCATCCTGAGGGCTCCGGGCAACACAGAGTGAAATGTCCGGGAGGTCAGCGCATCCGAGCCAGTAAATAGAGGCTCCAAATCGATGGGCCAGGGAAAAAGAAATGTGAATGAAGATAGCTGACATTTCTCAAGCACTTGCTATATGCCAGACATTTTTCCACTTCCTTAATATTTATTATCTTTTCTAATTCTCAAGCCACCCTTAGAAGTAGGTCAAATTATGATTCCTATGTTATAGATGAGTAACTGGAACAGAAAGGGGAAGGAACACACCGTAGGTCACAAGGGGAATAAACAGAAGATGCAAAGTTGCAAACCCGGACTGTTCACCACTACACTACACTATACTGCTTCTCTCGAACTGACTGACTCAGGAGCACCCCATCCCTGGGGATGGCAGGAAAAAATATGGAGCAAGTCAGGGACTGAGATCAGTGTAAATGCAGGTGTGCCTCTAGACTGGAGAAGCCTGACGCCAGGGGTGTACATAATGAATGGTCTCATGTTGAAAGGAAAAGGCCCCCAAGTCTGCCACTTAGTGCCTCAGCCAAAGCCATGTCTGGTAGAACCCCGGGTCCACAGCTGCAGCAGGGCCTAGGGCAGTTCCTCTGCTGTCACCTGCTCCTGTGGCTCAGAGCCTGGGAGCAGGTCCAGCCTACAGATGTGTTTTGCTTCAGCCCCACAGTGTGGCTTCTGCAATATAGTTTTGTTTTTTTTTTTTTTTTAGACAGAGTCTCACTCTATTGCCCAGGCTACAGTGAGTGCCGTGGCGTCAGCCTAGCTCACAGCAACCTCAAACTCCTGGGCTCAAGCGATCCTCCTGCTTCAGCCTCCCGAGTAGCTGGGACTACAGGCATGTGCCACCATGCCCGGCTAATTTTTTCTATATATATTTTTACTTGGCCAGATCATTTCTTTCTATTTTTAGTAGAGACGGGGTCTCGCTCTTGCTCAGGCTGGTCTCAAACTCCTGACCTCAAGCGATCCACCCGTCTTGGCCTCCCAGAGTGCTAGGATTACAGGCGTGAGCCACCTCGCCCAGCCTGCAATATAGTTTTTAATCATACTTGTGGTCAGCCTTTAAAATAGGACTACTTCACATTTAAGCTCACATTACTGGCTTCCCTCCAAACATCCCAATAACCGGTGACGCCCGTCTTGCTCTCGCACCTGGCACAGTCAGCTAGAACTGAGTAGTGGCTGTCCCTCCGGGAAGGAATGAGTGCTGCTAGTTCCCACCACTCCCTAGTTTGTCCTTGAACCTGAGCCTTACGCTTCTGTCTCGATGTGTTTGTTTATGTAAGCATTGACAAGTCTGGGCGTTTTTGAGTTCGCAATGTCTGATGGGCGTTCATTGCTGCAACCGCACCGCTGGGACAGCTCTGATGGGCCTCTCACCTTGAGTCTCACACCACTCCGGCGCCATCCTTCCCAACGCCCCCAGATCCCACGCCACAGCTGAGGAAGCCAGGATTCAAACATGAGCTCCATCCCTGGCACGGCCACTTGCTGTGTGGCTTGTCCTCCCCAGCCCACAGTTTCCTCAGCTGTGAAATGGGGAGAATAATAATATTCCTTGTCAAAGTCCAGTCCTGCTGCTGTAACAAAACACTACACACTAGGTGGCTTATAGACAACAGAAATCTATTGTTCACAGTTCCGGAGGCTGGGAAGTTCAAGGTCAAGGCTCCAGCAGACTCCATATTTGGTGAAGTCTCGTTTCCCCACAGAGAGCACCTTCTCACTGTGTCCTCACATGGTGGAAGGGACGAGCCAGCTCCCTAGAGTCTCTTTTATAAAGGCACTAAACCCAGTCATGAGGGCGGAGCCCAAAAGGCCCTACCTCCTAAAAATATCACCTTGGGGGTTAGGATTTCAACATACGAATTTTGAGGGAACGCAAATATTCAGGCCATAACATCCACCTTGGAGGACCAATGAGGATTTTAGAGACTTACAATTTCCTGGCACATGTGTTAAGGCCTAAAATTAAAGCCCAATAGTGTGCGCTGCCTTGACATCTTGGAGAAGCCAGATGGGCCTCAAATGGGATAATCACAAGTTCCCCTCCCTACCTGCTCTAGCTGATAAGGTCTCCTGGCGAAATAATCGTCATTTTCAAAGGGACCAAGTGCAGTTCCTGCTTATCTTTTAGTAGTGGGTTTTCATTCTGTGCCAGCCCACAAAATTATTCAAACGAGCCAATCACATCCTCCCATGGGAACTACAAAGCCTGCCCCTGCATCAATCCCAACTAGTTTAATCCGCTCCCAAGCTCAGTGTTACCAGAGGTGCCCTCCTCCCTTGGACTGTGAGGACAGTACTTGTGACTGACAAACTGCTGTGGATCCTGTCTCCCCAGTGTCAAGTGTCATGTGCTGGCCATCCCCATAATCCCAGAGCAGGAATTCCCACCTCACCAGTGGGGTAAATAGGAAGTGAATACAACAGCATAACGACTTGCTTAATGAATGGTGGCTGTAATATCCCTCGAATAACTACTTTTATAAGAAGAAAAATAACATTAGGCTTTGCATTCTAGAAAGTTCCTTTATGTACATTATCTCACTTGGACTGCTCAATGGCTCAATGAGATATGTGTTATCATCTCCATTTTACACACAAGGGTAATGATGTTCAAAGAGGATGACTTTTACAATTGGAATCATCCCAACACTCCAATTATTTATAGAGCCCTGATAATGCCAGGCACTATGGAAATACATGATCTCATGTTCTCTCAAGAGTGCTGAAGGTAGGTATAATTATGCCCATTTAGCTAACTAGGAAATTGCAGCTCTTTTACGTAACCCAAAGTCACAAAATCTTAACTGGCAGAGCCGAAGAGTTACACCCAGTCCTGTCTGGACCTAGAGTTCAGCTCTTTCCACCTTACCGTGCTTTTTATCAGTAAAATCAGGACTCAAATCCAAGTCACGTGCACAGATCTCAGCAGTGGTTCCCTTATGCTACTCTGCTCTGTATCATCTTGTTGCCTAATGAAAATAAATCAATCAATTGGCTTTCAGGCCCTTCCACTTGATATCCATCTTTTAAGAAGTCACTAACTACCACTTCTGCATTTTCATCATTCCCAGGACATTTAACCAGCTTTGCCACATGACTTGGCTTCCATGGATGACACAGACATAAGATCATCAAAGCTTACAGGTGCAACTTTGGAGGTATTTGTGAAATCTTTCCACAAAGAATATTGTGCCTTTACTAATATGGTCTGGGTGCACCTAACTCAGTTGACTTTACAGTTTCCAGTCTGAAAGAGATTGCCCCCATATCAGTAAAGGATAATTACAGTTAAAATCCCAGAGTAAATTCTCCCTAATATTGGATTAAATTCACTGAGCAATAATTGTGTCCAAATGTCTAGTTCATGAAATATTAAAAGAGTAGCTAAAAGTTTTGATGGGAGAACACCATAGCAAGTTCTAAGTGTCTGATTCATTTGAAATGCGCTTTACACGGTGCTTGCATGATTCTTACTATGTTTCTAAGTACAATAACTTTGGCCCTGACTGATTTCCTAGCATCACATTTTGATTCTGACAATGCAAATAAATGAAATGATTTCAAGCCTCCACTTAGAATACAGAAAGACAAAAGAAAATGTTGAGGCCACCCAAACTAAAATTAAATATAAATATAGTTGACCCCTGAACAACGAGGGAGTTAGGGATGTCAATCCCCCACTTCATTGAAAATTTGTGTGTAACTTTTGACTCTCTAAAAGCTTAACTACTAATAGCCTACTGTTGACCAGAAGCCTTAGTGATAACATAAACACTGACACTGTAGCAGCAGATTCAAAAAATTTCCACTATAAACCTTGCACTGAGTAATAAGCAATCTTTCACTGGAAGAAAGAGAAAGTGTGAAAAAGGCCTGCTGAAAGCTGAAGTTGGAACAATGAGAAAGACTCTCCAGGATGCTATGATTCACACTAAACACCTGTGGGACACTAAAGGTAATTATAACAACAACAATAACAAAAAAAACTCAGCTCAAAAACTGAGTAAATTGATTCAACTTCCCATACTAATGACTTGACTGAAAAAGAGGAATGCCCATTCTGGGTATTAGTTACTATTTTATTTTATTTCATTTTATCTTTACTATTTATTTTAGTCTCTACTGCTTTTTTACCCAGAATGTTCAGCATTCAAGTAAAAATAACAAGACACACAAAGAAGTAAGAAAAAAAAATCCTTTTGTCAAGAAATAAAATAGGCAAAAGATCCAGACCCAGAAATGAGCAATTATGCAGGCTTTCAGGATACAAGGTTAATATATAAAAGTCAATTGTTTTCATATATACCAGAAATGAACAAGTAGAATTTGAAAGTAAAAACACAATACCATTTATATTAGCACTCAAAAAAATTAAATACATAGGTATAAGTATTTGTACAAGATCTATATGAGGAAAACTACAAAAATAGGATGAGAGAAATAGAAAAGAACTAAAAAAATAGACATTCCATATTCACGGGGATAGGAATACTCAATGTTGTCAAGATGTCAATTCTTCATAACTTGATCTCTAGATTTATTAATAATATAATCCCAATCAAAATCCTAGCAAGTTATTTTGTGTATATTGACAATCTGATTCTAAGGTTTATATGGAGAGGCAAAAGATCCAGAATAACCAACATGATCCTGAAAGCAAAGGAGAACTGACACCACATGACTTCAAGACTTACTATAAAGGTACGGTAATTAAGGCCATGTGGTATCAGTGAAAGAACAGACAAATAGATCAATGGAACAGAATAGAAACCCACATAAATAAAGTCAATGATCTTTGACAAAGGAGCAAAGGTCAAAAATAAAAACAAAGTCTTTTCAACAAATGATACTGGAACAACGGAACATCCACTGGGCACAAACCTTATATCCTTCACAAAAATCAGTTCAAAATGGATCACAATCTAAATATAAAATGCAAAACTATAAAACTCCTGGACTATAATGTAGGATAAAATCTAGACAACTAGGGTTTGGTGATGATTTTTTAGATATAACACCAAAGGTCCAATCCATGAAAGAAAGAAATGACAAGCTGTACTCCTTTAAAATTAAATTTTTCTGCTCTACGAAAGACACCATAAAAAGAACGAAAATACAAGCCACAGACTGAGAGAATATATCTGCAAAAGACATATCTGATAAAGGATTGTTATCCAAAATATAAAAATAGTGCTTAAAATTCAATAATAAGGAAACAAATAAAAAGATTAAAAGAATAGGCTGAAGACCTTAACAGACACTTCACCAGAATGGATATACAGATGGCAAATAAGCATATGAAAAGAAGCTCCACATCACATGGCATCAAAGAAATGCAAATTAAAACAATGAGATACCACTACATATGTTGAGCCTAAAAATACTGAATTATAGAAATGCCCCCTGTATTTCTGGAGACAGGATTTGATTTCAGAAGTCAAATAAGGCTTTGCCTTAAGGAAAAGATAAATGTGTTAGTTCAAGAGCTGCCTCGTCTCAGGAGGGCGTCTTGCTGGTCAGTAGAAGCTGCATCTCAAGGAGACAGCTGTAAACTAGGCCTTTGGTTCTCACCTGTTTTGAAAGACAAGGCAGGCCTCCCTTAGGACCAAAGGTTGTTGGTGCTGCAGACTGGTGGAGCCCCGGAGATGAGAGCTAATCAGATAGATATGCTAATGCCCAAGCCGGGCCCAGATGGAACCATGCAGTTCAAGTAATTAACACAAAGCACAGCCCATGTTGACTTCTGGGATCATCTCTGTCTCCAAGAATACAATCACCAGAGCCAAGATGTCTCTGTTTGTTGCTAAAGTAATAGCCTTATCATAAAACTTAGAAGTTTGCCCCAAGAAGATTTTATAACCCATTGTTCCCCTAGTTAGAGTTAGTTAAAGGATCTGTAGTAGACTTTTAGGAGACTTTGACCCTAAAGCAAACTGCCTGTTAGTATCAAAATCCCGTTGCCCTTGGCAACGGGCAAGCCTGTATGTACCCTATATAATACCTGTGTGGAGTTTCAGTCGGGGAAATATTTGATGCGGGTAAAATATTTCCATCCGGATACCCTCCTTTATCTATTTTCATAAACTTTCACTTTATAAACTATATCTTTGGCTCTGTGTATTATTATTGCCATTACTTATACTTTTATTTCTGTTTCCTACTATATTTTTCATCCTTTGCGATGACCCCTGCCTGAGAGACCTGATCGGAAGAAAAACCTCTTTGCAGGGAGCGTAGCTAACTCTCTGCAAACTGGCGTAGTCAACTTAGAGATCTGATCAGAACAAAGAGAAAAGGACCTCTTTGCGGGGAGCGTAGCTAACTCCCCGCAACATACATATTGGAATGGCCAAAATCCAGAACTCTGAGACCACCAAATGTTGAGAGGATGGTGGAGTCACGGGAACTCCCATTCATGGCCTGTGGGAATGAAAAATGGCACAATCACTTTGGAAGACAGTTTGGTGGTTTCTTACCATTCAATCCAGCAATTGCTCTCCCTGGCATTTATCCAAAGAAATTGAAAATGTCTCCACACAAAAACCCACCCATGGATGTTTATAGCAGCTTTATTCATAATTGTTAAAACTTGAAAGCAACAAAGATGTCCTTCAACGGGTAAATGGATAAACAAACTGGTACATCCATGCAATGGAGTATTACTCACTACTAAAAAGAAATGAGCTATCAAGCCATGAAAAGACATAAAGGAAACTTAAGTGCATAAAACAGTGAATTTTGTTATACATAAATTATACCTTAGTAATTTTTAAATCTTACTAAGGATGTTAACATTAGGAGAAAATAGGATTTTTCTGTAGCATTTTGTACAAACGCAAGTGAATCTACAAAGATCTCAAAATAAAGTTTTTTAAAAATAAAATTTTTTAAATTATAAGAGACTAAAAAAACTTAAGGGATGGATAACGCAGAAAACATTGTTTTCATTGAAAAATAAGAAGAAAAAATCTTACACCAAAAATCAGGGCTCAGTAGGAGTGTAGATCACAACCATGGGTCCAGAGCTCAAGATGATTTACCCAAAGTCATATTCATGTGAGGGATGGAGATGGCTTCTCCATTCTAAGGTTGCTCAAGTTGTCACCAGAAAGCTGCTGCCAAGGATGACTCAAAACGTTCCCCAAGATTAGGAATAATCTCACAATCCACTGCAACAAACCACATCTCTAAGTCTTTCCAAAAAGCTCACAGTGGCAGCACCTGCCAAGAACCAAAGTCAAACTGCAACCATTCCAAATCTCCCAGCCGTACTTTCCACCAGTGGAGAAGACCAACCCAGGGCAAGGGGCCCCACCTCATGAGAGACTGGTGATACACAAAAACACTTCCCAAAAAACCCACAGGGTCACAAAGTGGCAGAGCTGTCCATGACAGTTGACGAAGTTCCTCTTTTGGGTTCTACATATGCCTGACAGACTTCCTCCCTTTGGTCCAGCAGCCTTGGCTCCAAAAACCGCAGGTGGGCATCAGGATGGACCAAACAGCAGTGGGGCATTCTGGTAGGAAGCACAGGGGTGAATGGTCAAAGAAGCCTTGAACTTCAGTTTGGGGAAAAAGGCCTTCTGCACACTCATCTAGAAGCCAGAACTTGATTTTCATCAGAAGACTTGAGTTTCATCCCTGCTCAGTTATTGCAGAACCTTATAAAAGTTGTTTAACCTCAGTTTTCTCATCTCTGGTAGTAATAATAATACCTCTCAAGAAATATTAAGCTGTAATGAGGTTAGTGTATATTCAAATACCAGATTTCTTTTTCCCTAAGTCCGTGTTCCCCAAGCTGTGGCACACATGCCACTAGTGGTACCTAAGAAAATGTTAGGTTATCATAGCCTTTTTTAATACTTATAAACTTGATTTAAAGGGCATAAGAAAAATATAACTAGCCTATCTACCTTACTAAAATGAGGTTAGGTTTAAAATTGAGTCAAAGTAAAATCTACCTTTAAAAATATATTAGGGTGGGCTGAGCACGGTGGCTCATGCCTATAATCCTAGCACCTTGGGAGGCTGAGGCAGAAGGATTGCTTGAGGCCAGGAGTTTGGTGTCAACATGAGCAAGAGTGAGACCCCATCTCTACAAAAAAATAGAAAAAATTGGCTAGGTGTGGTGGCATGCACCTGTAGTCCCAGCTACTTGGGAGGCTGAGGCAGGAGGATCACTTGAACCCAGGAGTTTGAGGTTACAGTGAGCTATGATGATGCCACTGCACCCTAGCCTGGGTGACAGAGCAAGACCCTGTCTCAAAATATATATATACATATAAAAAATACATTATATATATATATATGTGTGTGTGTGTATAAGGTTGCCAGGTGCAATGGTGTTCACCTGTAATTCTAGCTACTCAGGAAGCTGAGGGGAGAGGATCCTCATCCTTGTGTCCTCTTACATTATATAATACAGTGATCTCTTTGTAAGAACCCAGGGGCATGTTATTTTTGGTCTTAGTATCAGATATAGTTGTACTTTTTTGAAGGATTTGGTTTGTTTTATCTCATGGACATCGCAGACTGCATCGCTGATTGGATTTCCCTATTTGTACTGACAGCAAGAAAGCTTAAAGCCTAACTTGGGGCCAGTTGTCAAATATCTGTAGGACTATGGAATATGCACTGTTTGTTAGCCTCACTCCTAACTCAATTTAATGTCCCTAGCTTATTATCATTTTTATTTCTCTTCTATTTTTAACTTATTATTTTCTTACATGCTTATATCCTTTTGAGCAACCTTAAATCTTATTTGAAATAAGGGAGGATATAAAATTTTTAATACTCTAATGTTTTTCTTTTTTTTTTAAGACAGTATCTTTCTCTAAATAAAATTTATCCTAAAATTCGAAGGATTATTCTTTCTGAATGTTTCTGTATCCCTAAGTTAGTATAAATTTGAGTGTGCTTTGGTAAGAGTGAACCAACCAACCATCTAGTATCATTTTGAAATTAGTCGTTCTCAAAAATCCATTCTTTTCAGTGTTACATCACTAAGGTACAAAACAGATAGTTATAATTGCTTTCAGACCTGGGCAACCCCATGGACCTACAGTAAAATGGGAAGTGGGTTCTGTGGTGGAATTGAACTTCCTTCTTTTTCCTCAAAAGCCAAGATTTTGCTGACAAAAACAACAACAACCCAAAAAACCCCAACCTAAAATGATACCAAAAGTTGGTGTCAGAACATTCATAATACCCTCAGATATGGGAAGCTATTGTATTCATAGTTCATACACTGAGTACCCTAAGCCAGCAGACTTGTCATGGCCCATCTACTTGTACCTACCAATGTTTCCTCCAGTGAGAGAAGATTTGATATTTGTTTTGGATCAACTCCTTATCTTTTTTAGTATCTTGGTTACCTTATTTTTTCTGAGCCTCATTTTATCTCTGTAAAATAAAGATTATAATCCCTATTCTACCTATTTCAACATAAAGTCACAGTAAAATATTAGTCAGGACTCTTAGTTACATGTGACAAAAATTCAACTCAAATTAGCCAAGGGCATACAATGGTGGTAACAGTGGGGTTATTATTAGTAGAAATTATTCATATGAAGACTGAACAACCAAAACAGAGCATAAGATCTCAGAGACCTCTGGAACCTAAACTAGAAATGTCATCAGATTCTTTTTGTGTGTCTCATTTCTGTTTCATCCCTCAGGGCACCTCATTCTTTCTTAAAATAGACCACCCAGGAACACGGCCACCCCAGAGCTCCAGTACTTCAACTCTCCCGATGCACAAACCCATAGAAGAATCAAGATTCACTTTCTCTAGTCCCAAACTCAAAATTCATTGGCCAATGTTGAGTCACATACCTATCACTGAACTCATCAACTGTGGCCATACATTTAGGTATTCTGATTGGCCTAGACTAGATCAAGTCCCTGTCTCTGAGCCAATCAACACTGTCCAGAAGAGAGAGCACTAAAAAGATGGCAGCTCCCACTCAAGTCACATGACTAGAGTAGAACAAGAAATATTTCCCAGAAAAAAAGAAGATGCAGAAAGGTAGACTATTAATAAGAGAAAGCCTACTAAAAGTGGCTTAAATTTTTAAAAAATGGTGAACTACTTCTTGTATTATCCTAGATGGAGTTGGAGCCCATTCTTCTAAGTGAAGTATCACAAGAATGGAAAAACAAACATCACATGTATTCACCATTACATTGGTACTAATTGATCAAAACTTATGCGCACATATGGAAGCAACATTCATCAGGTGTGGGGCAGGTGGGGGGGAAGAGGGAATGGATAAATTCACACCTAATGGGTGCGGTGCATGCTGTCTGGTCGATGGGCACACTTGTAGCTCTGACTCGGTGGTGAAAAGTCAATTTATGTAATCAAAGCATTTGTACCCCTGTAATATTCTGAAATAAAAATAAATAAATAAAATGTGCAAAACAAAAAATCCCAATGAGATACCACCTTACCCCTGTCAGAATCACCATTATTAAATATTCAAAAGACAATAGATTTTGGCACAATTGCAGTGAAAAGAGAATGTAATGTAAACTTGTACAACTGCTATGGAAAGCAGTATGCAAATTCCTCAAAGAACTAAAAGTAGATCTACTATTTGATCCAGCAATCCCACTACTGGGTATTTTTTACCCAAAGTAAAAGAAATTATTTTATCAAAAAGATACCTACATCCAAATGTTTATCACAGCACAATCCACAACAGCAGAGTAATGGAATCAACCTAAGTGCCCATCAACTGATGAGTAGATAAAGAAATGTGTGGTATATATACACCATTGAGTACTACTCAACCATAAAAATGAATGGAATAATGTCTCTTGCAGCAACTTGGATGAAACTGGAGACCATTATCCTAAGTGACGTATCTCAGGAATGGATAAATAGATATTACATGTTCTCACTTATAACGAAAAGTTGTAACGGAGGAGCTAAACAAAAGATATACATAGTCATAGAGAGCAGTAACAGAGCTCGGAAACTAAGAAGAGGGAAGGGTTGGGGGATGAGGGATAAAAACCTACCTATCGAGTACAATGTATGCTGTTCTGGTGATGGATACAGTGACAGCCCTGACTTCAGCATGGTATCATTCATCCACTTGTACCCCCCTAAATTTTTTGAAATAAAAATAAATAAATAAAATCACAGAAAATGTCTATCAACGGGTAAGTGAATAAACAAAATGTGATATATCCATATAATGGAATATTATTTGGCCATAAAAAGTAATGGAGCCCTGATACCAGGCACAACATAGATGAACCTTGAAAATACTATGCTCAGTGAAAAAAGCCAATCACAAAGGAATTCATACCATGTGATTCCATTCCTAGGAAAGTCCAGAATAGGGAAATCTATACAGACAGAAAGTAGATTAGTGGTTGCTTAGGGATGAGGAGGGGGCTAGGGTAGTAGGTGAGTATTAGCTAAAGGATATGGGATTTTATTTCGAGGGGATGAAAAGTTTCTAAAATTGTGCACTTGAGTGACTATATTAAAAAACATTGAATTGTACTCTTCAAATGGGCAAATTACATGGTATATATATGCATTATATCTTGATAAGGCTATTTTTTTAAGAAAGAAAAAACACATACCAGATTTCAAACACTTACTATAATAAAAATATATAAGGTATCTCATTAGTCAATTTTTACATTGATTACATCTCACAGGCTGAGATGATAATGCTTTGAATATATTAGGTATATACTAATCATAAAATATATTACTAAAATTAATTTCACCTATTTATTTTTAATATAGCTATTAGAAAATTCAGAATTACATATGTGGCTCACTTTATATTTCTATTGGACAGTGCTCCTCTAGAGATCTTACACAAATGACTTACCCTCTCTGAACCTCCACTTCCTTATCTATTACAAAGCAGTTATAATAGTACTGACTTTGCAGGGCTGTGGCAAGGATTAAACGGCTTTAAAGAACTTAGATGTGAATGTTAGCTCTTATTATAAATGGTAGCTCTTATGATCAGGGAAGGACCTGGTGTTATTGAGTACAGCAGTCATATCAAAAACCCCTAGTGGAATCCTTGAATTTATTTTATTATACTATCATACAATTATTTTCAGAATTGAAAGGAATCTTAGAAATTACCACATCCAGGAATCACCAATCGTCACCTTGCCAAACTGCTGTTTAGGCAGCTCTATGGTTTTTAAAAATTGAACCTGAGCATCTTGACTGTGGGACTGTTCTCTTCACTTTGCTACAGGCTTGACGACTCCATGTTCCATTGGCAGAGCCTCACATTTGAGTCACCTCCTTGATGCTGAAGGCATTTGAATTTAGACCTGATCCTAAACTGGTCCAAACTCTCACTTTCCTGATAAAGAAACTGGAACCCATGGAAGGGACACTCAGATGGTTTAGTGCAGAATTCGGTCTGCAGAGGGCCAGGCCAGGACCTCATACGTGCAATGCAACGTCCAGAAGATCCTGGCTTGGAAGGTGACAACACAGGCTTGTCCAGCTTGTATTCTAACATGCAACCCTTGGGGGTCCTGGTGGCACTTTGAGTGCTCTTTAGTTTGCTGCCACTGGAGAAATAAATCATAACTGGCAGTCATGACACCTTTAAGGGAGACCAGTGGATGACCCCGATGAGGAGGGAGACAACATGGTACCTGGAAATCGGAAATTCTGATTTAACCCGCCCCAAATCCAGCACTGTGTAAATCTGCCAGTTAGTCTCCCTGCTGCATGGATCTTCTCCCTTTTATTCCCTTCCTCACACTTGTTTAGCAAATCAAATTTAGCAAAGCTCAATCATTTGATTCCCAGGGTAACCCCATAGAGGAAGGGGACCTGGGGGATAATTACTCCCATCTTATTGTCAAGAAGACGGGACCGACAAAAAGACAGAAATGGTAGAGCTAAGCAAGGACCAGAAGAGAGCTTCCCAAAGTTCACTGAATGTATATTTTGGTTTTGCCATATCCAAATACCGCCTGCACTCTTTAGTTATTTTTCTTTAACAGGCATTTAATGTTTTTACTTAAGTCAACTGATATTGAAAGACAATTTTACTTCAATGCCTTCAATAGAAAACCAGTATCACTCGCCATAAGTAGAAGATCCATGAATATAATAGAAGACAATTTTGATTAGAAACTGCTGCCTGGAGAGCTTCTAAAAGTTCCAATGCCCGGGCCAGACCTTAGACCTATTAAATCAGAATTCCTCTGGTGGGGGAGAGGCCAGGCATAAGTAATTTTTTAAAGTTCTCCCCAGGTAATAACAGTGTGCGACCACTCAAGAGTGAGACCCTCTAGGATAGACACTAATGCCTGCTAAGCCTCCGAGGCTGCTTTCTGTTAAGAAGAGACACCAACAAGTGATGGAGAGGTGTTTAAGACTCACTGGTCCAAAACTGAGACTTTCTTCTTGACGGCGCCAGAAGAACTGAAAAATAACCTTGAAATGGGGAAAAGATCTCATGTGTTATTTGTTACTATTTAATGAGTTGCTCCTTTGCAATCCAAAACCACCTCACAAGGCACTTGCCCTTTGGAAAACACTGGATCAGAAGACCGCAGGTGGTCTGGTTTCCATCTCTGTGCCCTTTCAGCTCCACCATCCAGCTTCCCAGCCAAAGACTCCCACAAGGTCGCTGGAGAATCCCTGCTCACCTCTGTGTGTTCTCCAGCAGGGACTCCCAATGCCTGCAATTACGTCACACTGCCAGGCCCATCTTTCTATTTCAAAATGAATCTTCTCAGTGGTTCTCGTTAGAAAAACTCAAGGCAAAACCGCATCTCTGTCTCCTTTCATTTCCTCTCGAGAAGCCCCTCATTCTCACCTAAGAATGTGTGGTCCTGGAGGAAGCTCAAGTCAGCCATGCCCTTTTGGGGCTTACAAGGAAGTAGCACCAGGGAGAAGCAGAGGCACATGACCTTGAGAGGAGCTTCTGCCGCTGGTTCGGTTTCTCTTTCTTCCGTCACCTCTGAACACACACAAGCACCCAACGACAGCCTGTCCTGATGGAGAGATGAGTTTAGAATGAAAGCCAGACTTTGGGGTGGGGATTTCAGACCTCCAAGACTTTGTTTCCTCCTCTGGCCTGGGGCATCACCACCAGAGTTGGGTACCTGCCTGTATGGTCTCAGGCTTGAAGATTTCCCCCAAAAGGAGAGGGTGGCCTCAAGAGCAGGCAGTCTGGCTCACTAAACAAGTTGTTGAGCAAAGCTCCAATCTCCCCACTTCCTGTATCTAAAACCTGGAATGCTGACACACTGTCTACCACCAGATAGCCAGGCTATTTTACTCTCTCTTCCACAGAGCCCTCCTCTCCTGTTTCCCTGAGAGTCTAAGATCCAGCCTCAACGTCTCCTCCCTGCTCTCCATCCCAAAGCTACACAGTCCCACCTCTGAGCATTAGCTCTTGCTGTGCCCACAGTCGAGAATGTCCTTCTGCCCCATCCCCACCTGTCCAAAGCCTACCCCCCCTTAAAGCTGATTGCAAATGTCACTTCCTCCATGAAGCCTAAGGTGATTTCCCCCAAATAATGATGGTAATAAAATTAATAAAAATATAGCAATAATAATAGCTAGCATTTATTAAGAGCTGCTATGGGCAGGCACTGGGCTAAGATCTCACATGCATGATCTTGAAAAAATCATATACTAGACAGTGTCTCATCATCCCTGCTCTGCCATCTGTCTCTATGGTATCAGTCAACTTACTTTTTCTCCCTGTGCCTCATTTTCCTCAGACGTCTCTGAGGATAACATACCTGTCTCCTAACGTTGTTGTAATAATGAAATAAGCTAATGTATCTAAAGCATGTAGCATAGTACCTGACACATGGTTTTTGCTCAGTATTATTACTTCTTGTAACAACTTAAAGGTCTGTGTTGGTATTATCCCCACTTTATAGATGAGAAAATCAAGGCAATAGAGAGGTTGAGTAAACAGCCCAAGTTCAGTGAGAAGCAAGAATTTTACTTCCCTCTGGTTTTATCCAGGCTTTGCTCATCACGGGATGATGTAAGGATAATCTCCCAGTTGCCATGGGAACTGGTTTCATCAGCATCTCAGCCATCCTGGAAGATTTGCATACATGATGTTACGCAGCAAGAGAAAGTAAAATTGACTTGAAGTCAGCTGGGTCTCCTAGCTACTGTCCTTTGAGACAACGTGATATCTGCTCATTAATCCTCACACTTTCTCTCACCAAGAATGAGTCAGGGAGCTAAAGAAACAGACAGAGCAACCAAGGAATGTGCTGGTGGAGCCGGGTGTTGAATTCCTTCCACTCTCTAACTGCCTTCCCACAGGATGTTCCTGATTACAGAGGCAACACCTAAGGCTTAGCCTGCTTACCTGCAGGTCTGACAATAACCAGCCCTTCAGAATCTCAGCACTCATTTCTTCATCAGGGGTCCCCAAATCACGGTTGCATATCACCCTACTCATTTCCTCTTGGTTCAGCCTCTCATGCTTTCATCCTATTGCTGAAGATCTGAATGTATCACTCACCCTTTTCCTTCTCTATCCAAATTAGCCAGGCTGGGTGAGCACTCTTGGGTCCACCCCTATTAATTGCTGGACAAATATACAATTGCCAGAAAGGGTGACAACTTTTCTAGAATCCGTGCACAGAATGTACTCAAATATGGCTTTGAGAAAGGATTTGGTTGCAAAGGACTATCTGAGTTCCATAGTTAGAAAGTAGTACGTCTAGCTCTGTGGTTCCCAAACTGTATAACAGGTCACCCCAGGGTACCGTTGTAAATTCGCAGTACTGTGAGATATTTTAAATTCTCCAAGGGAAACATAGGATACTCAACATCTGTTGAACACTGCACAAACTCAGGGTCTTTCACAATTTCAACATTAGATCATGCTATATTCCTTTCAATGATGGCATATTTGGGGGGCAGCCAGGTTTTCAGCCGTTACTGACAAAAAGTAAACACCACAAGGAAATCAGTATGGAACAGAAAATGAGGGTGGCAGTGTCCAATCAGATTCCAAAATCTGAGGAGTTGTACAGTGCCCAACAGGTACACACATCCCCATTAGTCACTGTGGTGATTCAAGAATGCAATAAAAATATTAGCTTTTTCTTCCAATGTATGTGTATCATTTGTTCGAATGGCTACTAAAAAGTTGTTAAGAAATGAAGAGCTGTTAAGTCATTTGGCCCTAACGATGTACTAAATGGAACTGCTAGTTGTTGCTTTTGGCCTGGAGGGGCCATGAAAAAGTCATTGAGGCACTCAGCCTCCGTTAAATGAGAAGCAGCTGCTGGTTGAGTGAGCCGTGGTTTGCAGGGGCCTCCTTTGTACCTGGTCCTACGACAGCGCGTGCTTGGGTTGGTTGCTGTGGCTGTGTCCGCTCAGTACCTTTCCCACCCGTCAGTGCTAAATGTCCCACGACACAGGGCTGTGCAGCCACACGCCGCCCCTCCCCCAGGCCCCGCCTGGGCCTCCCTGGGCACCTCCCCCTCCCCTACGCTGTAGCCACAACGGCTGCCTTTCAGTTCCCCAAATACGCTGAGCACTGTCCCATCACGGCGACTCCCTGCTCGTGCTCACCCTGGCTCACCTGCAGGTCCCGTCTCAAATGCCCCCTCATCAGACAGGCCTCCCTCACCTGCCGTACAGAGGTCCGCCCGGCTCTTCTCCGTGTCACCAGACACGTGTCCCCATCACAGCGTTTTGTCCTCTGCACGTCCATGTTTAGCTCCGCGAGGACAGCCTCTATGTCTGCTCTGCTCACAACTGTATCACAGGACTTAGCACCGTGCCCGCTAGGTGACAATCACTCAATAAATAACGGTAAGGTAAACAAATGCCAGTTTAAATCACACACAGGTATTTTAAGTGAGGCCCTGTCTGGCCCAAAGCCCTTTGGAAGGCTTCTCTGGCACACGGCCGCTCAGAGAGACACAGGGGACAATTGCATCACATCACTAGCCTCGGGCAGAAGGGGTCAAGGGCGCCCTTTGTGATCAAGAATTCCAGCTCTGCCACCTCCTTGCTGGCAGACACTGGGCGAGTTACTCATTCTGTCTCTACCCACCGTCTTTGCCTGTAAAGGGCTGTTAAAAGGACTAACTGTAAAGCTCTTAAGGGGTGTCTGGCAAGAAATAAGCGTTCTAAGTAACAGTTAGCTGTCATGAGGAGGACGGTGTTCAATGACTGCCCCATCCAGTTCTTTTTTTTTTTTTTTTTTTTTTTTTGAGACAGAGTCTCACTCTGTTGCCCAGGCTAGAGTGAGTGCCGTGGCGTCAGCCTAGCTCACAGCAACCTCAAACTCCTGGGCTTAAGTGATCCTACTGCCTCAGCCTCCCAAGTAGCTGGGACTACAGGCATGCGCCACGATGCCCGGCTAATTTTTTGTATATATATATTTTAGTTGTCCATATAATTTCTTTCTATTTTTAGTAGAGACGGGGTCTCACTCTTGCTCAGGCTGGTCTCGAACTCCTGACCTCAAGCGATCCACCCGCCTCGGCCTCCCAGAGTGCTAGGATTACAGGCGTGAGCCACCGCGCCCGGCCTCCCATCCAGTTCTTAGGGGACGTTTCCACCTCAGAAACGGATGGGCCCAAATGACTCCAACCATGTTAGAATACAAGGCTCACTGCAAAGAGCGATAGGTGGGCAATTAATCCTCAGACACATCGCTGTTCCCTGCTTAACCCATGGTTGGAACCCACAAGAACCTGTTATGGAACTTCAATTATCCAGCTAGACAACAGAAATGAAAGAGTGTTCGCTAGTCATTGCCAATGTGTCTACACTCGGCCTGCTCTGTGGCCCGAGCGCACAGCGGAGTATGTGTGCTTGCTCCTTCTAATCAGCTCTCTTCATGTCTCTAGGGTTAGAAGCAAGCCCAGTGCACCCTGACGTTTTTCCAGTAGTACCTGGGGATGCCGGTGGCTGCTCCCAATCACACAGCGGAAACACCACGTGGCTGCCCTCCTTGCTGCCCTCCTTGCTGGGAGGAAGCGGAAGTAGCGTTCTCCACCTGCGCACACGCGAGTTGTTCTCGCTCTCCATCCCAGGCCTCCTGCTGCCAACCTGTCCCCACCTGGCCCTCGTGACTGGATGCCTCATTCTCACAAATCCCTGGAATCACATCACCCTCCTCCCCAAGAGCTATCAGTACCTCCTGTTTCATACACACCCTCATCTTAGAAAACCATTTATCCCTTTGGCTGCCTATAGATTGCCTCACTAAGGATAATGCCTTTTTTACTAACCTGACTTGTCCGCACTTTGTAAACATAATATAGGATGGTCTTGCAGGACAGGTGGTACTGCCGGACTCAAACACTCAACGTGTTTCAATCTCAGCTTCTCCACGCACTCGCTACATTTTCTCTGATCCTCGGCTTCCTCATCTGTAAAGTTGTCATAGTTTTGTTGTCAGTACTGGATGAGAAAACACACGTGAAACACATAGCACAGTACCTGGTCCCTCCGAAGCACACTCAGAAAATTAGCTACTATGGTTTCTCAGGCCAATCCTCATTCTGCTCGTCTCAGCATAGATATCACCCCTCCTGGGAAGCCTTCCCTGGCCACCACCCCAAAGACGTGTGTGTCTAAAGCACCCTGCCCTGATTGTCATCGGAAGATGTATCATACTGCAGTGTCACTGTTGCCTCTTGGCTTTTTGGTTGCCCCCTAGTACCTGTGAGCACATCACTGGTGGGGACAGTGTTCCTTCTACTCTGGCATAGCACCTGGCACAAAGTACGTGCTCAGTAAACATTTTGTCAAATAAAAAATAACTAATTAAAAAAACAATCCATAAAGACAAAATAGTTGTTAAAATTTTGCTGCGTTATATACTTATAATCGCTACACGATGAGACTATATACTCCTTTGGCAACCAACCACATTCCTTTTTTTAATTTTGTTTAATAAGAGTTACCAAGCATTGACCCATCTTCTGTGCAAAATGTAACTTGATCCTTTTATCAATTCTCTGAGGTAGGTACTATTAGCAGTCCCATCTTCCAGCTGAGGAAACTGAGGCTCAGAGAATTGAAGTGATTTTCCCAAGATCATCCAGCTAGCAGAGCACACCTGGCACCAAACCCAAGACTGTTCAGCTCCAGCGTGTTTGCTTTGCTGCTTCCCAATAAGACTGAGGATGCCGCTTTCCTTTTTGCTAAATTTCTCTGGCCTCCCAAATACTACAGAGTGGCATTCTGTTATTCATATCATTGTCATTTACATATTAAGAGTAATCATGGTAATGCCTTAGGTGTAAATTCATTTGGTGACTGGCCGCCCCCTACCTTGCCACATTTTTGCCTTGGCATTATGGAACTTTCCGGCCTGGTCAAGTCTCCTCAATCAGAGTATACTGTGGTGATGGTGCCCAAGTCTTAAGATTCTTTCTATCTCCTAAAGTCTAAAAGGAACTTCTTTCACCTATTAAAGAGCATAAATAAAATTGAGTTTCTATTTGGTGGTTATATACTCATGTAAAATAACTGGAGATCATAACCAAATCTGAAGGGTAGGTTTGGAACAGCCTAGCTTGGGTCTTTGGTATAAACAACTTTCACATCGGGGAGTTCAAGAGGCACCTCAAGAAGATAGAAACATTTAATAACTTTTGTACTACTTGATTTATTTATTTTTGAGACAGAGTCTTGCTCTGTTACCCAGGCTAGAGTGCAGTAGCCCAATCATAGCTCACTGCAGCCTCCATCTCCTGGGCTCATGCAATCTTCCTACCTCAGCCTCCCCAGCAGCTGGGACTACAGGCAGGTAATAACCACACTCAGCTAATTTTTCTATTTTTTGTAGAGAAGAAGTCTCTACCATGTTGCCCTGGCTGGTCTCAAACTCTGGGCCACAAGTGATCCTCCTGACTTGGCCTCTCAAAGTGCTGGGATTACAAGAGTGAGCCACCATGCCCAGTCATATTTGATTTTTTTGTTTGTTTGTTTAAACTGGGGATATGAGTTGCTTTTAAAAGTACCATCAAGAACAAATAAAGATAGATAGATGATGGATGGATAGATAGATAAGATTTTCAAAGCCAAAAATTAGAGAAAATGACAGGTCAGAAGACCAGGGATCATCGTTATCTTCCAAAGAAGATTTCCAGAGCAAGGTCCAATGAAAGCTTCATGAATGTAAATTCTCTGGGAGCAGAGAAACAAATGTAGCCTCAAATGTGAGTCCAAAATCAACTGTCACAATGGAAGATGCTCTCAATTGCAGGCCCCACTTTTGGTCAAGCTACCTCTCACCTGGAGAATCCATGTGCTTCAGGATAAGTGGCGGTAGGAATGTGCTTTATTGTATGGTGGTTTAACAGTCCATCCTATAAATGCGGGGGTGGCCAGTTAATATTCAATAATTGTTGGTTACAGTTGATGTGCATAGGTGCATCTCAGACAGTAGGTGACAAAGCTTCACCCCAGACATCTGCCCTTTCCACGTTGTTCCCACTTTGCTTTGCTCTATCTGTCTCTCCTAACAGCAAGACCAGACCAACTGGTCCCACACCTTTCTAACATAAGCATAGAATTCTACAGCTCAGCAATCCTACAATCTAGCACACACCTACTTCCTTCCTGTTGTCCACACACCCATTTCTTTCACTGAGATTAACATGGAGTTGCATTTAGAGAGGAAAAGAAAAAGATTTTCACATGCAAATGGCAAAATCAAGGTCAAAGTGGGTCATTTGTCATACTCTGCAGTCAGTCCAGTCGAGCAGACCAAAGATGCCTACTTGGATGACGAAATTCAGCAGTCACTGCATCTAACACCCTCTGCCTTCGTATCACGGGCCAAGGGTGGAAGGATGACATTGTAGAGATGTGATCAGAGTCATCGCTGAAGGCGAGATTAGTGAGGACATCTTAGACACTTTAAGAATGAAGCTGACTCTAGGAATCTTTTACAAAGTACTAAAACAAAAAAAACCATGTATTTGAAGAGCACTTGAAAAACTGAATGAGCTCGCTTCGGGCAGCCTTCTGCCTCCAGGAAATACCACACCTAAAAGGGACGCTTCTTCATCACCACCCATGAAAGTACAACATTTCAGCAGTGGCTTGGCGACTTACATCCCAGGAAAAGATTATAATTCGTGAGCACATTCAGTTATGTTGAAGAACAGGAATTGATAATGGGAAAATGTGTGCTCTCTTTGATTCTAACTGATGCTATTCGCTTCTGTGACTATGCTTGCTTTTAGTTGTTTGATAAATATAGTTAATCAGAATGAAAAACAGGGATAAGAGCAAAGGTAACTCCATGATAGGCTAGGCTTCCTGGATGTGAGAAGCCTAGTTCTGCTTCTGTATATATGGCTTGCTGGCTTGGTGCTTAGCGTAAGTGGAGCCATGGCAGGCTTCACGGAAGTTAAGGAAAACAAAGCCCCGGGGAGGTAACCGCAAGTCACTTCCTGATAAAGGGCTGGAGAGTCCAGGTGCCTTCCAACCAACTAAGTAGACAAGAAGGGCAAGACATGATCAGCGCATGAACGGCTTGTGCAGGGCGTGTGTTCCCAGTATCGCTTGTAACCAAAAACTAGAAGGTGTGCAACAACAGCCCCCTCCCCCGTCGGAGACCCTCCTGTACTCCCTCCTCACTGCTACACATCTGTAGCAGTGCAGCCACTGTAAATAAATTAGTGAAACGATGGCATGTGAATTTCATATACAGTTTTCTGTTCAGGACCCTTTGGGGATTGGTTGGGGGAAATGAATACATTTTTACAGAAATAACCCCCTCCCAAGTTGTTACATATTCCCCAGAGATACCAACTGTAAAAAGTGCAGGGACACTTACACACACACACACCCCACACACAAATGGTATCGCACAACCACCATACCATGCAACCCGCTTTGTTCCCTTAATAATTTATCTTGGATACAGAACTGGTTTCACTTGAAGCCAATGAGGCAAAGTTTTGGGAGGCCTAGAGGGCACAGGATGGGAGGAGGCCCTCGGAGCTGGAGGTAAGCCTCCGGAGCACGAGGTCGGATAACCAGTGGGACTGCCAGCTTAGCGGCCAGCGCCCTCCCCGGCCGAGACAAACTGGCGGGACGGAGGAAGTGTGTGGCTGGGAAGCTCCGCTGCTCTTGGCCGGGTTTCCCGTTTTCCCCCAGCTGAGACGACAAAAAAGTTAGCCCGGAAATCTGTGTCCGCCTAAAACTCGGCCCGACCCCCGCCCCCGGAACTTCCCCCGCCGCGGAGGCCCGGGCCGAGGGCCGGAACCCGGGGGGCGGCCGCCGAGGATGGGCTCCAGGGCGCGGGGACGCCTCGCTGCAGCGCCCTCTGCCGGCGCCTCTGGGGACGGCCCGCGTCTGGCCGGGTGTCCTTGGTGGACGTGCAGGTTACGCGTTCCCGGTCTTGGGCAGACAGGGTTTGGGGGTGTCTTTGAACACTCGGCGTACACCTTTGCACACCCCTTAGCAACTTTAAATTCCACTGGGAGAGATATCTTTATTTTGCTAATCCTGTGCATCTGTGCAAAGCTCCTAGGGCCATAGATTTGTGTGCAAATGAAATGGGGATATACTCATAGTCTGGGTGCCCAAGGAGATGTGCCTTGAGTGTAGTCTGTGTGTGTGTGCCTGCCTGTGATATTTCAGTTTCTGCTCCCATCTGTCTCTGGGAGCGAGTACCTATGAGCACAGGATGTGTCTCTGTACCGATGTGAGTCTTATTAGTGGCACACACATTTTTATCATCTCCCCAGGGCTGCGTCTGCGTGACTGTGCCTGGTTGTGTTTGTGTGTGTGGTGCACGGAGCCACAGTGGGTGATAATAGTATGTTTCTGAAATCCAGATGTTAAAGGGATAATGTGGGGGAAGATGCCACAGGTTTACTAAACCCTTTGCCCTTCATCTCATCCCCTCTGACTTCGGGAGAAGCACAGATTTTGCTTTTAGGAACTCTAGCATACAGTTGCTCCCTCCTAACATGAGCTCAGCCCCCCACCTGACCTCCCGTTGGGCTTCCTTCTTCCCCAGTCCGTGGAACCCAGAGAGGCTACCGCCCCGTACTGTCTCTAAGCACCTTGGCCGTGATGTAAACCCAAAGGAGTCATCTCCATCTCCTTCCTTTTTCCCCCACCCAAAAGTTACTTCCTCTTAGTTCTTTACCTGGGATTTTGATGTCTGCATTCGCTCAGCGTTATTGATACACAGAGAGAGAGGGGAAAAAAAGGAACTTCTTGAAATTCCCCCAGGTTCTGAGAGTTGTTTTCAATGTTGCAAAATTTGGAACCAGTCAGTTTCTAGTTTGAGTTTCCATCAGAAAGCTTAGTAGGAGTAGAGTATATAAGCTCTAGCAGCAGCAATAGCAGCAGAAGAAACAACGGTTTCAGCCCCATTGGACCCTGCAGCCTGCCCAGAGCAAGGTAAGCACTTCCCTATCCCCTGCCTCCCCTTCCCGAGGGCCTACAGCTGTCCAGGTGTAGCCACCATGAAGGTGCTACCCCTGTGCCTGGCAATGTGGAGTCATGCACTCTTGGAGGCACCCCTGGTGACTCACCTGCTGGGACACTAGTGAAAACTCGGTACTTTAGGGACGCATGTATAAATTGTCAATATAGAAAGTCAACTAATAATTATTGTGTATGAAGGTCTGTGAACAAATGCACATTTCTTAGAAAGGTTTGTTTTATCTTATTTTGAAGTGGTATATATATAAATTTGTTTCTAAATATTAATGCCCATCGGTTAAAGGATTATATAGAGTTCAGGTCAGTGGTGTTTGCCTTAGTATTGAAACTTTTTAAAATGCCTTTCATGAATTCCTTAAAATAACTGAATTCATACTTATATTTCATAACTGCACATTACTGATCAGACTTGCTGCTCCCATATCTGTGATGGGCTTGGTAGTCAGTTGTGATGTCAGCCAAGTTGACAGTGGGGTTCCCCAGTTCTTTTGGATGAACTAACTTTGGCCCCATTTAAAAATGAAAAGTAATTGTAATGTTTAACACTATTTTCTGAAGAGTTCTTAAATCTAGGAGAAGCGGGGGGGAAAGATAATCTTTACTGTACTGGTGTCTCATACTTGCCCAGGTAAAATTGTGTGCAATGTCATGATCAGGTGAAAATAATCATTTTAACAAGGAATTTTAAGCTATCAGAATTTGATCTTAGAGTTCATTTTGTTGGGATCTGAAATTTTTTTTTTTTTTTTTGAGATGGTCTCACTCTGTTGCCCAGGCTAGAGAGCAGTCGTGCGATCAAACAAGCGATCTTCCTGCCTCAGCCTCCTGAGTAGCTGAGAATACAGGCATGAGCACCGCCACACCCAGATAATTTGTCTATTCTTTTGTAGAGACGGGGTCTCATTATGTAGCTCAGGTGGGATACGAAATTTTATGATTTCTTTACATCCATTCATTCTTCTAATAATTGATAGAGTCCCTCTATGCTAGCCACTAGGGTTGAAGTGTGAAACAAGACAGACATGATCCCTGCCATCAGAGAGCTCGGTGTGGCAGGAGGACAAGCAGTGAAGAAGTAACTATGTTATTGTCATTGTAGCAAGTGCTGTGGAAGGAGAGCAAATAGGGTCCTGGCGTCCTTGGGCACCACACTGGACACCTCACATGAACTCCTCACCATACTAGGACACCCATTTTACAGATTGAGAGTGTGAGGCTTACTGAGGTTAAGTGACTTGCCCAGGGTCACGCAGCAAATTCGTGGCAGAGCTGAGTTGCCAATGCTAGAGGTCTGCCTGGCTCTAAAACTGGGCCCTTTGCTTGTGCCACCCATGCCAGCTGTGACTGTGTCTTTTGATTGGTTAACAATTCTCTTTTCTCATTAAAAAGTAACGAACAAAATAAAACTTGAAAAGAGATGCCCACCCAAGTGTATTGGTGTGCCTTTATGGGCACTAGTGTAAAGGAGCCCTTAGCACACCCCAGAAAGTAGGAGTGCCTAACCTGGGGTCCCTTCATCCCTCATGCGAGGGCTTCAAGAGTTTATAGAACCTATGAAATTGCATGAAAAAAAATTTTAATCCTCAAGATTCTTAAATGTACCATGCTAAGGAAATGTGGGCTGAGGGATACAGCTTCCCAGTATCAGCTGATCGGCCAGAGAGCCAAAAGGTGACCACATATTGCCCCCTTTTTGGCCTCTCTGGATTTGATTAAGAGGGTGACCCACCACCATCTCCACCCCGGCCACTGTTCTGTGGTTTAAAATGTAGGGATTCGAAAATGGGAGTTGTTTCTTAGTACCATCACCAGGGCTCCCTAGGCCCTGATGCAGTTCACCTGAAATTCTCAAATGCATCAGAGGCCCAGAGGGGAAGTGCTGGGCACACAGCCAAAGGGAAAACCCCAGTATTAAAGAATATAAAGGAATCACCAGGAGATGCCAAGACTCTCCATTGTTTCCATTCCCAGAGTGCGACATCTGGGGTTTACAGACCCATGCAATTGCAGTACCTCTAAAGGCATTTCCCTGCAGCCTGGCACAATTTTTTTTTGGCTCTCCATTGTATACAAAACAGAAAGATATCAAATTTTCACCTTATTTCTTCCTCTAGGGACGAGCTAATATGTTTTGGTTGTTTTCTATACGTCATCTCATTTCCTTTCCTAACAAATCTTTGAGATGAGTATTATGTCCATTGTATAGATCAAGAGACTGAGGCTCAGAGAGTAACTTGGCCAACGTCACACAACTAGTGAGTGGTAGGACCAGAATTCAAGCCCGTGTCTGCTTGACTCCAAGCCTGTGAATGTACTAACAAATGCTCTGTACCAGCTAGTACTTTGCTACCATCATAACCTGGACTAAATGGTACCCATGTCCCTAAAACTCCATGCTTCAGTGCCAGAGAATTGAGCAGTGTACAAAGAAGGCCTGACTTCTAGTCTGTCTCTGCCAGCCACAAGCTTTATAATATAAGGGAATAAACGATTCTCAGTAGTTCTAACAAAGCTCTAATTTGTCAACACTCAGTCACTCCAGCCCATTTTTAAGGTATTTGACTGAAACATTTGAGCCTTGTTCTTCATGTGATGTAGACCAGTGGTTTTGGAAACCACGTGCCTGAAGACCACTGGTGCTGAGCAAGGTGGATGAAGGTGTTCCTGAATGAAATCAAGCCATGATCACCTCCACCCCATTCATAAGTGGAGTGTAATTTTTGCAGTGTGAAGATTTTCATAAACTCTGGATACAAATCTAGACTAGGATTTAATATAAGATGGTAGTTGATTTAACACAAAATTAGGCATTTCATTATTTCATGGTAGATATATCAATATTTTGGGGTCTTTTCCTCAACACCTTGATTTCCAGGGGTTCTAGACCCTAAGCATGGGTTAAACCTGTGGCTCTCAAAGTGTTGGCCCCAGCACTTGTAGCACAAGCTTCACCTGGCAACTTTTTAGACATGCAGATTCTCTCTCTTTTGAAATGTAGTTTCATGGAAAAAGAGAAAGAAAGAAAAGAAGGAAGGAAGGGAGGGAGGGAGAGAAGAGGAAAAGAAATGCAGATTCTCAGGCCTCACTCCCAAACCTGCCGAACCAGATACTCTAGGGTGGGGCTCAGCAGTCGCTTTTAGCAATGCTTGCAGGTTATTCCAAGATACGCTAGGTAACCACTAGGTTACGGGCTGTGGGAGGAAGTCATCTTTGAATTTGGAGCAATTCCCATCTAAACAAGAGAAACTAAGCCTCCACAACAAAAGCTGGCAACCAGGTTGTTGCCAGAAGTTGAAAGTTTGCCTCTGTATTATTACCTTTCCTGTCTCTAACCCAAGTCCTTCACCCCGGGGTGTCCCAGCACACACTGCCTGAGCTACAGTGATACAGGAGTGTGGCTTAGCTCCCCAACCGGAGGGGAGCTATTTAACACACTGACTTCACAGATATTTGTTGAGTGAATGTATTTGCTCCTAGAAAGCAGGATTCAGGTAAAACCTTTTTTTCTCTCCCAACTGCTCCCAGCTCAGTGCTGTTTACATAGTAAACACTAAATACATAACTGCTGGATGTTGATCCAGACAAGTCATGTTCCTCCTCCAAGCTTTAAGTCTCCCATCTTTTAGTAAGAAGATTATATTGATGGCTGGCCTTAGATCTCTCATCTCCAGAGCTCCAGATTAGCCTTTGCTGCTCTATTTGGAGATGTTCTTACCCAGAAACTGGCATAGGGCTCCTGGAATTCACTAAGTATCAGTCTGACAGTGTGGAGAAGAAAGGGGAAAATCAAGATTTTAAAAAATTTAGCTAGAACGTATATATGGTTCCCAAAGGTTACTGAATAGTTATTAACATTCTCTCTTCTCTTTTTCCTTTCTCTTCCTTCTCTTTTCCTCTTTCTCCTCCTTTTGTTTCTCTCCCTCCTTAAGATGTGTCATCGGCAGCTGGTTATCTCCTGGTTCTGCCTGGTTCTGCTGGCATCTCCCCTCGCGGCCATCTGGGAACTGGAGAAAGATGGTAACCAGCCTCTCCTTACTCTCTAGGGAAGCCCCGGGGATCCAAGCAGGACTCTCAGGCAGCCACTGGCGGGAAATCAGACAGAAATGGGTGACCATGCATTGGGTCCTCCTAGTGAGAACCGTCCCCTGGGAAAACAAAAGGCCCCAGTTCCTTCTTTCACTTTGCAATATCCATATTGTTTGGTTTTCACACTGGATGCCAGAAAAAGAGCTTTTTTCTGGACTGTGGTGGGAGATACGGTCTTTGCCAGTATTACTTCCCAGCTGTTTCATACAATTAAAATTCCAAAGTGAGGATTTGAAAAGCATAATGACTATGTTCTACCATTTCCCATTCCACCACACGATATTGCCCCTTCAGCGGGCGCTGTGATGAACCCACCTCTGACTAAGCTCCTTGGAGAACGCATAGGATTTACACTCACATTGGCTTGGGTTCAAGTCCAGGTTATATGACCTTGAGCTCGGTCACCTAGGAGGCTGAGTTTCTTCAACTGTAAAATGGTATTACAAAGTGACACCTAGCACGTGGGTTTTAATGAATACAGAAGACAACAGATGGTAAAGTGAAAGTAAATGTTAGGTAGTATTGTTGTTTTGGTTGTTTAAGTAATGTCTCTGATCATTCAAGAGAAACTTTTTATTATGCCAATGATTGATAAAAATGATTACTAGACTAATAGAATGGGTACTAGTAAAATAAGAGTTTCTCTCTATCCTTCTAGTGTCTCACACCCAGTAAATATTAATTGATTATTGGTTGTACCTGAAAGACCCTCAGATGTTTCTCATTGAAGCCAGCATAATAATGTTGGCAATTACTCTTTAATTATATAATGATAATAGTTAATATTTACTGAGTAAAGTATCTCATTTAATTCTCACAATCTCCGTATGAAGTTGGAACTGTACCCCATTTTATCGATATTGAAAATTGAGATTAGAGGGATTAAGTAACTTGCCCAAACAATGTCACATACCTGGTGAGGGTGGGACAGGAACTTGATCCCAATTCTGTCTCACTTCCAAGCCTGTGCACTTAAGTATTTGAAGATTTTACAAGGATGGACACGAAGCAATTATTTCCTGTGTCTTTGGAGAGCTGAGCAAGAGGGAATAGGCATAAATTAAAGATGAAAGATTTCAGCTGATGATCAGAAATAATCTCTTGATAGAAGAGTACAGCACTGAAATGG